>NW_028161890.1:0-2500 GCF_964263955.1 Coregonus lavaretus
ATGTACAAATTACCTCGACTAACCTGTAGTCCCCACATTGACTCAGTACCGGTACCCCCTGTATACAGTGGGGGGAACAAGTATTTGATACACTGCCGATTTTTCAGGTTTTCCTACTTACAAAGCATGTAGAGGTCTGTAATTTTTATCATAGGTACACTTCAACTGTGAGAAGCGGAATCTAAAACAAAAATCCAGAAAATCACATTGTATGATTTTTAAGTAATTAATTTGCATTTTATTGCATGAAATAAGTATTTGATCACCTACCAACCAGTAAGAATTCCGGCTCTCACAGACCTGTTAGTTTTTCTTTAAGAAGCCCTCCTGTTTTCCACTCATTACCTGTATTAACTGCACCTGTTTAAACTCGTTATCTGTATAAAAGACACCTGTCCACACACTCAATCAAACAGACTCCAACCTCTCCACAATGGCCAAGACCAGAGAGTTGTGTAAGGACATCAGGGATAAAATTGTAGACCTGCACAAGGCTGGGATGGGCTACAGGACAATAGGCAAGCAGCTTGGTGAGAAGGCAACAACTGTTGGCGCAATTATTAGAAAATGGAAGAAGTTCAAGATGACGGTCAATCACCCTCGGTCTGGGGCTCCATGCAAGATCTCACCTCGTGGGGCATCAATGATCATGAGGAAGGTGAGGAATCAGCCCAGAACTACACGGCAGGACCTGGTCAATGACCTGAAGAGAGCTGGGACCACAGTCTCAAAGAAAACCATTAGTAACACACTACGCCGTCATGGATTAAAATCCTGCAGCGCACGCAAGGTCCCCCTGCTCAAGGCAGCGCATGTCCAGGCCCGTCTGAAGTTTGCCAATGACCATCTGGATGATCCAGAGGAGGAATGGGAGAAGGTCATGTGGTCTGATGAGACAAAAATAGAGCTTTTTGGTCTAAACTCCACTCGCCGTATTTGGAGGAAGAAGAAGGATGAGTACAACCCCAAGAACACCATCCCAACCGTGAAGCATGGAGGTGGAAACATCATTCTTTGGGGATGCTTTTCTGCAAAGGGGACAGGACGACTGCACCGTATTGAGGGGAGGATGGATGGGGCCATGTATCGCGAGATCAGGTCCAATAACCTCCTTCCCTCAGTAAGAGCATTGAAGATGGGTCGTGGCTGGGTCTTCCAGCATGACAACGACCCGAAACACACAGCTAGGGCAACTAAGGAGTGGCTCCGTAAGAAGCATCTCAAGGTCCTGGAGTGGCCTAGCCTGTCTCCAGTCCTGAACCCAATAGAAAATCTTTGGAGGGAGCTGAAAGTCCGTATTGCCCAGCGACAGCCCCGAAACCTGAAGGATCTGGAGAAGGTCTGTATGGAGGAGTGGGCCAAAATCCCTGCTGCAGTGTGTGCAAACCTGGTCAAGACCTACAGGAAACGTATGATCTCTGTAATTGCAAACAAAGGTTTCTGTACCAAATATTAAGTTCTGCTTTTCTAATGTATCAAATACTTATGTCATGCAATAAAATGCTAATTAATTACTTAAAAATCATACAATGTGATTTTCTGGATTTTTGTTTTAGATTCCATCTCTCACAGTTGAAATGTACCTATGATAAAAATTACAGACCTCTACATGCTTTGTAAGTAGGAAAACCTGCAAAATCGGCAGTGTATCAAATACTTGTTCTCCCCAATGTATATCCTCATTATTGTTATTTTATTTTTTAATTTAGTTTATTTAGTAAGTATTTTCTTAACTCTATTTTCTTAAAACTGCATTATTGGTTAAGGGCTTGTAAGTAAGCATTTCACGGTAAGGTCTACACCTGTTGTATTCGGCGAATGTGACAAATACAATTTGTTTTGATTTGATCTGTACAGCTAAAAACAACAACGCGATGTCAAAAGAAGAAGACATTAAGGATAAACAAAGTGTGCTTTATCAATTTACCTGATTTTGCTAACCGTTACTTTGGACAAAATCAAGAAGTTAATATTATTGTAATGCTTTATGTAAAAAAAAAAAACTTGAATTAGAGCAAATTCTGGATTTGCAATTAATTATGATTAATCACAGCAAATCCTGTGATTACCTCGATTACATTTTGTTATCGTTTGACAGCCCTAGAAATAATGAATAAAAAGTTACACTATTGCCAAAGTGCATCATGTAGTGTGTGTGAGTGTGTGTGTGTGTGTGTGTGTGTACATTTTATTATGATGTTGAGTACCAGAAGTCCTCACAAGTATAATAAGACATACAGAGCCTTGGTGCTTGTGAAGAATAAAGTGTTTAGGAAAAGTGTGGGTGGCTTAGGGCTCCAATGTTATGTGTTTTATTTCTTCTCCATGAAAGATGTGAGTGACTGTGGGGTTTGTTCAGACGTTTGCAGTGCTGTGTGTGTGTGTATGTGTGTGTTTATGTGTGTGTGTTTGTGTGTGTGTGTGTGTGTGTGTGTGTGTGTGTGTGTGTGTGTGTGTGTGTGTGTGTGTGTGTGTGTGTGACTGGGGGCTGGGTGGAGCT
>NW_028161890.1:7500-13430 GCF_964263955.1 Coregonus lavaretus
AGTAGTAGTAGTAGTAGTAGTAGTAGTAGTAGTAGTAGTAGTGGTAGATCGTTTCCCTGCTGTGTGGAACCAGACACGTTAGGCTGCCTATGTCTGTCAGGGGACTGGAAGTATACTACTTCTAGTATGTCTACTTCTAGCCCGGGACTTCGTCGGGAGAGGTTGTGTTTTCTCTAGCAGGAGGTAAGCTTGGCTTCTCATATGGTGTTGAGTAAAGCTTAAACCATGTATTTAGATCGTAGGTAGGTAGTTTATTTAGGTAGTTATTTAGGTAGTTATTGTAGGTTTCCGTAGGCAATTATTGTAGGTAAGTATTGTTTACGTATTGTTTAAGTATTGTTACGGCGGAGCCCGGCGAAGCACGAGGCTAGCTAGCTAGCGGGTAGCTACTGGTAACGTTTATTGGTAATTATCTGTTTAGTGCAATGGTGGAGAGTGGTTTCCAATGTTAATGTGCTAGCTAATGTGCTAGCTAGCCAACGTTTAATTTTTTGCTGCGTTATGAAAGGAACTAGACACGGACATGAATTATCTGTTTAGTTTGTTAACACACTCTTGGTATGCTAGCTAGCTAGCGGGTAGCTACTGGTAACGTTTATTGGTAATTATCTGTTTAGTGCAACGGTGGAGAGTTGTTTCCAATGTTAATGTGCTAGCTAGCCAACGTTTAATTTTTGCTGCGTTACAAAAGGAACTAGACACGGACATGAATTATCTGTTTAGTGTGTTAACACACTCTTGGTAGTTTGTTGTAACCAAGTATTGGTGCTAAACTGTGTGTTATTGGATGCTAGCATGCTAGTTAGCTATGGCGTCATAGCTAGGCATCGTGGGCTGTTGTGGGTAGTTACTGTGGGTTGGCATTGTTTTTCGGCGGTGCCGGGGGTAGCACGAAGCTAGCTAGCTAGCCGTTCTTCAAACAAGGTCAACACAGTGGCCATTGCTAGCTAGCCAACAGACACGGACACGAATTATCTGCTTAGTGTGTTAACACATTATTGGTGGTTTGTTGTGACCAAGTGTTGGTGCTAAACTGTGTGTTTTTGGATGCTAGCATGCTAGTTAGCTATGGTGTCATAGTTAGCTAGCTGAATAAAGTGGGTTGAGTCTATTCCTTTAAACATTGAACCGCTGTGGTTCACAACAATTCTGATTTCTAAAGGTGGAAGTTGGTAGAGTTTTTGTTCGGGTGGTTCAGTGAAACAATTATAGTTTCTGAGGTAGAAGTTTTTGGTGAGGGAGGCCCTGCTCTCTACTCTCCCAGATGTTTAGTTCATTTCATTCCGATCTCCTCTGCATTATTGTAGCCATTTGCTACAGCCTGTCAACTATGCCTCTGCCTATCCCTGTTCTCTCCTCTCTGCACAGGCTACACAAACGCCCCACACCGCGTGGCTGCTGCCTCTCTAACCTGGTGGTCCCTGCACGCACCCCACACCTGGAGTTCCAGGTCTCAGGCAGCCTCTGGAACTGCCGTTCTGCTGCCAACAAAGCTGACTTCATCCCAGCCTATGCTAATCTCCAGTCCCTCGACTTCCTGGCGCTGACGGAAACATGGATTACCACTGAAAACACTGCTACTCCT
The DNA here is from genome assembly GCF_964263955.1 of Coregonus lavaretus. Taxonomy (NCBI): domain Eukaryota; kingdom Metazoa; phylum Chordata; class Actinopteri; order Salmoniformes; family Salmonidae; genus Coregonus; species Coregonus lavaretus. The sequence continues at coordinate 9,086 of NW_028161890.1, forward strand.
ACTGTTCTCTCCTCGTCTGACCATGTGTTCTCGCATACCCCGAGAGCATCTGGTCAGAGGGGTGGTGGCACAGGAATCCTCATCTCTCCCAAGTGGACATTCTCAAATTTTCCCCTAACCCATCTGTCTATCTCCTCATTTGAATTCCATGCTGTCACAGTCACTAGCCCATTTAAGCTTAATATCCTTGTCATCTATCGCCCTCCAGGTTCCCTTGGAGAGTTCATCAATGAGCTTGACGCCTTGATAAGTTCCTTTCCTGAGGATGGCTCACCCCTCACAGTTTTGGGGGATTTCAACCTCCCTATGTCCACATTTGACTCATTTCTCTCTGCCTCCTTCTTTCCACTCCTCTCCTCTTTTGACCTCACCCTCTCACCGTCCCCCCCTACTCACAAGGCAGGCAATACGCTCGACCTCATCTTTACTAGATGCTGCTCTTCTACTAATCTCACTGCAACTCCCCTCCATGTCTCCGACCACTACTTTGTTTCCTTTTCACTCTCGCTCTCCTCCCACACTACTCACTCTGCCCCTACACAGATGGTAATGCGCCGCCGCAACCTTCGCTCTCTCTCTCCCACTACTCTCTCCTCTTCCATCCTATCATCTCTTCCCTCTGCTCAATCCTTCTCCCTCCAATCTCCTGATTCTGCCTCCTCAACCCTCCTCTCCTCCCTTTCTGCATCCTTTGACTCTCTGTGTCCCCTATCCTCCCGGCCGGCTCGGTCCTCCCCTCCAGCTCCGTGGCTTGATGACTCATTGCGAGCTCACAGAACAGAGCTCCGGGCAGCGGAGCGGAAATGGAAGAAAACTAAACTCCCTGCCGACCTGGCATCTTTTCACTCCCTCCTCTCTACATTTTCTTCATCTGTTTCTGCTGCTAAGGCCACTTTCTACCACTCTAAATTCCAAGCATCTGCCTCTAACCCTAGGAAGCTCTTTGCCACATTTTCCTCCCTGCTGAATCCTCCCCCCCCCCCCCCCCCCCCCCCCTCCTCTCTCTCTGTGGATGACTTCGTCAACCACTTTGAAAAGAAGGTTGACGACATTCGATCCTCGTTTGTTAAGTCTAATGACACTGCTGGTCCTACTCACACTGCCCTACCCTATGCTTTGACTTCTTTCTCCCCCTCTCTCTCCAGATAAAATCCTGCGACTTGTGACTGCAGGCCGCCCAACAACCTGCCCGCTTGACCCCATCCCCTCCTCTCTTCTCCAGACCATCTCCGGTGACCTTCTCCCCTACCTCACCTCGCTGATCAACTCATACTTGACCGCTGGCCATGTCCCTTCCGTCTTCAAGAGAGCGAGATCCCACTGATGTCAACAACTACAGACCATTATCCCTTCTTTCTTTTCTTTCCAAAACTATTGAGCGTGCCGTCTTTAGCCAACTCTCTTGCTATCTCTCTCAGAATGACCTTCTTGATCCAAACCAGTCAGGTTTCAGGACTGGTCATTCAACTGAGACTGCTCTTCTCTGTGTCACGGAGGCTCTCCGCACTGCTAAAGCTAACTCTCTCTCCTCTGCTCTTGTCCTTCTAGACCTGTCTGCTGCCTTTGATACTGTGAACCATCAGATCCTCCTCTCCACCCTCTCCGAGCTGGGCATCTCCGGCGCGGCTCACTCCTGGATTGCGTCCTACCTGACCGGTCGCTCCTACCAAGTGGCGTGGCGAGAAGCTGTCTCCGCACCACGTGCTCTCACCACTGGTGTCCCCCAGGGCTCAGTTCTAGGCCCTCTACTTTTCTCCCTATACACCAAGTCACTTGGCTCTGTCATATCCTCACATGGCCTCTCCTATCATTGCTACGCTGACGATACACAACTAATCTTCTCCTTTCCCACTTCTGATAACCAGGTGGCGAATCGCATCTCTGCATGTCTGGCAGACATATCAGTATGGATGACGGATCACCACCTCAAGCTGAACCCTGGCAAGACGGAGCTGCTCTTCCTCCCGGGGAAGGACTGCCCGTTCCATGATCTCGCCATCACGGTTGACAACTCCGCTGTGTCCTCCTCCCAGAGTGCGAAGAGCCTAGGCGTGACCCTGGACAACACCCTGTCGTTCTCCGCCAACATCAAGGCGGTGACCCGCTCCTGCAGGTTCATGCTCTACAACATCCGGAGAGTACGACCCTGCCTTACACAGGAAGCGGCACAGGTCCTAATCCAGGCACTTGTCATCTCCCGTCTGGACTACTGCAACTCGCTGTTGGCTGGCCTCCCTGCCTGTGCCATTAAACCCCTACAACTCATCCAGAATGCCGCAGCCCGTCTGGTGTTCAACCTTCCCAAGTTCTCTCACGTCACCCCCCTCCTCCGCACACTCCACTGGCTTCCAGTTGAAGCTCGCATCCGCTACAAGACCATGGTGCTTGCCTATGGAGCAGTGAGGGGAACGGCACCTCTGTACCTTCGGGCTCTGATCAGTCCCTACACCCAAACGAGGGCATTACGTTCATCCACCTCTGGCCTGCTGGCTCCCCTTCCTCTGCGGAAGCATAGTTCCCGCTCAGCCCAGTCAAAACTGTTCGCTGCTCTGGCACCCCAATGGTGGAACAAGCTCCCTCACGACGCCAGGACAGCGGAGTCACTCACCACCTTCCGGAGACATTTGAAACCCCACCTCTTTAAGGAATAACTGGGATAGGATAGAGTAATCCTTCTACCCCCCCCCCCCCCCCCCCCAAAAAAAAAATTGTAAAGTGGTTATCCCACTGGCTATAGGGTGAACGCACCAATTTGTGAGTCGCTCTGGATAAGAGCGTCTGCTAAATGACGTAAATGTGCCCTTGAGCAAGGCACTTAACCCTAATTGCTCCTGTAAGTCGCTCTGGATAAGAGCGTCTGCTAAATGACTAAAATGTAAAATGTAAATGTAGTAGTAGTAGTGGTTGTAGTAGTAGTAGTAATAGTAATCGTCATCGTTGTAGCAGCAGTAGTAGTAGTAGTAGTAGTAGTAGTAGCAGCATTAGTGGTAGTAGTTGTAGTAGTAGTAGTAGTAGTAGTAGTAGTAGTAGTAGTAGTAGTAGTAGTAGCAGTTCAGCAGCATTAGTAGTCGTAGTAGTACTAGTAGTAGTAGTAGTAGTAGTAGTAGCAGAAGCAGTAGTAGCAGAAGTAGCAGTAGTAGTAGTAGTAGTAGTAGTAGTAGCAATAGTACTACTAATACTACTAGTAATAGCAGTAGTAGTGGTAATAGCAATATTAGTGGTAGTAGCATTAGCATTATTACTAGTAGTAGTACATTTTAGCAGACGCTATTTTGCAGAGCGACTTACAGTTAGTGAGTGCATCCATTTTATTTTTTATTTTTAATTTTTTTCATACTGACCACCCGTGGGAATCGATCCCACAACCCTGGCGTTGCAAGCGCCATGTTCTACCAACTGAGCTACACGGGGCCAATAGTAGTAATAGTAGCAGTAGTAGAAGTAGTATTTGCAGTAGTTTAGTAGTAGTAGCAGTAGTGGTAGTACATTACATTTTAGTAATTTAGCAGACGCTCTTATCCAGAGCGACTTACAGTTAGTGAATACATTTTTTTTTTTTATACTGGCCCCCCGTGGGAATCGAACCCACAACCCTGGCGTTGCAAACGCCATGCTCTATCAACTGAGCTACATCCCTGCCGGCCATTCCCTCCCCTACCCTGGACGACGCTGGGCCAATTGTGCGCCGCCCATGAGTCTCCCGGTCGCGGCCTGGATTCGAACCAGGATCTCTAGTGGCACAGTTAGCACTGCGATGCAGTGCCTTAGACCACTGCGCCCTCAGTAGTAGTAGTAGTAGTAGTAGTAGTAGTTAGTAGTAGTAGTAGTAGTAGTAGTAGTAGTAGTAGTAGTAGTAGTAGTAGTAGTAGTAGTAGTAGTAGTAGTAGTAGTAGTAGTAGTAGTAGTAGTAGTAGTAGTAGTAGTAGTAGTAGTAGTAGTAGTAGTAGTAGCAATAGTAGAAGTAGTAGTAGTAGTAGTAGTAGTAGTAGTAATCGTCATCGTTGTAGCAGTAGTAGTAGTAGTAGTAGTAGTAGTAGTAGTAGCAGTAGTAGCAGCATTAGCAGTAGTAGTGGTAGTAGTAGTAGTAGTAGTACTAGTATTGGTAGTATAGTAGTAGTAGTAGTAGTAGTAGTAGTAGTAGTAGTAGTAGTAATCGTCATCGTTGTAGCAGCAGTAGTAGTAGTAGTAGTAGTAGTAGTAGTAGTAGTAGTAGTAGTAGTAGCAGAAGTAGTAGTAGTAGTAGTAGTAGTAGTAGTAGTAGTAGTAGTAGCAGTAGTAGTAGTAGTAGTCGTGGTAGTAGTAGTAGTAGTAGTAATAGTAATCGTCATCGTTGTAGCAGCAGTAG
>NW_028161889.1:0-2000 GCF_964263955.1 Coregonus lavaretus
GGGCTAGAAATTTACTTTTTCAATGCTAATTAAGCTTACTATAGTTATCATGTTTTATTAAAAAAGGTAAGATGTGTATTTATTTTAATTCTGGTGCCGCCCTGCACACACAAGCTTCTTAGCTAGCTAGCTCTGGTCCAGCGTTAAGCCAACTCTTGGAAGTTCAAAGACCATCAAAGTTCCTCCATAGAAGCCGCTCCTCCTAGGTATAATTCTGTGGGCCTAATTCAGATAATGCATGTCATAACAAGATGCCCAGCGGTTCAAGCCAAGCCTCCTCCTCCACCCTCTCTCGCTCTCTCCCCACCCGCAAAATTTCAGTTACATCTCGTGCCCTACACTTGCCTGTCCAATGCATGTAAACAACCAGCTATAGCTTGCCTGCTTCATAGCAAGCTGCTCTATCCTCACTGATAGATTAAGTAATTTAATGTCAAGCTAAATATACATTTCCAAGGTTTAAAAAGGAATAGAAAGAAACAATATAAACTGTTACTTTATTTTTGGTTCGAACCGGTTCAGAACTTTATTTTGCTGGTCGGAACAGTGGAACGGAACGAAAACAATAATGGTTATGTTCAGAATGAAACGATTGACAAATAATTTCGGTTCCAAACCCTCTTACAAACCAAAACAAAGAAACTGAAGGGACACAGAAAGCGAAGCAGCTCAGCAGGCAGCTGTCCATCCTTTCTCAGACTTAGGCACTACAGCACAAACTCCCTTAGCCATGTGCTCTCTTAACAAACACATCAGCCATAAACTCTCTGTGTCAGTGTAAGTATTGCATACTGTATCTTTAATCTGTCAGTCTGTCTGACACCCCTGATGTCTCTGACAGATCATCAATCTCTCTCTGCACCAGCAGTTCACCGTTATCTGATCAATATTAGCATAACCCCCACTGTCACACACCCATGCACACACACACACAACCCCCATGCACACACATAAGCATACACAACCTCCATGCACACACACACACGCATACACACACATACATACACACCCACATACTCTCACACACACACCCATTCACACTTGCACACACTTGTTTGGAAAGACTGCCTGACATTTGAGCCTGTTTTGGTAGGATGGAGTATTGGCCTGCCTGGTGACATTACCAGGTGGTAAATTTAAGTGATAATGCCCGAGAAGCCGGTGTTTGGAGGATGTATTGGCCCGGGTGTTGTTATGCTCAGAAGCTATTTTTTTTTATTTCTGATCCTTTTAATTGAAAGCAATCACAGTAAGGTACATACTTGTTACCCAGAAATGATTTGATATTGAAATAAAAATGGCTGCATCGGACCATTAACCATCATTGTGTTTACTTTAACTGTCTGCACTGTTGTTCGCATTCTAGAGTTGTTTAGAGTCATCTTTACTCCTACCAGTGTCATTACAAATGCATTCTGACTCAATACTACATAAATTGACTTTGATCAGGGTTACAAATATAAATCTACAATAATCGAAGAATTTCAACAAGCATTTTGCCGGCCACCAGCTCTGCACCCTCCGATGCAACTTGCCCATGCCCCCCCCGCTTCTCCTTCACACAAATTCAGACAGCTGATGTTCTGAAAGAGCTGAAAAATCTGGACCCCTACAAATCAGCTGGGCTAGACAATATGGACCCTTTCTTTCTAAAATTAGCCGCCGAAATTGTCGCAACCCCTATTACTAGCCTGTTCAACCTCTCTTTCGTAACGTCTGAGATCCCCAGAGATTGGAAAGCTGCCGCGGTCATCCCCCTCTTCAAAGGGGGTGACACTCTAGATCCAAACTGTTACAGACCTATATCCATCCTGCCCTGCCTTTCGAAAGTATTTGAAAGCCAAGTTAACAAACAAATCACCGACCATTTCGAATCCCACTGTACTTTCTCCGCTATGCAATCCGGTTTCCGAGCTGGTCATGGGTGCACCTCAGCCACGCTCAAGGTCCTAAACAATATTATAACCGCGATCGATAAAAGACAGTACTGCGCAGCCGTC
>NW_028161888.1:0-13005 GCF_964263955.1 Coregonus lavaretus
TCCACATTTACAGCACACAAACGCACAAATGCTCACACGCACACTTTTCACTTCTTTAAGCCTGTGATTTGACCTCTCCTTTCCTCAATACACCTCTCTTTGCTTAGAGAGAGAAGGAGAGAGAGAGAAAGAAAGAGAAAAAGAGAGACACACAGAAAGAGAGAGAGAGAGCAGTCCAATCAAAGCTACTAGACAGGGACTATAAACAGCGTAAAAAGCCGGTGGTATAGGGCATGTAAATGCCAGCTAGTGTGTGTCTGACAGACTGAAAGTGACAGGCCACTACCCATTAAGTCATCAACATTAGTCCAACCAGTTAAATCTCTCATAACACACTAATAAACACACTTCACAGTCTCTGTACGGCCATGTAGGTCCTTCTGCTGTGTCAAAGCCAAACTGAAAGTGTGCTTTGTGTGATGTTTGTGTAGTGTAACCTAATCATAGCATATACATTCTGTCTATGGTGTAACTCTACTGGAAATTGCCTACACATTATGCAGAGGACTGCTAATAAAAAAAGTTGTCCTAAATGTGAATTTGTTTGTACCTGGATTCTCACCTTTGAAAACATTGATGAGATAGGTGTGACTTCAAAGAGCAGTGGCGACCCGTCATTCAGGGAAGGGGGGGCAGTGCCCCACCTGTTTTTAGCCCTACCTATTTAGCAAAATATATATATACAGTGGGGAGAACAAGTATTTGATACACTGCCAATTTTGCAGGTTTTCCTACTTACAAAGCATGTAGAGGTCTGTAATTTTTATCATAGGTACACTTCAACTGTGAAAGACGGAATCTAAAACAAAAATCCAGAAAATCACATTGTATGATTTTTAAGTAATTCATTTGCATTTTATTGCATGACATAAGTATTTGATGACCTACCAACCAGTAAGAATTCCAGCTCTCACAGACCTGTTAGTTTTTCTTTAAGAAGCCCTCCTGTTCTCTACTCATTACCTGTATTAACTGCACCTATTTGAACTCGTTACCTGTATAAAAGACACCTGTCCACACACTCAATCAAACAGACTCCAACCTCTCCACAATGGCCAAGACCAGAGAGCTGTGTAAAGACATCAGGGTTAAAATTGTAGACCTGCACAAGGCTGGGATGGGCTACAGGACAATAGGCAAGCAGCTTGGTGAGAAGGCAACAACTGTTGGCGCAATTATTAGAAAATGGAAGAAGTTCAAGATGACGGTCAATCCCCCTCGGTCTGGGGCTCCATGCAAGATCTCACCTCGTGGGGCATCAATGATCATGAGGAAGGTGAGGGATCAGCCCAGAACTACACGGCAGGACCTGGTCAATGACCTGAAGAGAGCTGGGACCACAGTCTCAAAGAAAACCATTAGTAACACACTACGCCGTCATGGATTAAAATCCTGCAGCGCACGCAAGGTCCCCCTGCTCAAGCCAGCGCATGTCCAGGCCCGTCTGAAGTTTGCCAATGACCATCTGGATGATCCAGAGGAGGAATGGGAGAAGGTCATGTGGTCTGATGAGACAAAAATAGAGCTTTTTGGTCTAAACTCCACTCGCTGTGTTTGGAGGAAGAAGAAGGATGAGTACAACCCCAAGAACACCATCCCAACCGTGAAGCATGGAGGTGGAAACATCATTCTTTGGGGATGCTTTTCTGCAAAGGGGACAAGACGACTGCACTGTATTGAGGGGAGGATGGATGGGGCCATGTATCGCGAGATCTTGGCCAACAACCTCCTTCCCTCAGTAAGAGCATTGAAGACAGGTCGTGGCTGGGTCTTCCAGCATGACAACGACCCGAAACACACAGCCAGGGCAAGTAAGGAGTGGCTCCGTAAGAAGCATCTCAAGGTCCTGGAGTGGCCTAGCCAGTCTCCCGACCTGAACCCAATAGAAAATCTTTGGAGGGAGCTGAAAGTCCGTATTGCCCAGCGACAGCCCTGAAACCTGAAGGATCTGGAGAAGGTCTGTATGGAGGAGTGGGCCAAACTCCCTGCTGCAGTGTGTGCAAACCTGGTCAAGACCTACAGGAAATGTATGATCTCTGTAATTGCAAACAAAGGTTTCTGTACCAAATATTAAGTTCTGCTTTTCTGATGTATCAAATACTTATGTCATACAATAAAATGCAAATGAATTACTTACAAATCATACAATGTGATTTTCTGGATTTTTGTTTTAGATTTAGTCTCTCACAGTTGAAGTGTACCTATGATAAAAATTACAGACCTCTACATGCTTTGTAAGTAGGGCAACCTGCAAAATCGGCAGTGTATCAAATACTTGTTCTCCCCACTGTATATATACTACCGGTCAAAAGTTTTAGAACACCTACTCATTGAAGGGTTTTTCTAGATTTGTTACTATTTTCTACATTGTAGAATAGTAGTGAAGACATCAAAACTATTAAATAACACATATGGAAACATGTAGTAATCAGAAAACTGTTAAACAACTCAAAATATATTTTATATTTGAGATTCTTCAAATAGCCACCCTTTGCCTTGGATGACAGCTTTGCACACTCTTGGCATTTTCTCAACCAGCTTCACCTGGAATGCAGTTCCAACAGTCTTGAAGGAGTTCCCACATATGCTGAGCTTGTTAGCTGCTTTTCATTCCCTCTGCGGTCCGACTCATCCCAAACCATCTCAATTTGGTTTAGGTCGGGGGATTGTGGAGGCCATGCTGGTTAAGTGTTCTGTCACTCATGGGGGCACTACGTCACCGCAGAATCTTCAGGGAGAGCTAGGCAGTTCAAGCCCCCTGGGTGCTGCTATAGATTTACATTAATAGTGCCCGTCCAAGAAGGCTCAATGTCATTGGCCACAGATAAAATTATGTCAAATCACGTTATATCTACTGTAGCTTTGATTGGACTGATCATGTCAACATCATACCTTCAAAAGCTGGCAAAATCTGCTGACAAACAGTCATCAACATGAATCACATTCACAGTCTACTGGCAAATCCTTCACAATCCTTGTCATATGAAGAGAAATTGTAGATAAAATGTATCGGTGATCATCGGCCATTGGACGTAAGCATTACACAACAAGTCGCAAAGTTTGAAAGGAATCAGTGGCTAACTGCGATGCAAAGGAATCACTATTTTGCTTCCCTGCCTGCTGTTCGGTGGAGAGGGTGTGTGGTCCAAGTCTGGGATTAAGGATTTAAAACATGTGTCTGAAAGGGTATCTTTTCCAAGCTTAATAGGATAAAAGTTCACATGTAACACCATAGGCCAGAAAAGGTTGAATACATTGGCCATGCTGTCAATCCAGCATGACTTCTGCCAGGTTCAAAACAACTGGGAACTCAGAACTGGGAACTGGAAAATCTCCGACTGGGAACTCGGAATTCCAAGTCGGGAACTCGGGTCTCTTTCTAGAGCTCCGACTTTCCGACCTGAAGATGACTGACGTCATGATTCGACCTCGTTCCCAGTTGTCTTGAAAGCACCATAAATCCAGAGAATGCCAGACTTTGATGACAAAGTTTGTTGTCAAAGTTTGCCCACAAGAAGGATTGCCGCGCCATCTTCCTGTTCAAGTGAGCACAGCACAACAACAGTGAGTCGCCTATGTCTTATATGCTGCTGCATAAATGATGTACAGTGGCTTGCGAAAGTATTCACACCCCTTGGCATTTGTCCTATTTTGTTGCCTTACAACCTGGAATTAAAATGGATTTTGGGGGGGTTTGTATCATTTGATTTACACAACATGCCTACTACTTTGAAGATGCAAAACATTTTTTATTTTGAAACAAACAAGAAATAAGACAAAAAAAACTGAAAACTTGAGTGTGCATAACTATTCACCCCCCCAAAGTCAATACTTTGTAGAGCCACCTTTTGCAGCAATTACAGCTTCAAGTATCTTGAGGTGTGTCTCTATAAGCTTGGCACATCTAGCCACTGGGATTCTTGCCCATTCTTCAAGGCAAAACTGCTCCAGCTCCTTCAAGTTGTATGGGTTCCGCTGGTGTACAGCAATCTTTAAGTCATACCACAGATTCTCAATTGGATTGAGGTCTGGGCTTTGACTAGGCCATTCCAAGACATTTAAATGTTTCCCCTTAAACCACTCAAGTGTTGCTTTAGCAGTATGCTTAGGGTCATTGTCCTGCTGGAAGGTGCACCTCAGTCCCAGTCTCAAATCTCTGGAAGACTGAAACAGGTTTCCCTCAAGAATTTCTCTGTATTTAGAGCCTTCGATTCTGACCAGTTTCCCAGTCCCTGCCGATGAAAAACATCCCCACAGCATGATGCTACCACCACCATGGGATGGTGTTCTCGGGGTGATGAGAGGTGTTGGGTTTGCGCCAGACATAGTTTTTTCCATGATTGCCAAAAAGCTTAATTTTAGTCTCATCTGACCAGAGTACCTTCTTCCATATGGCTTTTGGAGAACACCAAATGTGTTTGCTTAATTTTTTCTTTAAGCATTGGCTTTTTTCTGGACACTCTTCCGTAAAGCCCAGCTCTGTGGAGTGTTGGCTTAAAGTGGTCCTATGGACAGACACTCCAATCTCCGCTGTGGAGCTTTGCAGCTCCTTCAGGGTTATCCTCCTCTCTTGGCAGGTTTGTTGTGGTGCCATATTCTTTCAATTTTTTAATAATGGATTTAATGGTGCTCCGTGGGATGTTCAAAGTTTCGGATATTTTTTTATAACCCAACCCTGATCTGTACTTCTCCCCAACTTTGTCCCTGAACTGTTTGGAGAGCTCCTTGGTCTTCATGGTGCCGCTTGCTTGGTGGTGCCCCTTGCTTAGTGGTGTTGCAGACTCTGGGGCCTTTCAGAACAGGTGTATATGTACTGAGATCATGTGACAGATCATGTGACACTTATATTGCACACAGGTGGACTTTATTTAACTAATTATGTGACTTCTGAAGGTAATTGGTTGCACCAGATCTTATTTAGGGGCTTCATAGCAAAGGGGGTGAATACATATGCACGCACCACTTTTCCGTTATTTATTTAACTTCACCAATTTTGACTATTTTGTGTATGTCCATTACATGAAATCCAAATAAAAATCCATTTAAATTACAGGTTGTAATGCAACAAAATAGGAAAAACCAAGCCAAGGGGGATGAATACTTTTGCAAGGCACTGTAATATGCCAGGGATATACTGTATGTATACTGTAGTTAAGAGAGTAATACTAAGTGTATTTTTTGTAGTAAGCTATTAGTAGCCCATGTGTCTCACCCTAAGAATTTGGTCCCTCTCCCCCTCAGAACTTAGCCTACACTGTTCTGAATTGGTGGTGCCTATAGCCAGTTTTAGAGAAATGTCATTATCGAATATTGTAAGAGCTTTCATTATCTGCTTATATGCCCCCGTTATTTATCCTACATTTCTGACTTGGTGTACAGGGAGAATACTGTAAGAACGGCCCATGTTCTAAATTATGTCGCTGTCCATTTCAAAAGTGCTGAACAAATAGGCATATCGTCCGTCAGAGTTCACGCATTAACGTCTTAATCGAAATTACGGCTTGCCTCTTATCCGCTCATCGTTTCCTTATGCCATAGTTTGTACATCTCAGTTGTTATAATGCTTATATAGGTCTATCTCATTAGTATCTTATTCATCATTTTAGGCAATGCTGGAATAATGCATTTCTTTGTTTTGATTAATTTGTGTATTATAATTAGCTCATGTGCTTTTCTCCACAAGGAGGGGATACTATAATGTTGTTGAGTCTGTAATCATGTTTGCCAGTGAAAGTTCAGTAATAGACCCATTGTCACGACTTCCACCGAGGCTGCCTCCCCTCCTTGTTCGGGCAGGTTTTGACGTTAGTCGTCACATGCTTACCAGCCACTGCTACTCCATATCTCATCATTCCATTTGTCTTGTCTTGTCGATTACACACACTTGGTTCATATCCCCTCATTAGTCTGTGTATAAGTGTTCCCTCTGCCCCTTTGTCCTTGTGAGTGATTGTTTTATGTCAAGATGAGTGTAGCTCAGTTGAGCTATCCGTACTTTGTATTGCCAGGGTTATTTCTCCCCGTGTGCCTGTATTGTGTTCCAGTGAGCGTGTATTACGCCCTGTGCTGTTGACGCTATCAAGCGTGTACTATGTACTACGGAATAAACTCTGTATTCGGTGATTTACCCTCCTGCCCCTGACTCCTTCAAATCACACTCTCACAGAATCACTCACCCGCCATGGAGTCAGCGGGAGAGGAGCGCATGCCTGGAGTCGTGGCACTGGTCCAGGAGCATTCCACGATGCTGGCCAGCTTGGGGGAAGCGATGGATCGGGTTCTTTAGGTCATCCAACGCCTGGAGAGGAGAGGACCTGATCTGTCGAGACCAGCTGGCCAACCGGATCCAGCCACCCACACCCCAGCACCCGGAGGGATCCAGATATCCCGACCACGGGAGTTCGACGGGACGGCGGCTCTCTGCCAAGGATTCCTCCTCCAACTGGAGCTCTATCTCTCCAGCATCAGGCCGGCCCCATCGGAGCGGGAGAAGGTGACCGCCCTCGTCTCCTGCCTCACGGGGGAAAGCCCTGGAGTGGGCCAACGCGGTGTGGAGCGAAGGAGGAGCCGCGTTGGAGAACTACGGGGAGTTTGCTCGCCAATTCCGGGCTGTCTTTGATCACCCGCCCGAAGGTCGAGAGACGGGCGAGCGGCTGTTCCACCTGAGGCAGGGGACGAGGACTGCACAGGACTTCGCCTTGGAGTTTCAGACTCTGGCAGCGGGGTCCGGGTGGAACGAGCGGGCCCTTATCGACCATTTCCGGTGCCATCTGTGGGAGGACGTCCAACGGGAGCTAGCCTGCCGGGACACCATGTTGACCTTCACGCAACTGGTGGACATGGCCATCCGTTTGGACAACCTGCTGGCAGCCAGAGGACGTTCTGGAAGGGGTCTGCCCGTTCCCACCCCGGCCGACTCAGATCCTGAGCAGATGGAGCTGAATGGAACCGCCATCCGAGAGAGCGGAGGACGACAGCGACAGTGTCACACAGGTGGCACGCAGGGACAGTACACCACATGTTGTCGTCAGCGATCTTTTGGGTCTGGAGGCGGCAGGCAGGGCACTCTCGCATCACCCCAGGTATCGAACACCCACACTCGTTCAGAGCACTCTGCTGCGCACTGTACCCTACCCATCTACTTTCACGATCACATGGTAGTTCCCCAGTGTAAGGCGCTAGTCGATTCAGGCGCAGCTGGGAACTTTATGGACAGGGCATTCTCACACCGGCTAGGCATTTCATTGGTTCCCCTATCCATTCCACTTCCCATCAGAGCAGTTGATAGTCAACCATTAGGGTCCGGGTTTGTTAAGGAGGTTACTGCACCAGTCACCATGATTACCCAGGAGACTCATTGTGAGCAGGTCACTTTTTATATTATTGAGTCTCCTGCTTTCCCTGTGGTATTAGGTCTCCCTTGGTTAGCACTCCACAACCCCACCTTCTCATGGCCGCAGAGGGTTCTCACGGGGTGGTCGTGAGATTGTCAGAGTAGGTGTCTAGGTGTTTCCGTTGGTGCAACCACGGTGGAAAGTCCAGACAATACCTCCAACGTGCGCATTCCCCCCAAATACCTCGATTTGGCGCACGCATTCTCTAAAACGCAGGCTACCAAGTTACCACCTCATCGGGCGGAGGATTGTGTAATAAACCTCCGGGTAGACGCTGTACCTCCCAGGAGTCATGTGTACCCCCTGTTGCAGGCTGAAACGGCGGCTATGGAAACATACGTCACCGAGTCCCTGCGCCAGGGGTATATACGTCCCTCCACTTCACCCACCTCCTCGAGTTTCTTCTTTGTGAAGAAGAAAGACGGTGATCTGCGCCCTTGCATTGATTATCGACCACTGAACAAGGAGACTGTAAGATTTAGTTATCCTCTCCCCTCATTCCGTCAATGATCGAGTCAATGCATGTGGTGCGCTTCTTCACCAAATTAGATCTCAGGAGTGCGTACAACCTGGTGCGTATTCGAGAGGGGGATGAGTGGAAGACAGAATTCAGCACAACCACGGGGCATTATGAATACCTGGTGATGCCCTAAGGTTTGTTGAATGCTCCATCTGTCTTCTAGTCCTTTGTGAACGAGGTGTTTCGGGACATGCTTGGTCGCGGTGTAGTGGTCTACATTGATGACATTCTGGTGTATTCCGCTACGCGCGCCGAGCGTGTGTCCCTGGTTCGCAAAGTGCTGGCCCGACTGTTGGAACATTACCTTTATGCCAAGGCAGAGAAGTGTATGTTTTTCCAGCAGTCCGTCTCCTTCCTCGGATACCGCATTACCACCTCAGGTGTGGAGATGGAGGGGGAGCGCATTTCAGCCGTGCGTAATTGGCCAACTTCCACCACGGTTAAGGAGGTGCAGCGCTTTCTGGGCTTCGCCAACTACTATCTGAGGTTTATCCGTGGCTTTGGCAAGGTTGCAGCTCCCATTACATCTCTGTTGAAGGGTGGGCCATCCCGGCTCCGCTGGTCTGCTGAGGCTGACCTGGCCTTCAGGAAACTGAGGGGTCTGTTCACCTCAGCCCCGGTATTGGCCCACCCCGATCCATCACTACCATTCGTAGTTGAGGTGGATGCGTCCGAGGTAGGGATAGGCGCTGTCCCATCTCAATGCTTGGGCACGCCACCCAAGCTCCGCCCCGGTGCCTTCTTCTCTAAGAAGCTCAGCCCGGCGGAGCAGAACTACGACGTTGGTGATTAGGAGCTGTTGGCTGTTGTCCGAGCCTTGACCGTGTGGAGGCATTGGCTCGAAGGGGCGAAACACCCTTTCCTCGTCTGGACGGACCACCGTAACCTGGAGTACATCCGGGCAGCGAGGAGGCTGAATCCTCGCCAGGCCAGGTGGGCCCTATTCTTCACCCAGTTCGATTTTTTACTGTCATACATCCCGGGTACGATGAACGTGAAGGTAGGCGCATTGTCACGGCTGTATGACACAGAGGAGAGACCCAGAGACAACAACCCCATATTCCCTACTTCCTGCATTGTAGCGCCGGTAATATGGCGATGGACGCAGATATAGAACAGGCATTACGCACAGATCCATCTCCACCTCAGTGTCCAGCTGGGCTGCGGTACGTGCCTGCTCTTATCCGTGATCGTCACCCTCCTCTGGTCACCCTGGTATCGGTCGTACAGTGCGCTGCCTGACCGGAAAGTACTGGTGGCCTACCTTGGCTAAGGATGTGAGGGTGTATATATCCTCCTGCTCGGTGTGCGCCCAGAGTAAGGCACCTAGGCACCTCCCAGCGGGTAAGTTACAACCTTTACCAATTCCATAACGACCATGGTCTCACCTAAGTGTTGATTTCCTGACTGATCTTCCCCTCTCCCAAGGTAACACCACCATCCTGGTCATTGTGGACCGCTTTTCCAAGGCCTGCCGCCTCCTTCCTCTGCCCGGTCTCCCCACGGCCCTGCAAACTGCGGAGTCGCTGTTTAACACGTCTTCCGGCACTACGGGGTACCAGAGGATATAGTGTCTGACCGAGGTTCCCAGTTCACATCGAAGGTCTGGATGGCGTTCATGGAATGTCTGGGGGTCTCGGTCAGCCTGACCTCTGGGTTCCACCCTGAGTCTAATGGGCTGGTAGAACGGGTAAATCAGGATGTGGGTAGGTTCCTGCGGTCCTACTGCCAGGACCGGCCGGGGGAGTGGTCGGTGTTCATGCCATGGGCAGAATATGGATGCGTCTTCGTACCGGGGGATCGGGTCTGGCTCTCGACCCGGAATCTGCCCCTCCGCCTGCCCTGCCGGAAGCTGAGCCCGCGGTTTGTGGGGCCGTTCAAAGTCCTGAGGAGAATCAACGAGGTCACCTATAGGTTATTACTTCCCCCTGATTACCGTACAGTGCGCTGCCTGTCCGGAAGTCTCACACCCATGTAATTCCATTTGATATTGCGAGGGTTGTTTTGTTTGCACAATGCGCTGTCTGTGCATCGGTATATTGTCTATAAAAGTGTATTTTCCCCTTCCTTTTTAGAAATACTTCAAATGGTAGGCTAACCACGTCTCTCTCTCTCTCTCTCTCTCTCTCTCTCTCTCTGTGGTGACTTAAAGAAGAGTACAGTTAAGTTAACGCCTCAACGTCTTGCTGAATTTATCTGAACTAACCCCTATCTGTCGGTGTCCATTTTGAAAGTGCTGAGCGAAGGCCTACCTCGTCGCAGCTCGTTTGCTTGCACTTGCTTATACTAAGAACAAACATTATGAATCTACTGAACATAAATGTAATACTGTTTGTGTATGGTTCAAAAGTCAAAACTCAGGTCGGCATTCGTTATTATTAAAGGACAATGCGGTTTTTATCGAGATACACAAGTCAGTAGAAACCATAGGCTATTTATTTAAGCAAGTCAGCCATGTCAGCTATGGTTTTTAAAAAGGCAGTAAATGAGGCTGAATGAACTGTTTGGCTTCCAGACGAGTCTCCGCTGATAGCCAGGTGTAACAGTGGATGTAGCGGAGTGAAAGCTCCGCTGTCGGGACAGCTTTATGTAGGCCCTAACAGTTTGTGGGCACCGTTTGTCACCGTTATAGAGCAATTAATGTATTGTTTAGTGTAGTGTAGTGGCTTTGCTGGCATGCATCAACAACAACAAAAAATAGTTTGCCCCGCCAAGATTGACATGCTAAAATCGCCACTGTGAAAGAGTCCTATCGTTTCCCAGAGGGCAGGGGTTATTTCTCTCCAGAGTAAAGTTTGGTTTCTCAACACTAAGACGAAGTGACAAACAGTAGGGTAAACACCCTCACAGACAAACAGCAGTGGTGGGGTCTGACAAGAAAGAGTGTTACACTTCATTGCTTCAAGTCAATCATTCTCAAATGATAATCACAACCAGGAGCTCATTACACGTGTATGTAAGGGTAGTTGTGGCCCTGCTGTATTACGTTTGAGGGAGGAAATGCACACACAGGGACAATGAGTCTGTCTCGGTTTGACTAAACTTTGAAGTCAGGGCAGTTTTCTCTTTGAGGTGGTCTTTCCTGCTTCTGAACAACGCTAATCAACCGTGAAGAGGACACGCTCGCACCGCGGTCGACCGGGCATCGCTGCTGATGTTTCCCTCAGTGTTGGAGTGGGGGGAGTGGTACTACTGATTAGAATAGCCACAGGCTAACACAACAAGGCAACAACTAAAGAACAGGGTAAAAACATTCAACTGATTCAAAAAAATTGAAATGTAGTCCTTTTGATGGTTTTGTTGTAGTCAAAGGAGAATATATGGTTAGGAGAAATCAGGAGAAATCACAGATAGTGTTATTGATATGGATGGAGAACTGAGATGAGGAGGTAGAGAGAGACAGACAGAGAGAGAGAGAGAGAGAGAGAGAGAGAGAGAGAGAGAGAGAGAGAGGAGAGAGAGAGAGAGAGAGAGAGAGAGCGAATGAACCAGAGGAGTAGAGAAAGCCAGAGAGGGAGAGAGAGAGAGAGACAGGAAGAGAGGTGGAGGGCGAGACTAACCGGTGCCCCGCACATTGACTCAGTACCGGTATCCCCTGTATATAGCCTCCCTACTGTTATTTTATTTGACTGCTGCTCTTAATTATCTGCTATTTTTATTTTTTACTTATCTATTTTTTACTAAAAACTGCATTGTTGGTTAAGGGCTTGTAAGTAAGCATTTCACTGTAAGGTCTACACCTGTTGTATTCGGCGAATGTGGCAAATAAAATTTGATATGATTTGAGAGAGGAAAGACAGCCAGAGAGAGAGAAAGCGAAAGAGAGACAGGCAGAGAGAGGGGGACAGAGGCATAAAGGGATAGAGAGAGGAAGTGGGGGCAGGGGAGGCAGGGGGAGGCTGGGCTGGGAGAGGCATAGACAGTTGAGTCATATTTCAGGCCTGATTGGAACTGACAAAGTGTTATTGGAGGACTCAGTCCCCACAGCATTGTTTGCTTTAGAAAGTCAGGGCCGATTTATTATGACTGAACAACATTAGAGAGATCGGAAGTGCGGACAGTCTGGGGAGCACGGTATGTCTGTCTGCACATAGAGAGAGGGAAGGGGGAGAGGGGGGCAGATGACAGAGAACAAGTTTGAAGGGAGGACAGAGAAATATATTGAGGGAGGGAAGTATAGAGATGCATTCATCTCTCAATTCAACTATATAGCTATGTTTTTCCTCTACCAGAGAGACACATTAGTTTGTCTCTCAGTATAGTAGTAGAAAAGAGAAGATGTTGTTTGGGTAACTATGTGGCAACAGGGACTATATTACATCCTGGACACATGGGAAACACAGACTGCTACCTAAGGGAGTTGTTCACCAGGAGAATAGTTTTAGAACATACAGTACAAGGAGGTATCCAATTTATTCCACATTCAAAGCCTTCTACTGAAGCTCAGATGAAAACAACAGTAGGTAGAAGCATGGTAGTAGTCACTAACACTTGGCTCTATACATCTTTTAGGACCGGACTCATAGGGGGTTCAGGTCATTGAAAGGTACCTCTGACTTGGCTCAACTGAATAGCTAAAGGAAGCAACTGTGAAAACAATTCATTGGAGTTACAACATGTTGCATTCAACGTTAGGCGTTGTAGCGAATGTGCATTGAGAAACACAATGGCTACCAGAGCAGGGCACTGTCTACCAAAGCTCCTCTCACACATGTTTTTATAGTTAATGGACAGTGTGGAGAGGCTAAGCCCACTGTATTTGACTAACCTCACTCTGACCCCTCACACCAACACAGAGACAGAGGAAAGAGGGAGAGAGGGAAGAGGGGAGGAGAGGGAGGTAGAGAGAGGGGTACAGCGCTGTATTTTGACCTGATGAGTAGCGGTACCATAGCTGGGGTAGCAACAGTACTTTGTGTGGTGTTTGGTTGGCAAGCCTTGTCCACACAGTGCTATGGCATGGACAGCACACATCAGCTGACTGGTTCACAGGCAGGGTCATTTAGCTGGGCTGTGCTACTCTTACTGTTCTGTATGGGCAGGGAGACCCTCAGTTAACTCAGACAGCAGAGAGAGGGCCCACAACACTGT
>NW_028161887.1:0-50000 GCF_964263955.1 Coregonus lavaretus
AGACACCATGTGATAACTACTTGTCTCGTCCTTCTTGGTACAGTGATCTACGGTAGACACCATGTGATAACTACTTGTCTCGTCCTTCTTGGTACAGTGATCTACGGGTAGACACCATGTGATAACTACTTGTCTCGTCCTTCTTGGTACAGTGGTCTACGGTAGACACCATGTGATAACTACTTGTCTCGTCCTTCTTGGTACAGGGATCTACGGTAGACACCATGTGATAACTACTTGTCTCGTCCTTCTTGGTACAGTGACCTACGGTAGACACCATGTGATAACTACTTGTCTCGTCCTTCTTGGTACAGTGACCTACGGGTAGACACCATGTGATAACTACTTGTCTCGTCCTTCTTGGTACAGTGACCTACGGTAGACACCATGTGATAACTACTTGTCTCGTCCTTCTTGGTACAGTGACCTACGGTAGACACCATGTGATAACTACTTGTCTCGTCCTTCTTGGTACAGTGACCTACGGTAGACACCATGTGATAACTACTTGTCTCGTCCTTCTTGGTACAGTGATCTACGGGTAGATACCATGTGATAACTACTTGTCTCGTCCTTCTTGGTACAGGGATCTACGGTAGACACCATGTGATAACTACTTGTCTCGTCCTTCTTGGTACAGTGACCTACGGTAGACACCATGTGATAACTATTTGTCTCGTCCTTCTTGGTACAGTGGTCTACGGTAGACACCATGTGATAACTACTTGTCTCGTCCTTCTTGGTACAGTGACCTACGGTAGACACCATGTGATAACTACTTGTCTCGTCCTTCTTGGTACAGTGATCTACGGGTACACACCATGTGATAACTACTTGTCTCGTCCTTCTTGGTACAGGGATCTACGGTAGACACCATGTGATAACTACTTGTCTCGTCCTTCTTGGTACAGTGACCTACGGTAGACACCATGTGATAACTACTTGTCTCGTCCTTCTTGGTACAGTGACCTACGGTAGACACCATGTGATAACTACTTGTCTCGTCCTTCTTGGTACAGTGACCTACGGTAGACACCATGTGATAACTACTTGTCTCGTCCTTCTTGGTACAGTGATCTACGGGTAGACACCATGTGATAACTACTTGTCTCGTCCTTCTTGGTACAGGGATCTACGGTAGACACCATGTGATAACTACTTGTCTCGTCCTTCTTGGTACAGTGACCTACGGTAGACACCATGTGATAACTACTTGTCTCGTCCTTCTTGGTACAGTGACCTACGGTAGACACCATGTGATAACTACTTGTCTCGTCCTTCTTGGTACAGTGACCTACGGTAGACACCATGTGATAACTACTTGTCTCGTCCTTCTTGGTACAGTGACCTACGGTAGACACCATGTGATAACTACTTGTCTCGTCCTTCTTGGTACAGTGACCTACGGTAGACACCATGTGATAACTACTTGTCTCGTCCTTCTTGGTACAGTGATCTACGGGTAGATACCATGTGATAACTACTTGTCTCGTCCTTCTTGGTACAGGGATCTACGGTAGACACCATGTGATAACTACTTGTCTCGTCCTTCTTGGTACAGTGACCTACGGTAGACACCATGTGATAACTACTTGTCTCGTCCTTCTTGGTACAGTGGTCTACGGTAGACACCATGTGATAACTACTTGTCTCGTCCTTCTTGGTACAGTGACCTACGGTAGACACCATGTGATAACTACTTGTCTCGTCCTTCTTGGTACAGTGATCTACGGGTAGACACCATGTGATAACTACTTGTCTCGTCCTTCTTGGTACAGGGATCTACGGTAGACACCATGTGATAACTACTTGTCTCGTCCTTCTTGGTACAGTGACCTACGGTAGACACCATGTGATAACTACTTGTCTCGTCCTTCTTGGTACAGTGACCTACGGTAGACACCATGTGATAACTACTTGTCTCGTCCTTCTTGGTACAGTGATCTACGGGTAGACACCATGTGATAACTACTTGTCTCGTCCTTCTTGGTACAGGGATCTACGGTAGACACCATGTGATAACTACTTGTCTCGTCCTTCTTGGTACAGTGACCTACGGTAGACACCATGTGATAACTACTTGTCTCGTCCTTCTTGGTACAGTGACCTACGGTAGACACCATGTGATAACTACTTGTCTCGTCCTTCTTGGTACAGTGACCTACGGTAGACACCATGTGATAACTACTTGTCTCGTCCTTCTTGGTACAGTGGTCTACGTTAGACACCATGTGATAACTACTTGTCTCGTCCTTCTTGGTACAGTGATCTACGGTAGACACCATGTGATAACTACTTGTCTCGTCCTTCTTGGTACAGTGATCTACGGGTAGACACCATGTGATAGCAACTTGTCTCGTCCTTCTTGGTACAGTGACCTACGGTAGACACCATGTGATAACTACTTGTCTCGTCCTTCTTGGTACAGTGACCTACGGTTGACACCATGTGATAACTACTTGTCTCGTCCTTCTTGGTACAGTGGTCTACGGTAGACACCATGTGATAACTACTTGTCTCGTCCTTCTTGGTACAGTGACCTACGGTAGACACCATGTGATAACTACTTGTCTCGTCCTTCTTGGTACAGTGACCTACGGTAGACACCATGTGATAACTACTTGTCTCGTCCTTCTTGGTACAGTGATCTACGGGTAGACACCATGTGATAACTACTTGTCTCGTTCTTCTTGGTACAGGGATCTACGGTAGACACCATGTGATAACTACTTGTCTAGTCCTTCTTGGTACAGTGACCTACGGTAGACACCATGTGATAACTACTTGTCTCGTCCTTCTTGGTACAGTGGTCTACGGTAGACACCATGTGATAACTACTTGTCTCGTCCTTCTTGGTACAGTGACCTACGGTAGACACCATGTGATAACTACTTGTCTCGTCCTTCTTGGTACAGTGACCTACGGTAGACACCATGTGATAACTACTTGTCTCGTCCTTCTTGGTACAGTGACCTACGGTAGACACCATGTGATAACTACTTGTCTCGTCCTTCTTGGTACAGTGATCTACGGGTAGACACCATGTGATAACTACTTGTCTCGTCCTTCTTGGTACAGGGATCTACGGTAGACACCATGTGATAACTACTTGTCTCGTCCTTCTTGGTACAGTGACCTACGGTAGACACCATGTGATAACTACTTGTCTCGTCCTTCTTGGTACAGTGACCTACGGTAGACACCATGTGATAACTACTTGTCTCGTCCTTCTTGGTACAGTGGTCTACGGTAGACACCATGTGATAACTACTTGTCTCGTCCTTCTTGGTACAGTGATCTACGGTAGACACCATGTGATAACTACTTGTCTCGTCCTTCTTGGTACAGTGACCTACGGTAGACACCATGTGATAACTACTTGTCTCGTCCTTCTTGGTACAGTGACCTACGGTAGACACCATGTGATAACTACTTGTCTCGTCCTTCTTGGTACAGTGATCTACGGGTAGACACCATGTGATAACTACTTGTCTCGTCCTTCTTGGTACAGTGACCTACGGTAGACACCATGTGATAACTACTTGTCTCGTCCTTCTTGGTACAGTGACCTACGGTAGACACCATGTGATAACTACTTGTCTCGTCCTTCTTGGTACAGTGGTCTACGGTAGACATCATGTGATAACTACTTGTCTCGTCCTTCTTGGTACAGTGATCTACGGTAGACACCATGTGATAACTACTTGTCTCGTCCTTCTTGGTACAGTGACCTACGGTAGACACCATGTGATAACTACTTGTCTCGTCCTTCTTGGTACAGTGACCTACGGTAGACACCATGTGATAACTACTTGTCTCGTCCTTCTTGGTACAGTGATCTACGGTAGACACCATGTGATAACTTCTTGTCTCGTCCTTCTTGGTACAGTGATCTACGGGTAGACACCATGTGATAACTACTTGTCTCGTCCTTCTTGGTACAGTGACCTACGGTAGACACCATGTGATAACTACTTGTCTCGTCCTTCTTGGTACAGTGATCTACGGGTAGACACCATGTGATAACTACTTGTCTCGTTCTTCTTGGTACAGGGATCTACGGTAGACACCATGTGATAACTACTTGTCTCGTCCTTCTTGGTACAGTGACCTACGGTAGACACCATGTGATAACTACTTGTCTCGTCCTTCTTGGTACAGTGGTCTACGGTAGACACCATGTGATAACTACTTGTCTCGTCCTTCTTGGTACAGTGACCTACGGTAGACATCATGTGATAACTACTTGTCTCGTCCTTCTTGGTACATTGACCTACGGTAGACACCATGTGATAACTACTTGTCTCGTCCTTCTTGGTACAGTGACCTACGGTAGACACCATGTGATAACTACTTGTCTCGTCCTTCTTGGTACAGTGATCTACGGGTAGACACCATGTGATAACTACTTGTCTCGTCCTTCTTGGTACAGGGATCTACGGTAGACACCATGTGATAACTACTTGTCTCGTCCTTCTTGGTACAGTGACCTACGGTAGACACCATGTGATAACTACTTGTCTCGTCCTTCTTGGTACAGTGACCTACGGTAGACACCATGTGATAACTACTTGTCTCGTCCTTCTTGGTACAGTGACCTACGGTAGACACCATGTGATAACTACTTGTCTCGTCCTTCTTGGTACAGTGACCTACGATAGACACCATGTGATAACTACTTGTCTCGTCCTTCTTGGTACAGTGGTCTACGGTAGACACCATGTGATAACTACTTGTCTCGTCCTTCTTGGTACAGTGATCTACGGGTAGACACCATGTGATAACTACTTGTCTCGTCCTTCTTGGTACAGTGGTCTACGGTAGACACCATGTGATAACTACTTGTCTCGTCCTTCTTGGTACAGTGATCTACGGTAGACACCATGTGATAACTACTTGTCTCGTCCTTCTTGGTACAGTGACCTACGGTAGACACCATGTGATAACTACTTGTCTCGTCCTTCTTGGTACAGTGACCTACGGTAGACACCATGTGATAACTACTTGTCTCGTCCTTCTTGGTACAGTGATCTACGGTAGACACCATGTGATAACTACTTGTCTCGTCCTTCTTGGTAGAGTGATCTACGGGTAGACACCATGTGATAACTACTTGTCTCGTCCTTCTTGGTACAGTGACCTACGGGTAGACACCATGTGATAGCTACTTGTCTCGTCCTTCTTGGTACAGTGATCTACGGTAGACACCATGTGATAACTACTTGTCTCGTCCTTCTTGGTACAGTGATCTACGGGTAGACACCATGTGATAACTACTTGTCTCGTCCTTCTTGGTACAGTGATCTACGGTAGACACCATGTGATAACTACTTGTCTCGTCCTTCTTGGTACAGTGGTCTACGGTAGACACCATGTGATAACTACTTGTCTCGTCCTTCTTGGTACAGTGACCTACGGTAGACACCATGTGATAACTACTTGTCTCGTCCTTCTTGGTACAGTGGTCTACGGTAGACACCATGTGATAACTACTTGTCTCGTCCTTCTTGGTACAGTGGTCTACGGTAGACACCATGTGATAACTACTTGTCTCGTCCTTGGCAGCACAGTTAAAGTGTCTGCTGTTAATCCTTTCTCATTACTGTCCACTGTATTCATGTTTATTGTTTTAGTAATTCATTCTATGACATCACCACGTGATGGAACCTCTTTACAGTAACTTATCATGACATCTTTATGGAACCTCTTTACAGTAACTTATCATGACATCTTGATGGAACCTCTTTACAGTAACTTATCATGACATCTTGATGGAACCTCTTTACAGTAACTTATTATGACATCTTGATGGAACCTCTTTACAGTAACTTATTATGACATCTTGATGGAACCTCTTTACAGTAACTTATTATGACATCTTGATGGAACCTCTTTACAGTAACTTATTATGACATCTTGATGGAACCTCTTTACAGTAACTTATTATGACATCTTGATGGAACCTCTTTACAGTAACTTATTATGACATCTTGATGGAACCTCTTTACAGTAACTTATTATGACATCTTGATGGAACCTCTTTACAGTAACTTATTATGACATCTTGATGGAACCTTTTTACAGTAACATCTTGATGGAACCTCTTTACAGTAACTTATTATGACATCTTGATGGAACCTCTTTACAGTAACATCTTGATGGAACCTCTTTACAGTAACTTATCATGACATCTTGATGGAACCTCTTTACAGTAACATCTTGATGGAACCTCTTTACAGTAACTTATCATGACATATTGATGGAACCTCTTTACAGTAACTTATTATGACATCTTGATGGAACCTCTTTACAGTAACTTATTATGACATCTTGATGGAACCTCTTTACAGTAACTTATTATGACATCTTGATGGAACCTCTTTACAGTAACTTATTATGACATCTTGATGGAACCTCTTTACAGTAACTTATCATGATATCTTGATGGAACCTCTTTACAGTAACTTATTATGACATCTTGATGGAACCTCTTTACAGTAACTTATTATGACATCTTGATGGAACCTCTTTACAGTAACTTATCATGACATCTTGATGGAACCTCTTTACAGTAACTTATTATGACATCTTGATGGAACCTCTTTACAGTAACTTATCATGACATCTTGATGGAACCTCTTTACAGTAACTTATCATGACATCTTGATGGAACCTCTTTACAGTAACTTATTATGACATCTTGATGGAACCTCTTTACAGTAACTTATTATGACATCTTGATGGAACCTCTTTACAGTAACTTATCATGATATCTTGATGGAACCTCTTTACAGTAACTTATTATGACATCTTGATGGAACCTCTTTACAGTAACTTATTATGACATCTTGATGGAACCTCTTTACAGTAACTTATCATGACATCTTGATGGAACCTCTTTACAGTAACTTATTATGACATCTTGATGGAACCTCTTTACAGTAACTTATTATGACATCTTGATGGAACCTCTTTACAGTAACTTATCATGATATCTTGATGGAACCTCTTTACAGTAACTTATTATGACATCTTGATGGAACCTCTTTACAGTAACTTATTATGACATCTTGATGGAACCTCTTTACAGTAACTTATTATGACATCTTGATGGAACCTCTTTACAGTAACATCTTGATGGAACCTCTTTACAGTAACTTATTATGACATCTTGATGGAACCTCTTTACAGTAACTTATTATGACATCTTGATGGAACCTCTTTACAGTAACTTATCATGACATCTTGATGGAACCTCTTTACAGTAACTTATTATGACATCTTGATGGAACCTCTTTACAGTAACTTATTATGACATCTTGATGGAACCTCTTTACAGTAACTTATCATGACATCTTGATGGAACCTCTTTACAGTAACTTATTATGACATCTTGATGGAACCTCTTTACAGTAACTTATCATGACATCTTGATGGAACCTCTTTACAGTAACTTATTATGACATCTTGATGGAACCTCTTTACAGTAACTTATTATGACATCTTGATGGAACCTCTTTACAGTAACTTATTATGACATCTTGATGGAACCTCTTTACAGTAACTTATCATGACATCTTGATGGAACCTCTTTACAGTAACTTATTATGACATCTTGATGGAACCTCTTTACAGTAACTTATTATGACATCTTGATGGAACCTCTTTACAGTAACTTATTATGACATCTTGATGGAACCTCTTTACAGTAACTTATTATGACATCTTGATGGAACCTCTTTACAGTAACTTATTATGACATCTTGATGGAACCTCTTTACAGTAACTTATCATGACATCTTGATGGAACCTCTTTACAGTAACTTATTATGACATCTTGATGGAACCTCTTTACAGTAACTTATTATGACATCTTGATGGAACCTCTTTACAGTAACTTATTATGACATCTTGATGGAACCTCTTTACAGTAACTTATCATCACATCGCCGCTGACGCTGCTTAATTATCGGCGGCCTGTCAGTTAAGTCAGATATTACACACGAAACCCAGTTATCACTTTAATCTAGACAAGCAATCTGATCTCTAAAATAATAATACGTGGTTAATGTTGAAAGGATTCTAGGCCACTACTGCCATGGGAGTAGAAAAACAGATATTATAGAAATATAAGGGAAATAAATGAATGAATATATACTGACAATGTATAGCCAACTCCCCCCTCATTCATGACCTCTTTATAAGAGCATGTTTATAGCTTAATGAAACAATGTATAGCCGACTCCCCCCTCATTCATGACCTCTCCATCAGAGCATGTTTATAGCTTTCTAAAATTCTACAACTCATTCTACAACTCATTCGACAACTCATTCAACAACTCATTCTACAACTCATTCTACAACTCATTCTACAACTCATTCTGGAACTCATTCTACAACTCATTCGACAACTCATTCGACAACTCATTCGACAACTCATTCTGGAACTCATTCTACAACCCATTCTACAACTCATTCTACAACTCATTCGACAACTCATTCGACAACTCATTCTACAACTCATTCTGGAACTCATTCTACAACTCATTCGACAACTCATTCTACAACTCATTCTACAACTCATTCTACAACTCATTCTACAACTCATTCTACAACTCATTCTGGAACTCATTCTACAACTCATTCGACAACTCATTCGACAACTCATTCGACAACTCATTCTGGAACTCATTCTACAACCCATTCTACAACCCATTCTACAACTCATTCGACAACTCATTCTGGAACTCATTCTACAACTCATTCTGGAACTTTTCTAGAACTCATTCTGGAACTAAATCCTCCTCCTGAATGGAACTCTCAATGAAACAAGACCAATACAGCCACCAACATACTGGTAGGCCTAGAAACCAACCAGGTGTTAATAATATACACTCTATGGAACACTGGTAACTGAGCAGGCCTTTAGTCATGTACAGCTAAAGTCTCCTTGGTTGGTTGTGGTTTTTCCCCAATGGTAATTCTCTGGCTAATGCCTACTGTCATGCACCACTACACAAGTAATGTCCCTCTGTGATGAGTGTGATTAGAAGGAGTCAGGCGCAGGAGGGTAATCACCGAATACAGAGTTTATTCCGTCGTACACAGTTGAACTGTATAGCGACAACAAAATACAGGCGCAGGGGAAACTACACTCAACTCACATAAAACAATCACCCACAAAGACAAGACAAGGGGGGCAGAGGGAACACTTATACACAGACTAATGAGGGGATAAGAACCAGGTGTGTGTAATTGACAAGACAAGACAAATGGAATGATGAGATGAGGAGCGGCAGTGGCTAGAAGGCCGGTGACGACGAACGCCGAAGCCTGCCTGAACAAGGAGGGGAGGCAGCCTCGGCGGAAGTCGTGACAGTACCCCCCCCCCCTTGACACGCGGCTCCAGCAGCGCGCCGACCCCGGCCTCGGGGACGGCCAGGAGGACGCGGAGCAGGGCGAGCCGGATGGCGACGGTGGAAATCCCGCAACAGGGAGGGATCGAGGATATCCCTCACCGGGACCCAGCACCGTTCCTCCGGACCGTACCCCTCCCACTCCACGAGGTACTGAAGGCCCCCCACCCGACACCTCGAGTCCAGGATGGAACGGACAGAGTACGCCGGGGCCCCCTCGATGTCCAGAGGAGGTGGAGGGAACTCCCGCACTTCAGACTCCTGGAGCGGACCAGCCACCACCGGCCTGAGGAGAGACACATGAAACGAGGGGTTAATACGGTAATCAGCTAATAACCTATAAGTGACCAGGGCAGGTGGAGGGGCAGATTCCGGGTCGAGAGCCAGACCCGATCCCCCGGTACGAAGACCGGGGCCTCACTGCGGTGGCGGTCAGCATTGGCCTTCTGACGATGCACGGCGCATTGGAGGTGGACGTGGGCAGCGTCCCACGTCTCCTCTGCGTGCCGAAACCAGTCATCCACCGCAGGAGCCTCGGTCTGGCTCTGGTGCCACGGTGCCAGAACCGGTTGGTAACCTAAAAAACATTGGAACGGCGTTAGGTTAGTGGAGGAGTGGCGGAGAGAGTTCTGGGCATATTCTGCCCATGGCAAGAACACCTACCACTCCCCCGGCCGGTCCTGGCAGTAGGACCGCAGGAACCTACCCACATCCTGATTTACCCGTTCCACCTGCCCATTAGACACGGGGTGGAACCCAGAGGTCAGGCTGACCGAGACCCCCAGATGTTCCATGAACGCCTTCCAGACCTTGGATGTGAACTGGGGACCTCGGTCAGACACTATATCCTCTGGTACCCCGTAGTGCCGGAAGACGTGTGTAAACAGAGCCTCCGCAGTTTGCAGGGCCGTGGGGAGACCGGGCAGAGGAAGGAGGCGGCAGGACTTTGGAAAAGCGGTCCACAACGACCAGGATAGTGTTGTTACCTTTGGAGAGGGGAAGATCAGTCAAGAAATCAACACTTAGGTGAGACCATGGTCGTTGTGGAACTGGTAAAAGTTGTAACTTACCCGCTGGGAGGTGCCTAGGTGCCTTACTCTGGGCGCACACCGAGCAGGAGGAGACGTACACCCTCACGTCCTTAGCCAAGGTAGGCCACCAGTACTTTCCGGTCAGGCAGCGCTCTGTACGACCGATACTTGGATGACCAGAGGAGGGTGACGTGTGTGCCCATGTTACGGATACAGGTATCCTGTGTTTTTGTGTGTTTCTCTCCTTCTGCCCTAATCACAGGTGTCCTGTATGTTCCTGATTGGTGGTCGTTGAGGTGTCTGCTGATTGGACCAATCAGGGAACATTCCTGTGCATTGCACCACCTGTTACTCGTTTGTTCAATCACACATCCCATTATATAAAACCAGTCACTTGTGTTTGTTGAGAGAGAGAGATTTTTGCCATATGTGAGTATGGACACGGTGGTGTCCTGTGTGTTGTGTACTCACTAAGTTGTTGGTTACCCTATTGGTAACTTTGTTAGAAGCCATTTCTTTATGTGAGTGTGGATACTGTGGTGTCCTGTGTATTGTGTACTTACTTTGTTGCTGATTACCCTGTTTGGTAGCTTTGTGTGTTTCTGGGAAAAGGGGAGTTTAAGCTAGTTGCCCTTGGGCGTACATTACCCGTAGGACGAATTCTGTCTAAAAACACTAGTTAGACCTGAGCGGACCACCCACTGTACTTTTGTATGACTAGCAGTAGCCTAGCGGTTCTTCAGGCAGGCTAGATCAGTTTAGGGGGTTTTACACTTTTGTTTCATTTCTTGGGTCCTGCTCAGCCCTTTTTCCCAAACCTTTACCGTGTGTTTAGCAATAAACCATTTAAGTTTGACGGTAGTTCATGGTTGTTGTGTCATTATTGGTTCTCACTGTTCCAGGTCACACTTATAATTTGCATAATTTATGTTACGGGTCTCATGTCCATCCACCCTAGACGTTTAGAGCCACGGGGTTCGTAACAGCCCAGTAGATCAGACGATCACGGATAAGAGCAGGCACGTACTGCAGCCCAGCTGGACACTGAAGTGGAGATGGATCTGTGTGTAACGCCTGCTCTATATCCGCGTCCACCGCCCATACTACCGGCGCCACAATGCAGGAGGCCGGAAGTATGGGGGTGTTGTCTCTGGGCCTCTCCTCTGTGTCATACAGCCGGGACAGTGTGTCTGTCTTCACGTTCTTCGTACCCGGAATGTATGACAGTGTAAAATCAAACCAGGTGAAGAATAGGGCCCACCTGGCCTGGCGAGGAGTCAGCCTCCTCGCTGCCCGGATGTGCTCCAGGTTACGGTGGTCCATCCAGACGAGGAAAGGGTGTTTCGCCCCTTCGAGCCAATGCCTCCACACGGTCAAAGCTTGGACAACAGCCAACAGCTCCCGATCACCAACGTCGTAGTTCTGCTCCGCCGGGCTGAGCTTCTTCGAGAAGAATCACAGGGGCGGAGCTTGGGTGGCGTGCCTGAGCATTGAGATAGGACAGCGCCTATCTCTACCTCGGACGCATCCACCTCCACTACGATCGGTAGTGATGGATCGGGGTGCGCCAGTACCGGGGCTGAGGTGAACAGACCCCGCAGTTTACTGAAGGCCAGGTCCGCCTCAGCAGACCAGCGGAGCCGGGATGGCCCACCCTTCAACAGGGATGTAATGGGAGCTGCGACCTTGCCAATGCCCTGGAAAAACCTCCGATAGTAGTTGGAGAAGCCAAGGAAGCGCTGCACCTCCTTAACTGTGGTTGGAGTCTGCCAATTACGCACGGCTGAAATGCGATCACCCTCCATCTCCACACCTGAGGTGGTAATGCGGTATCCAAGGAAGGAGACGGACTGCTGGAAAAACATACACTTCTCTGCCTTGGCATAAAGGTCATTTTCCAACAGTCGGGCCAGCACTTTGCGAACCAGGGACACATGCTTGGCGCACGTAGTGGAATACACCAGGATGTCATCGATGTAGACCACTACACTGCGACCAAGCATGTCCCGAAACACCTCATTCACAAAGGACTGGAAGACTGAGGGAACATTCATCAAACCGTAGGGCATCACCAGGTATTCATAATGCCTTGTGGTTGTGCTGAATGCTGTCTTCCACTCATCCCCCTCTCGGAAACGCACCAGGTTTTACGCACTCCTGAGATCTAATTTGGTGAAGAAGTGCGCCCCATGCATTGACTCAATCACTGAAGGAATGAGGGGGAGAGGATAACTAAATCTTATCCTCTCCTTGTTCAGTGGCCGATAATCAATGCACGGGCGCAGACCTCCGTCCTTCTTCTTCACAAAGAAGAAACTTGAGGAGGCTGGTGAAGTGGAGGGACGTATATACCCCTGGCGCAGGGACTCTGTGACATATGTCTCTATAGCCTCCATTTCAGCCTGTGACAGGGGATACACATGACTCCTGGGAGGTACAGCGTCTACCCAGAGGCCCGATGAGGTGGTAATTTTGTCGCCTGCGTCTTAGAAAACGTGTGCGCCAAATCGAGGTTTTCGGGGGGAATGCGCACGGTGGAGGTAACCGTCTGGACTTTCCACCGTGGTTGCAGCAACGGAAACACCTAGACACCTACCCTGACACTCTCGCGACCCTGACACCCCGTGAGAACCCTCTGCAGCCATGAGAAGGTAGGGTTGTGGAGTGCTAGCCAAGGGATACCTAATACCACAGGGAAAGCAGGAGACTCAATAATAGAAAAAGTAACCTGCTCACAATGAGTCTCCTGGGTAATCATGGTGACTGGTGCAGTAACTTCCTTAACAAACCCGGACCCTAATGGTCGACTATCATGTGCTCTGATGGGGAGTGGAATGGATAGGGGAACCAATGAAATGCCTTGACGGCGTGAGAATGCCCTGTCCATAAAGTTCCCAGCTGCGCCTGAATCGACTAGCTCCTTACACTGGGGAACTACCATGTGACCGGGAAAGTAGATAGGTAGGGTACAGTGCGCAGCAGAGGGTTCTGAACGTTCGATACCTGGGGGATGCCCTGCCTGCCGCCTCCAGCCCCAAAAGAGCGTTGACGACAACGTGTGGTGTATTGTCCCTTCGTGCCACCAGAGTGGCACTGTCGCTGTCGTCCTCCGCTCTCTCGGACGGCGGCTCCACCCAGCTCCATCGGCTCGGGATCCGAGTTGGCCGGGGTGGGAACGGGCAGACCTCCTCCAGGACGTCCTCTGGCTGCCAGCAGGTTGTCCAAACGGATGGCCATGTCCACCAGTTGCGTGAAAGACAACATGGTGTCCCGGCAGGCTAGCTCCCGTCGGACGTCCTCCCGCAGATGGCACCGGAAATGGTAGATCAGGGCCCGCTCGTTCCACCCGGACCCCGCTGCAAGAGTCCGAAACTCCAAAGCGAAGTCCTGCGCGGTCCTCGTCCCCTGCCTCAAGTGGACCAGCCGCTCGCCCGCCTCTCGACCTTCGGCAGGTGATCGAAGACATCCCGAAAGAGGCGAGCGAACTCCCCGTAGTTCTCCAACGCGGCTCCTCCTTCGTTCCAAACCGCGTTGGCCCACTCCAGGGCTTTCCCCCGAGAGGCAGGAAACGAGGACGGACACCTTCTCCCGCTCCGATGGCGCCGGCCTGATGCTGGAGAAGTAGAGCTCCAGTTGGAGGAGGAATCCTTGGCAGAGCGCCGCCGTCCCGTCGAACCCCCCGTGGTCGGGATATCTGGATCCCTCCGGGTGATTCTGTGATGAGTGTGATTAGAAGGAGTCAGGCGCAGGAGGGTAAATCACCGAATACAGAGTTTATTTCATCGTACACAGTTGCGCTGGATAGCGACAACAAAATACAGGCACAGGGGAACAATCTACCCCGGCAATACAAGGTACGGGTAGCTCCACCGAGCTACACTCAACTCACAATAAAACAATCACCCACAAGGACAAGGGGGGCAGAGGGAACACTTATACACAGACTAATGAGGGGATAAGAACCAGGTGTGTGTAATTGACAAGACAAGACAAATGGAATGATGATATATGGAGCGGCAGTGGCTAGTAAGCCGGTGACGACGAACGCCGAAGCCTGCCGGAACAAGGAGGGGAGGCAGCTTCTCGGAGGAAGTCGTGACACCCTCTCCTCTCATCTCAGCTGTTTTTACAGAGCCCTCCCCCTGAAAACATTCTATAATAATAATAATTAGTCATTTAGCAGACGCTCTTATCCAGAGCAATTAGGGTTAAGTGCCTTGCTCAAGGGCACATCGACAGATTTTTCACCTAGTCGGCTCGGGGATTAGAACCCGCGACCTTTCGGTTACTGGCACAACGCTCTTAACCACTAAGCTACCTACCTACTTCTAGCAGATATTAATTCCAGGTTATGTATGGGAGAGGAAAGCAGAATGGGTGTGTGGGTGCAGTATTAAGGCTGAGTCCCAAATGGCACCCTATTCCCTATATAGTACACTACTTGTGACCAGGGCCCTCAATAGGGAATAGGGTGCCATTTGGGACGTACACAAAGGCTTTTCCCTCCTACAGCATAGAGGAATAATCAGGCTGATTAATCAGGTTATATTCCTCAGGGGGGACATTGAGGGGGAAGGAAGGGGGAGAGCGACATTGAAATGATTTGAGCGTAAAACAGAAACAGAAACAGTTAAAATTGCTGCAGAGGACTAAAAAAAGATGTCCACCCTGGGTCTGTATGGGTCGGCATTGCAGTGTAATGTGAGACTGTGTGGCCTGACAATGTGACAAGGCGTGTACGTGTACAGACATAAATGCACTTTGCACACTGGCTTCCACAAAACAAAAACATCATCCGTTTTCATCTCTCTCTCTCTCTCTCTCTCTCTCAATTCATCAGTGTGCTTTCGGCTGGACATAAGCAGCTTATGTCGCTTTTAAAGGTAATAAAACACTTCAAGTTGATCTCTCGCTGTCTTAACAAAAAACACCAGTGAGGTAGAAATGTGAAATTATCCCTTGTCTCTCGTCGACCGTTGTTCGATCAATACCACAACAGATATGGTCTCTCTGCTTGCGTCAAAAACGGCACCCTATTCCCTATATAATGCACTACTTTTGACATTTGGGACCCAGCCACAGACAGTACAATCAGGTTGGCTGCTCTCCACTGGGCTGGGGGTGGTTACCGCTCTCCACTGGGCTGGGGGTGGGTACCGCTCTCCACTGGGCTGGGGGGGGTTACCGCTCTCCACTGGGCTGGGGGTGGTTACCGCTCTCCACTGGGCTGGGGGTGGTTACCGCTCTCCACTGGGCTGGGGGTGGTTACCGCTCTCCACTGGGCTGGGAGTGGTTACCGCTCTCCACTGGGCTGGGGGTGGGTACCGCTCTCCACTGGGCTGGGGGTGGGTACCGCTCTCCACTGGGCTGGGGGTGGTTACCGCTCTCCACTGGGCTGGGGGTGGTTACCGCTCTCCACTGGGCTGGGGGTGGTTACCGCTCTCCACTGGGCTGGGGGTGGTTACCGCTCTCCACTGGGCTGGGGGTGGTTACCGCTCTCCACTGGGCTGGGGGTGGTTACCGCTCTCCACTGGGCTGGGGGTGGTTACCGCTCTCCACTGGGCTGGGGGTGGTTACCGCTCTCCACTGGGCTGGGGGTGGTTACCGCTCTCCACTGGGCTGGGGGTGGTTACCGCTCTCCACTGGGCTGGGGGTGGGTACCGCTCTCCACTGGGCTGGGGGGGGTTACCGCTCTCCAGTGTTTTCCCTATAACTCTGTAGGCAGCTGGAAATACAGCAGGACATCTATTGATTTGAAATGACCATTTTGGTGCTTTGGGGACAATTTTTTTTTTTTTTTTTTTGTGGCTTGATTTTTGTGGCTTTTACCATTGTGGCTTGGAGAACGATCTAGAACGATCTAGGGGGAAAATTTTGGCATAAAGTGTAGTCAACTTTGTTCAAAGGGCAGAAAATAATCTGATTGGTTTAGGGCAGAACAAATCCAAGTGGTTTCCAAAAGGTCAATGGGCGTAGTTTAACAGATGCACAGGTTTAAACTGAGAATCTTGTAACTTTAAAAAAATCATTATTGTTTTACAGTAGTCAATGTATGTACACAAATGTGACAATATCGCTAAGATGCAACTGGTCTCCTGATTGGAAGCAAAGAGTAAAATGTAGCAAGCTAGCAGCAACATGCTAAGCTAATCAGAGAAAGCTAGCTAGCTAAGCATTTAGCTAGAAAATCTCTTAGCTACTCATGTTGAATTAATAAATATAGCTAGCTAGGTGTTAAATATACAAGTAAGTCAGCTAGCATTTCCTTTAATGGAATGTTAAGTAGCATAAGCTATATGAACTTAAAAGAACTGGGATGGACGAAGACAAAGGAGATGATTGTGGACTACAGGGAAAAAAAAGAGGACTGAGCACGCCCCCATTCTCATCGACAGGGCTGTAGTGGAACAGGTTGAGAGCTTCAAGTTCCTTGGTGTCCACATCACCAACGAACTATCATGGTCCAAACACACCAAGACAGTCGTGAAGAGGGCAAGACAAAGC
This sequence comes from Coregonus lavaretus, assembly GCF_964263955.1. NCBI lineage: Eukaryota > Metazoa > Chordata > Actinopteri > Salmoniformes > Salmonidae > Coregonus > Coregonus lavaretus. The sequence continues at coordinate 16,952 of NW_028161887.1, forward strand.
CTATTACATTTAAGTCATTTAGCAGACGCTCTTATCCAGAGCGACTTACAGTTAGTGAGTGCATACATTTTTCATACTGGCCCCCCGTGAGAAACGAACCCACAACCCTGGCATTGCAAGCGCCATGCTCTACCATCTGAGCTACACAGGGCCTATTCCCCCTCAGGAGACTGAAAAGATTTGGTATGGGTCCTCAGATCCTCAAAAAGTTATACAGCTGCACCATCGAGAGCATCCTGACTGGTTGCATCACTGCCTGGTATGGCAACTGCTCGGCCTCCGACCGCAAGGCACTCCAGAGGGTAGTGCGTACGGCCCAGTACATCACTGGGGCCAAGCTTCCTGCCATCCAGGACCTCTATAACAGGCAGAGGAAGGCCCTGAAAATTGTCAAAGACTCCAACCACCCTAGTCATAGACTGTTCTCTCTGCTACCGCACGGCAAGTGCTACCAGAGTGCCAAGTCTAGGTACAAAAGGCTCCTTAACAGCTTCTACCCCCAAGCCATAAGACTCCTGAACAGCTAATCAAATGGCTACCCGGACTATTTGCATTGTCCCGGACTATTTGCAATGGCAGCAGTGTGTGCGCAAAGTTTCTGATTGATCCAGTGAAGCATTGCAATATTGGATTATTTTGTATCAAGTCCGCCCATACGTGCCGAATTGGTCAATTTATACATTTTCAAGTACATTACTATAGAGAACATACCGAAATGATATGGTAATACAAAATGTAAGTTTACACACTCCCAGGAATGTCATACATGATGGATCATTAGCTTATACACTAACTTTCACACATCTAGATGGCCGGGCGGGGTGGGTGTGGAGCCAGAGACAGCAGGGGTTCAAACTGTAGAACCCAGTTCCTACATTTGAATATAAAAATGGATTTTATCAAACAAAACTATGCTACATTTTATCTCTGGGACCCTTAGGATGACAAATCAGAGCAAGATAACTGAATGTAAGTACATTATTTACCTTCAGAGGTGAATGTATCAAACCAGTTGCCGTGATACGTTTGTTGTTGTTGTGCACTATCCTCAAACAATAGCATGGTATGTTTTCACTGTAATAGCTACTGTAAATTGGACAGTGCAGTTAGATTAACAATAATGTAAGCTTTCTGCCCATATAAGACATGTCTATGTCCTGGAAAGTTTGCTGTTACTTACAACAGTCATGCTAATCACATTAGCACACGACACCAATCCCGTAGAGGTTAACACTTTTTTTCTTCTTAAAACTGCATTGTTGGTTAAGGGCTTGTAAGTACGCATTTCACTGTAAGGTCTACACCTGTTGTATTCGGCGCATGTGGCAAATACAATTTGATTTGATTTGATTGGAGTTATGCTAAGCTAAACAGAGCTAGTTGGCTAGCATATAGCTATCTCTAAATAATATTGAGCTAGCTAGCATATAGCTATCTCTAAATAATATTGAGCTAGCTAGCATATAGCTATCTCTAAATAATATTGAGCTAGCTAGCATATAGCTATCTCTTAATAATATTGAGCTAGCTAGCTAGGTCTTGAATACACAAGTACATCAGCTCCCACTTACTTTATCAACATATTTAGTTGAATAAGGGCAGATCAGCATAGTTTAAAGCAGGTGCAGCGAAATGCTTTTGTTTCTAGCTCCAGCAGTGCAGTAAATGTCTAACACACAAATAATGAATAGAGTGATTCTATCATCCTATTATTTACATTTAAGCCATTTTAGCAGACGCTCTTATCCAGAGCAACTTACAGTTAGTGAGCGCGTACATTTTTCATACTGCCCCCCCCCCCGTGGGAATCGAACCCACAACCCTGGCGTTGCAAACGCCACGCTCTAACCAACTGAGCTACAGGGGCCTGTACGTCATATAGGGGGCGCACTATTATGGTTAACAGTGTGGTTGCCTCTGCACTCGTGACGAGGTGTGAATGAAGGAGTCAGGCGCAGGAGGTAAAAACACCAAAGTCCCGAGTTTAATCCGTTTACATAAATGTTTTATTTATTTATTTTTATTTAACCTTTATTTAACCAGGTAAGCCAGTTGAGAACAGGTTCTCATTTACAACTGCGACCTGGCCAAGATAAAGCAAAGCAGTGCAATAAAAACAACACAGAGTAACATATGGGGTAAAAAAACATAAAGTCAAAAATACAACAGAAAATATATATACAGTGTGTGCAAATGTAGCAAGTTATGGAGGTAAGGCAATAAATAAGCTATAGTGCAAAATAATTACAATAGTATTAACACTGGAATGCTAGATGTGCAAGAGATTATGTGCAAATAGAGATACTGGGGTGCAAAAGAGCAAAATAAATAACAATATAGGGATGAGGTAGTTGGGTGGGCTAATTTCAGATGGGCTGTGTACAGGTGCAGTGATCGGTAAGGTGCTCTGACAACTGATGCTTAAAGTTAGTGAGGGAGATAAGAGTCTCCAGCTTCAGAGATTTTTGCAATTTGTTCCAGTCATTGGCAGCAGAGAACTGGAAGGAATGGCGGCCAAAGGAGGTGTTGGCTTTGGGAATGACCAGTGAGATATACCTGCTGGAGCGCAGACTACGGGTGGGTACTGCTATGGTGACCAATGAGCTAAGAGAAGGCGGGGATTTGCCTAGCAGTGATTTATAGATGGCCTGGAGCCAGTGGGTTTGACGACGAACATGTAGTGAGGACCAGCCAACAAGAGCGTACAGGTCACAGTGGTGGGTAGTGTATGGGGCTTTGGAGACAAAACGGATGGCACTGTGATAGACTACATCCAATTTGCTGAGTAGAGTGTTGGAGGCTATTTTGTAAATGACATCGCCGAAGTCAAGGATCGGTAGGATAGTCAGTTTTACGAGGGCATGTTTGGCAGCATGAGTGAAGGAGGCTTTGTTGCGAAATAGGAAGCCGATTCTAGATTTAACTTTGGATTGGAGATTATTTATGTGAGTCTGGAAGGAGAGTTTACAGTCTAACCAGACACCTAGGTATTTGTAGTTGTCCACATACTCTAGGTCAGACCCGTCGAGAGTGGTGATTCTAGTCGGGTGGGCGGGTGCCAGCAGCGTTCGATTGAAAAGCATGCATTTAGTTTTACTAGTGTTTAAGAGCAGTTGGAGGCTACTGAAGGATTGTTGTATGGCATTGAAGCTCGTTTGGAGGTTTGTTAACACAGTGTCCAATGAAGGGCCAGATGTATACAAAATGGTGTCGTCTGCGTAGAGGTGGATCTGAGAGTCACCAGCAGCAAGAGCGACATCATTGATATACACGGAGAAAAGTGTCGGCCCAAGAATTGAACCCTGTGGCACCCCCATAGAGACTGCCATAGGTCCAGACAACAGGCCCTCCGATTTGACACACTGAACTCTATCTGAGAAGTAGTTGGTGAACCAGGCGAGGCAGTCATTTGAGAAACCAAGGCTATTTAGTCTGCCAATAAGAATGCGGTGGTTGACAGAGTCGAAAGCCTTGGCCAGGTCGATGAAGACGGCTGCACAGTACTGTCTATTATCAATCGCGGTTATAATATCGTTTAGGACCTTGAGCGTGGCTGAAGTGCACCCATGACCAGCTCGGAAACCGGATTGCATAGCGGAGAAGGTACGGTGGTATTCGAAATGGTCGGTGATCTGTTTGTTAACTTGGCTTTCAAATACTTTCGAAAGGCAGGGCAGGATGGATATAGGTCTGTAGCAGTTTGGATCTAGAGTGTCACCCCCTTTGAAGAGGGGGATGACCGCGGCAGCTTTCCAATCTCTGGGGATCTCAGACGTTATGAAAGAGAGGTTGAACAGACTAGTAATAGGGGTTGCGACAATTTCGGCGGCTAGTTTTAGAAAGAAAGGGTCCAGATTGTCTAGCCCAGCTGATTTGTAGGGGTCCAGATTTTGCAGCGCTTTCAAAACATCAGCTGCCTGAATTTGTGTGAAGGAGAAGCGGGGGGGGCATGGGCAAGTTGCAGCGGAGGGTGCAGAGTTGGTGGCCGGGGTAGTGGTAGCCAGATGGAAACCATGGCCAGCTGTAGCAAAATGCTTGTTGAAATTCTCGATTATTGTAGATTTATCGGTGGTGATAGTGTTTCCTAGCCTCAGTGCAGTGGGCAACTGGGAGGAAGTGCTCTTATTCTCCATGGACTTTACAGTGTCCCAAAACTTTTTGGAGTTAGTGCTACAGGATGCAAATTTCTGTTTGAAAAAGTTAGCCTTTGCTTTCCTGACTGCTTGTGTATATTGGTTCCTAACTTCCCTGAAAAGTTGCATATCGCGGGGGCTATTTGATGCTAATGCAGTACGCCACAGGATGTTTTTGTGCTGGTCAAGGGCAGTCAAGTCTGAGGAGAACCAGGGGCTATATCGGTTCTTAGTTCTGTATTTTTTGAATGGGGCATGTTTATTTAAGATTGAGAGGAAATTACTTTTAAAGAACAACCAGGCATCCTCTACTGACGGAATGAGATCTATATCCATCCAGGATACCTGGGCCAGGTCAATTAGGAAGGCCTGCTCGCTAAAGTGTTTTAGGGAGCGTTTGACAGTGATGAGGTGTGGTCGTTTGACCGCGGACCCGTTACGGACGCAGGCAATAAGGCAGTGATCGCTGAGATCCTGGTTGAAGACAGCTGAGGTGTATTTAGAGGGTATGTTAGTCAGGATGATATCTATGAGGGTACCCATGTTTACAGATTTAGGGTTGTACCTGGTAGGTTCGTTGATAATTTGCGTGAGGTTGAGGGCATCTAGTTTGGATTGTAGGATGGCCGGGGTATTAAGCATATCCCAATTTAGGTCACCAAGCAGTACGAACTCTGAGGATAAATGGGGGGCAATCAATTCACATATGGTGTCCAGGGCACAGCTGGGGGCTGAGGGGGGTCTGTAGCAAGCGGCAACAGTGAGAGACTTATTTCTGGAAAGGTGGATTTTTAGAAGTAGAAGCTCAAACTGTTTGGGCACAGACCTGGATAGTATGATAGAGCTCTGCAGGCTATCTCTACAGTAGATTGCAACTCCACCCCCTTTGGCAGTTCTATCTAGACGGAAAATGTTATAGTTGGGGATGTAAATTTCAGAATTTTTGGTGGCCTTCCTGAGCCAGGATTCAGACACTGCTAGAACATCAGGGTTGGCGGAGTGTGCTAACGCAGTGAATAACTAAAACTTAGGAAGTAGACTTCTGATATTTATGTGCAGAAAACCAAGACTTTTGCGATTACAGAAGTCAGCAAATGATAGCGCCTGGGGAGTAGGAGTGATACTGAGGGCTGCAGGGCCTGGGTTAGCCTCTACATCACCGGAGGAACAGAGGAGGACTAGAATAAGGATACGGCTAAAGGCTTTAAGAACTGGTCTTCTAGTGCGTTGGGTACATAGAATAAAGGGGGCAGATTTCCGGGTGTTGTAGAAAAGATTCAGGGCATTATGTACAGACAAGGATATGGAAGGATATGAGTAAAGTGGAGGTAAACCTAAGCGTTGGGTAACAATGAAAGAGATAGCATCATTGGAGGCATCAATTGAGTCGGTCTCCGCGTGTATGGGGGGTGGGACAAAGGAGCTATCTAAGGCAGGTTTAGCTGGGCTGGGGGATCTACAGTGAAATAGTACAATTAGAAATAACCGAAACAACAATAAGCTAACCATGTTTGGGCTGAGGCTAAACATAAACAGGATGTAGTACCGTAAAAAGGAACAGTCCAGCAGACATCAGCTGTATAGCTGAGTTATCATAAAGTCCGGTGAACAGCAATAGGATAGTTCGGAGGCTGCTAAAGCACTAGCGAGTAAGAGGCCACGGCTAGCGTGTGCTAGCGGGCCGGGGCTAGCAGATGTAATCTTCGTGGTCGACGTCGTAACCACATCAGACGATTTCGTCGGCAGACCAGTCGTGATGGATCGGCGGGGCTCCGCGTCAACACTAGGTGGTCCCGTCCGGTTGACAGAGAGGTAGATAGCCGGGAGATGGGCCTAGCTCAGGATGATTAGCCAGACCACAGCGTCCATTTTGTTGCAGCTAGCTGGTAGCGATGAATCCGGAGTTAAAGGTCCAGTGATTCAGTGATTCCGGCAGAAAAACTGATATGTTCTGGGACGACAACGCGCTGTGCAGACTGGCCGAATATCCGGTGATTAATATCCAGTGATAAAATTAATCCTGCAGAAAAAAATCCAATGTTCTGGGTGAATTACCGCTAACTGTGGCTAATAGCAAGTAGCAAATCAAACGCACCCCAAGCGTCAAACGAACTATTACAAGGGAAAACATCCTATTATGACCCAGATAAAAACATCACAGCGCTGCTACCTCTGTTTGTTCTGCGTCTTTTACCCACGGTGGATCTTCAAACTGGGTCCAGACAAGGCTGAAGCGGGGAGATGAAACTTATCTGCAGAGGAACTTAGGTCCTACATGGGAATTTGAGGGTGTAACAATCAACGGGTGGGCTTTAATGGAAGCAGAACGGATTACATTGTATGCTAGTAACACGCTCATTTTCCAGTGATTCACTGATGCCTTGATACTTACTGGTTCTACTCAGCGCTGTGATGTTTTTTATCTGGGTCACAATAGGATGATAGAATCACTCCCCATTCATCTCTGGTGGCTCGCACTGAACAAATAAAAATAAATACGTCCTCAATTGAGATGTCAAAACAGTCTGCACGTTAGAGAATGTTGTTGGTGTGAAAAAATAGGGTTTGATAAGCGCTGCCAGAGCTGTGTGTGTGTGTGTGTGTGTGTGTATTTTCCAGAGAGATAGAGAGCAGTGTGTACTGTGTGTATGCTCCGCCTGGCGCTCCGCCTGGCGTACGTTGGGGAGTTTGGGTTTTTCATTTTTTTTTCTCCCGGTTCGCTCGCTGCCTCGACTCAGACTCCTTTGATCAGCAAGTCCTTTGATGCCGCTCTCTCTCTCAAAAAATGAACAGGAAGAGAAAGCAGAAGTCATCCTAAGTTCACGCCTCAACTTCCTGCTGCACGCAACATCTAGCAAACTGACTGGAGCTAAATCTGCATAATAAAATCATGTCTGCATCATTTATTGAGACGGGGCAAGGGAAGAGAGTGGACAGTGATAAGGTCTGATTTGAAGCAGAGAGGTGTAATTATATAAGGTCTGATTTGATACCATAATGATGTCACACTGCTCTACCCTAATGATGTCACACCGCTCTACCCTAATGATGTCACACCGCTCTACCCTAATGATGTCACACCGCTCTACCCTAATGATGTCACACCGCTCTACCCTAATGATGTCACACTGCTCTACCCTAATGATGTCACACCGCTCTACCCTAATGATGTCACACCGCTCTACCCTAATGATGTCACACTGCTCTACCCTTATGATGTCACACTGCTCTACCCTTATGATGTCACACTGCTCTACCCTAATGATGTCACACTGCTCTACCCTAATGATGTCACACCGCTCTACCCTAATGATGTCACACTGCTCTACCCTAATGATGTCACACTGCTCTACCCTAATGATGTCACACCGCTCTACCCTAATGATGTCACACTGCTCTACCCTAATGATGTCACACCGCTCTACCCTAATGATGTCACACTGCTCTACCATAATGATGTCACACTGCTCTACCCTAATGATGTCACACTGCTCTACCCTAACGATGTCACACCGCTCTACCCTAATGATGTCACACCGCTCTACCCTAATGATGTCACACTGCTCTACCCTAATGATGTCACACTGCTCTACCCTAATGATGTCACACCACTCTACCCTAATGATGTCACACCGCTCTACCCTAATGATGTCACACCGCTCTACCCTAATGATGTCACACCACTCTACCCTAATGATGTCACACTGCTCTACCCTAATGATGTCACACTGCTCTACCCTAATGATGTCACACCACTCTACCCTAATGATGTAACACTGTATTTTTTCAGGTGACTGACCGGGTAAAGAATAAAGAATGTCTGAACCTGAGTTAGATGTTATTTATCCATACTGGGTACCAACACATACACATCTAATGTATTTACTGAAACAAACTTTACACTGAGACAGCTCCTGCCTGAACCTGTCTTCATCTCTTGACAGAATCTCAAATGTGTGTCTGTGTGTGTGTGGGGGGGGGACAGAAAGTTGTACAGGTCAGGGGGGAGACAGAAAGGTCTGTTGAACAGGTCAGGGGGGGAGACAGAAAGGTAAAGGTCTGTTGAACAGGTCAGGGGGGAGACAGAAAGGTCTGTTGAACAGGTCAGGGGGGGAGACAGAAAGGTAAAGGTCTGTTGAACAGGTCAGGGGGGGGAGACAGAAAGGTGTGTTGTACAGGCCAGGGGGGAGACAGAAAGGTAAAGGTCTGTTGAACAGGTCAGGGGGGGAGACAGAAAGGTCTGTTGAACAGGTCAGGGGGGGAGACAGAAAGGTGTGTTGTACAGGCCAGGGGGGAGACAGAAAGGTAAAGGTCTGTTGAACAGGCCAGGGGGGAGACAGAAAGGTAAAGGTCTGTTGAACAGGTCAGGGGGGAGACAGAAAGGTAAAGGTCTGTTGAACAGGTCAGGGGGGGAGACAGAAAGGTAAGGGTCTGTTGAACAGGCCAGGGGGGGGAGACAGAAAGGTAAGGGTCTGTTGAACAGGCCAGGGGGGGGAGACAGAAAGGTAAAGGTCTGTTGAACAGGTCAGGGGGGAGACAGAAAGGTAAAGGTATGTTGTACAGGCCAGGGGGGAGACAGAAAGGTAAAGGTATGTTGTACAGGCCAGGGGGGAGACAGAAAGGTAAAGGTCTGTTGAACAGGCCAGGGGGGGGAGACAGAAAGGTAAAGGTCTGTTGAACAGGTCAGGGGGGAGACAGAAAGGTAAAGGTCTGTTGAACAGGCCAGGGGGGGGAGACAGAAAGGTAAAGGTCTGTTGAACAGGCCAGGGGGGGGAGACAGAAAGGTAAAGGTCTGTTGAACAGGTCAGGGGGGGAGACAGAAAGGTAAAGGTCTGTTGAACAGGCCAGGGGGGAGACAGAAAGGTGTGTTGTACATTTACATTTACATCATTTAGCAGACGCTCTTATCCAGAGCAACTTACAAATTGGTGCATTCACCTTTTACCCAGTGGGATAACCACTTTACAATATTATTATTTATTTTTTTTTGGGGGGGGGGGTAGAATGATTACTTTTATCCTATCCCAGGTATTCCTTAAAGAGGTGGGGTTTCAAGTGTCTCCGGAAGGTGGTGAGTGACTCCGCTGTCCTGGCGTCGTGGGGGAGCTTGTACAGGCCAGGGGGGAGACAGATCAGACCCAATAAGAACGTGTCGGGAGGAAATGGATCCCTTACTGTACTGACGGTATATTGACTCAGAAGGGAACCAGTACTATCATGTCAGAAGAAAAGCAGTTGATGCTCACTCAATCACCAGAGATACAACAATCATGTTGGCTATATATGTGTGTGTGTGTGTGTGTGTGTGTGTGTGTGTGTGTGTGTGTGTGTGTGTGTGTGTGTGTGTGTGTGTGTGTGTGTGTGTGTGTGTGTTGGGGGTATGGTTGTCGGTAAGCAAACATTATCCATCTCTAGTCGTTAGAAAAGAAAACCAAGTTGACGCGATGCAATTTCCTCAAATGAGTGTTCAGGTAAACAAAAAATAAATAAATAAACACACACACACATGCTACTGTGAAAAACACAGATATTAACATGCTACTGGGAAAAACACAGATATTAACATGCTACTGGGAAAAACATAGATATTAACATGCTACTGGGAAAAACACAGATATTAACATGCTACTGGGAAAAACACAGATATTAACATGCTACTGGGAAAAACATACATATTAACATGCTACTGGGAAAAACACAGATATTAACATGCTACTGGGAAAAACACAGATATTAACATGCTACTGGGAAAAACAAAGATATTAACATGCTACTGGGAAAAACACAGATATTAACATGCTACTGGGAAAAACACAGATATTAACATGCTACTGGGAAAAACAGATATTAACACGCTACTGGGAAAAACAGATATTAACATGCTAATGGGAAAAACAGATATTAAATGTTCATTTCATTGTTTGATTCGTAGTCATAGTCTGTTTGATAACATCGCTAACAGACCAGACACTAACTAAAGTCTATTAATCTAAAGTGGAAGTTGGGAGAGTTATATTTGAGTGTTTCAGTGAAACGTGAGGGAGGCCCCGCTCTCTCGCTTTCCCAGACGCTTAGTTAATTTCATTCCGATCTCCTTTGCATTATTGTAGCCTTTTCTGTAGCCTGTCAACTATGTGTCTGTCTATCCCTGTTCTCTCCTCTCTGCACAGGCTATACAAACGCTTCACACCGCGTGGCTGCTGCCTCTCTAACCTGGTGGTCCCTGCACGCACGACCCACGTGGAGTTCCAGGTCTCCGGTAGCCTCTGGAACTGCCGTTCTGCGGCCAACAAGGCAGAGTTCATCTCAGCCTATGCCACCCTCCAGTCCCTCAACTTCTTGGCGCTGACGGAAACATGGATTACCACAGAAAACACTGCTACTCCTACTGCTCTTTCCTCATCTGATCATGTGTTCGCATACCCCGAGAGCATCTGGTCATCGCGGCGGTGGCACAGGAATCCTCATCTCTCCCAAGTGGACATTCTCTCTTTTCCCCCTGACCCATCTGTCTATCTCCTCATTTGAATTCCATGCTGTCACAGTCACTAGCCCATTCAAGCTTAACATCCTTATCATTTATCACCCTCCAGGTTCCCTTGGAGAGTTCATCAATGAGCTTGACGCCTTGATAAGTTCCTTTCCTGAGGATGGCTCACCCCTCACAGTTCTGGGTGACTTTAACCTCCCTACGTCTGCCTTTGACTCATTTCTCTCTGCCTCCTTCTTTCCACTCCTTTCCTCTTTTGACCTCACCCTCACACCGTCCCCCCCTAGTCACAAGGCAGGCGATACGCTTGACCTCATCTTTACTAGATGCTGTTCTTCTACTAATCTCACTGCAACTCCCCTCCAAGTCTCCGACCACTACTTCGTATCCTTTTCTCTCTCGCTCTCCTCCAACATTACTCACTCTGCCCCTACTCAGATGGTAATGTGCCGTCGCAACCTTCGCTCTCTCTCTCCCGCTACACTCTCCTCTTCCATCCTATCATCTCTTCCCTCTGCTAAATCCTTCTCCCTCCAATCTTCTGATTCTGCCTCCTCAACCCTCCTCTCCTCCCTCTCTGAATCTTTTGACTCTCTATGTCCCCTATCCTCCCGGCCGGCTCGGTCCTCCCCTCCTGCTCAGTGGCTTGACGATTCATTGCGAGCTCACAGAACAGGGCTCCGGGCAGCCGAGCGGAAATGGAAGAAAACTAGACTCCCTGAAGACCTGTCATCTTTCCACTCCCTCCTCTCTACATTCTCTTCCTCCATTTCTGCTGCTAAAGCCACTTTCTACCACTCTAAATTTCAAGCCTCTGCCTCTAACCCTAGGAAGCTCTTTGCCACCTTCTCCTCCCTGCTGTATCCTCCTCCTCCTCCCCCTCCCTCCTCCCTCTCTGTGGATGACTTCGTCAACCATTTTGAAAATAAGGTTGACGACATCCGATCCTCATTTATTATGTCAAATGACACCGCTGATCCTGCTCACACTGCCCTACCCTATGCTTTGACCTTTTTCTCCCCTCTCTCTCCAGATGAAATCTTGCGACTTGTGACGGCCGGCCGCCCAACAACCTGCCCGCTTGACCCTATCCCCTCCTCTCTTCTCCAGACCATTTCCGGTGACCTTCTCCCCTACCTCACCTCGCTCATCAACTCACCCTTGTCAGCTGGCTATGTCCCTTCCATCTTCAAGAAAGCGAGAGTTGCACCCCTCCTCAAAAAACCTGCACTCGATCCCTCCGATGTCAACAACTACAGACCAGTATCCCTTCTTTCTTTTCTCTCCAAAACTCTTGAGCGTGCCGTCTTTAGCCAACTCTCTTGCTATCTCTCTCAGAATGACCTTCTTGATCCAAACCAGTCAGGTTTCAAGACTGGTCATTCAACTGAGACTGCTCTTCTCTGTGTCACGGAGGCTCTCCGCACTGCTAAGGTTAACTCTCTCTCCTCTGCTCTTATCCTTCTAGACCTGTCTGCTGCCTTTGATACTGTGAACCATCAGATCCTCCTCTCCACCCTCTCAGAGTTGGGCATCTCCGGCGTGGCTCACTCTTGGATTGCGTCCTACCTGACAGGTCGCTCCTACCAGGTGGCGTGGCGAGAAGCTGTCTCCGCACCACGTGCTCTCACCACTGGTGTCCCCCAGGGCTCAGTTCTAGGCCCTCTCCTATTCTCTCTATACACCAAGTCACTTGGCTCTGTCATATCCTCACATGGTCTCTCCTATCATTGCTACGCAGACGACACACAATTCATCTTCTCCTTTCCCCCTTCTGATAACCAAGTGGCGAATCGCATCTCTGCATGTCTGGCAGACATATCAGTGTGGATGTCGGATCACCACCTCAAGCTGAACCTCGGCAAGACGGAGCTGCTCTTCCTCCCGGGGAAGGACTGCCCGCTCCATGATCTTGCCATCACGGTTGACAACTCTGTTGTGTCCTCCTCCCAGAGTGCAAAGAACCTTGGCGTGACCCTGGACAACACCCTGTCATTCTCCGCTAACATCAAAGCGGTGACCCGATCCTGTAGGTTCATGCTCTACAACATTCGCAAAGTACGACCCTACCTTACACAGGAAGCGGCACAGGTCCTAATCCAGGCACTTGTCATCTCCCGTCTGGATTACTGCAACTCGCTGTTGGCTGGGCTCCCTGCCTGTGCCATTAAACCCCTACAACTCATCCAGAACGCTGCAGCCCGTCTGGTGTTCAACCTTCCCAAGTTCTCTCACGTCACCCCGCTCCTCCGCACACTCCACTGGCTTCCAGTTGAAGCTCGCATCTGCTACAAGACCATGGTGCTTGCCTACGGAGCTGTGAGGGGAACGGCACCAGGGGGTACCGGTACCAAGTCAATGTGTGGCGGTACAGGTTAGTCGAGGTAATTTGTACATGTAGGTAGGGGTAAAGTGACTATGCATAGATAATAAACAGCGAGTAGCAGCAGTGTTTGGACCATGATAGTTTGTTGGTGATGTGGACACCAAGGAACTTGAAACTCTCGACCCGCTCCACTACAGCCCCGTTGATGTGAACGGGGGCGTGTTCGGCCCTCCGTTTCCTGTAGTTCACGATCAGCTCCTTTGTCTTGCTCAAGTTGAGGGAGAGGTTGTTGTCCTGGCACCACACTGCCAGGTCTCTGGTCTCTGACTGTCTCATCGTTGTCAGTGATCAGGCCTACCACTGTTGTGTCGTCAGCAAACTCGGAGTACACGTCCTGGTAATCCGTCTGGCCCTGCGGCCTTGTGAATGTTGACCTGTTTAAAGGTCTTGCTCACATCGGCTACGGAGAGCGTGATCACACAGTCATCCGGAACAGCTGGTGCTCTCATGCATGCTTCAGTGTTGCTTGCATCGAAGTGAGCATAAAAGGCATTTAGCTCGTCTGGTAGGCTCGCGTCACTGGGCAGGTCGCGGCTGTGCTTCCCTTTGTAGTCTGTAATAGTTTTCAAGCCCTGCCACATCCGACGAGCGTCAGAGCCAGTGTAGTATGATTCAATCTTAGACCTGTATTGACTCTTTGCCTGTTTGATGGTTCGTCGGAGGTCATAGCGGGATTTCTTATAAGCGTCCGGGTTAGAGTCCCGTTCCTTGAAAGCGGCAGCTCTACCCTTTAGCTCAGTGCGGATGTTTCCTGTAATCCATGGCTTCTGGTTGGGGTATGTACGTACGGTCACTGTGGGGACGACATCATCGATGCACTTATTGATGAAGCCAGTGACTGATGTGGTGTACTCCTCAATGCTGTCTGAAGAATCCCGGAACATGTTCCAGTCTGTGCTAGCAAAACAGTCCTGTAGCTTAGCATCTGCGTCATCTGACCACTTTTTTATTAACCGAGTCACTGGTGCTTCCTGCTTTAGTTTTTGCTTGTAAGCAGGAATCAGGAGGATATAATTATGGTCAGATTTGCCAAATGGAGGGCGAGGGAGAGCTTTGTATGCGTCTCTGTGTGTGGAGTAAAGGTGGTCTAGAGTTTTTTTTTCCCTCTGGTTGCACATGTGACATAATGGTCGAAATTAGGTGAAACTTATTTAAATTTGCCTGCATTAAAGTCCCCGGCCACTAGGAGCGCCGCTTCTGGATGAGCATTTTCTTGTTTGCTTATGTCCTTATACAGCTCATTGAGTGCAGTCTTACAGTAAGGACTGTTCTGGTTCACAGGATTGATGGGGCAACACTTTGCTTGTTAACAACAGCTGCTTAATTTAACACTACGCATTAATTACTATGGACATACTCAGCCATGTGAACACAAGAGGATTTTAAAGGGTTTAGGTGAAGAGAGAGAAAGCTAGAAAGGGAGAGAGGGATAGAGAGAGCAAATGATGAGGTAGAGAGAGGGAGAGGGAGAGGGAGAGGGAGAGGGAGAGGGAGAGGGAGAGGGAGAGGGAGACAGAGAGAGAGAGAGAGAGAGAGAGAGAGAGAGAGAGACAGAGAAAGAGAGCGAGAGAGAGAGAGAGAGAGCGAGACAGAGAGAGAGAGAGAGAGAGAGAGAGAGAGAAAGAGAAAGAGAAAGAGAAAGAGAAAGAGAAAGAGAGAGAGAGAGAGAGAGAGAGAGAGAGAGAGACAGAGAGAGAGAGAGAGAGAGAGAGAGAGAGAGAGAGAGAGAGAGAGAGAGAGAGAGAGAGAGAGAGAGAGATATATCCTATAGGATGCTAAATGATCTGTGAAGCTAACAAATGAAGGTAATTAACTAGCTAGCCTCTGCCTCTGAGTGGAAGAAATGAGGCCAAATATTATCTGGAACCAAATAATAACATGCTATTCCTCTAGAGTACCAAGCCTTCTTTACACAGAAGGGTTTATCTGGGTTTTAAAAGCAGTGTCTGGCTGTTAACCAACAGAATTACCAACAGAACGATGCTCAGTCAATTGCTCATGCCTGACAGCAGTGTCACTTTTTTTTTTTCAGAAGTTGGAACAGAGTTAATACTAGACATACCCTTGAGAGAAATATTTATGCGACTCTTGGGAAATATGCAAAAAAAATAAAAATAAAAATACATCAAAACATTTATTTGTTTGTGGTGTGAACTGTGACTGTGAGCTCTCACTGTGAAACAATCACATAATCAAACAGAACCCTGGAGGAAAGACAGACAGTGTTATTGAAAACATAAAGAATTTAATAAAAAGGACAAACTAAATCAAGGATGCTCCATGTTGCTGCTGCTTTTTGTGTCCTGGTAGTTCTGGTTGGGCGAACCAGGAGAGGAGCGGGGGATTGGAATATGATCATAATACTGCCATGGCTGATCCAATAAAGAGGACTTACAGATGTACTCTCTTAACGTGATAACTCTTTTGTTGCAGAGAATTCTCCTGCGCCCAGCAAATGCAAACTTGTGGTGCATTAAAGTTTTTAAAAAGGCTTAGAAAATGTGTCATTTTAAATTTCAGACTTCATTTGCCATAACGATCAACCCCTACAAAAAACATGTGGGTGTGAAGAGGGGAGAGGAGGGGAGGGAGGAGAGTGAAGGGAAGAGAGCGAATTGAGATCTCAAGCTCTGTAGATGACTGCCAGGCCCCAGAGACCTCTGTCTATCTGATGCAATGCCTCCTCCTCCTCTCCTCCTCCCTCCCTCCCTCCCTCCCTCTTCTCCTTCAGTTAGAATGTTCTAGCATCTACCTATACATTCCCTTTGCTGCTGCGGAGGCTGTGTGTGTGTGTCAGGGCATTAGTCTCAGAGCCTACTTGGGTACACTGTGCTCCTCTCTACAGTAACTCTGACAGGCGTTTGAGAAGGAGACGCCACCCAAACCCAAACCTGCTAGCTCTGCACCACCTGCCATGAGACTAGCTCTTTACCACCTGCCATGAGACTAGGTCTGCACCACCTGCCATGAGACTAGCTCTGCACCACCTGCCATGAGACTAGCTCTGCACCACCTGCCATGAGACTAGCTCTTTACCACCTGCCATGAGACTAGCTCTTTACCACCTGCCATGAGACTAGCTCTGCACCACCTGCCATGAGACTAGGTCTGCACCACCTGCCATGAGACTAGGTCTGCACCACCTGCCATGAGACTAGGTCTATACCACCTGCCATGAGACTAGCTCTGCAACACCTGCCATGAGACTAGCTCTTTACCACCTGCCATGAGACTAGCTCTGCAACACCTGCCATGAGACTAGCTCTATACCACCTGCCATGAGACTAGGTCTATACCACCTGCCATGAGACTAGCTCTGCAACACCTGCCATGAGACTAGCTCTTTACCACCTGCCATGAGACTAGCTCTGCAAAACCTGCCATGAGACTAGCTCTGCACCACCTGCCATGAGACTAGGTCTGCACCACCTGCCATGAGACTACGTCTGCACCACCTGCCATGAGACTAGCTCTGCAACACCTGCCATGAGACTAGCTCTGCACCACCTGCCATGAAACTAGCTCTGCACCACCTGCCATGAGACTAGCTCTGCACCACCTGCCATGAGACTAGGTCTGCACCACCTGCCATGAAACTAGCTCTGCACCACCTGCCATGAGACTAGCTCTGCACCACCTGCCATGAGACAAGGTCTGCACCACCTGCCATGAGACTAGCTCTACACCACCTGCCATGAGACTAGGTCTGCACCAACTGCCATGAGACTAGCTCTGCACCACCTGCCATGAGACTAGGTCTGCACCACCTGCCATGAAACTAGCTCTGCACCACCTGCCATGAGACAAGGTCTGCACCACCTGCCATGAGACTAGCTCTACACCACCTGCCATGAGACTAGGTCTGCACCACCTGCCATGAGACTAGCTCTGCACCACCTGCCATGAGACTAGGTCTGCAACACCTGCCATGAGACTAGGTCTGCACCACCTGCCATGAGACTAGCTCTGCACCACCTGCCATGAGACTAGGTCTGCACCACCTGCCATGAGACTAGCTCTGCACCACCTGCCATGAGACTAGGTCTGCACCACCTGCCATGAGACTAGCTCTGCACCACCTGCCATGAGACTAGCTCTGCACCACCTGCCATGAGACTAGGTCTGCACCACCTGCCATGAGATTAGGTCTATACCACCTGCCATGACACTAGCTCTGCACCACCTGCCATGAGACTAGCTCTGCACCACCTGCCATGAGACTAGCTCTTTACCACCTGCCATGAGACTAGCTCTGCACCACCTGCCATGAGACTAGGTCTGCACCACCTGCCAAGAGACTAGCTCTGCACCACCTGCCATGAGACTAGGTCTGCACCACCTGCCATGAGACTAGGTCTGCACCACCTGCCATGAGACTAGCTCTGCAACACCTGCCATGAGACTAGCTCTGCACCACCTGCCATGAAACTAGCTCTGCACCACCTGCCATGAGACTAGCTCTGCACCACCTGCCATGAGACTAGGTCTGCACCACCTGCCATGAAACTAGCTCTGCACCACCTGCCATGAGACTAGCTCTGCACCACCTGCCATGAGACAAGGTCTGCACCACCTGCCATGAGACTAGCTCTACACCACCTGCCATGAGACTAGGTCTGCACCACCTGCCATGAGACTAGCTCTGCACCACCTGCCATGAGACTAGGTCTGAACCACCTGCCATGAAACTAGCTCTGCACCACCTGCCATGAGACAAGGTCTGCACCACCTGCCATGAGACTAGCTCTACACCACCTGCCATGAGACTAGGTCTGCACCACCTGCCATGAGACTAGCTCTGCACCACCTGCCATGAGACTAGGTCTGCAACACCTGCCATGAGACTAGGTCTGCACCACCTGCCATGAGACTAGCTCTGCACCACCTGCCATGAGACTAGGTCTGCACCACCTGCCATGAGACTAGCTCTGCACCACCTGCCATGAGACTAGGTCTGCACCACCTGCCATGAGACTAGCTCTGCACCACCTGCCATGAGACTAGCTCTGCACCACCTGCCATGAGACTAGGTCTGCACCACCTGCCATGAGACTAGGTCTATACCACCTGCCATGACACTAGCTCTGCACCACCTGCCATGAGACTAGCTCTGCACCACCTGCCATGAGACTAGCTCTGCACCACCTGCCATGAGACTAGGTCTGCACCACCTGCCATGAGACTAGCTCTGCACTACCTGCCATGAGACTAGGTCTATACTACCTGCCATGAGACTAGGTCTGCACCACCTGCCATGAGACTAGCTCTGCACCACCTGCCATGAGACTAGGTCTGCACCACCTGCCATGAGACTAGCTCTGCACCACCTGCCATGAGACTAGGTCTGCACCACCTGCCATGAGACTAGCTCTGCACCACCTGCCATGAGACTAGCTCTGCACCACCTGCCATGAGACTAGGTCTGCACCACCTGCCATGAGACTAGGTCTGCACCACCTGCCATGAGACTAGCTCTGCACCACCTGCCATGAGACTAGGTCTGCACCACCTGCCATGAGACTAGGTCTGCACCACCTGCCATGAGACTAGCTCTACACCACCTGCCATGAGACTAGCTCTGCACCACCTGCCATGAGACTAGGTCTGCACCACCTGCCATGAGACTAGGTCTGCACCACCCGGCCTGTAGCAGCTAGCAGCTAGCATCTAGCACCCAGAGGGATGACAAGAGGAAGAAAACAGGGGCCAAGTGCATTCGCCTAGAGAAGACAACAGGGGCCAAGTGCAGTCACCCAGAGAAGACAACAGGGGCCAAGTGCAGTCGCCCAGAGAAGACAACAGGGGCCAAGTGCAGTCGCCCAGAGAAGACAACAGGGGCCAAGTGCAGTCACCCAGAGAAGACAACAGGGACCAAGTGCAGTCGCCCAGAGAAGACAACAGGGGCCAAGTGCAGTCGCCCAGAGAAGACAACAGGGCCCAAGTGCAGTCGCCCAGAGAAGACAACAGGTGCCAGGTGCAGTCAACCAGAGAAGACAACAGGGGCCAAGTACAGTCGCCTAGAGAAGACAACAGGGGCCAGGTGCAGTCACCCAGAGAAGACAACAGGGGCCAGGTGCAGTCACCCAGAGAAGACAACAGGGGCCAGGTGCAGTCACCCAGAGAAGACAACAGGGGCCAGGTGCAGTCACCCAGAGAAGACAACAGGGGCCAGGTGCAGTCGCCAGAGAAGACAACAGGGGCCAGGTGCAGTCAACCAGAGAAGACAACAGGGGCCAGGTGCAGTCACCCTGAGAAGACAAAAGGGGCCAGGTGCAGTCACCCAGAGAAGACAACAGGGGCCAAGTGCAGTCGCCCAGAGAAGACAACAGGGGCCAAGTGCAGTCGCCCAGAGAAGACAACAGGTGCCAGGTGCAGTCGCCCAGAGAAGACAACAGGGGCCAAGTACAGTCGCCTAGAGAAGACAACAGGGGCAAGGTGCAGTCACCCAGAGAAGACAACAGGGGCCAAGTGCAGTCACCCAGAGAAGACAACAGGGGCCAAGTGCAGTCGCCTAGAGAAGACAACAGGGGCCATGTGCAGTCGCCCAGAGAGAGAAGACAACAGGGGCCAAGTACAGTCGCCTAGAGAAGACAACAGGGGCCAGGTGCAGTCACCCAGAGAAGACAACAGGAGCCAGGTGCAGTCGCCCAGAGAAGACAACAGGGGCCAAGTACAGTCGCCCAGAGAAGACAACAGGGGCAAGGTGCAGTCACCCAGAGAAGACAACAGGGGCCAAGTGCAGTCGCCCAGAGAAGACAACAGGGGCCAAGTGCAGTCGCCCAGAGAAGACAACAGGGGCCAAGTGCAGTCGCCTAGAGAAGACAACAGGGGCCAAGTGCAGTCGCCCAGAGAAGACAACAGGGGCCAGGTGCAGTCGCCCAGAGAAGACAACAGGGGCCAGAATTGCCAAGTGCAGTGATAACATTTACATCCATCCACATCCCCTAAAGCATCACTGCCTGTCCTGTCCTGTCCTGTCCTGTCCTGTCCTGTCCTCCTATATCAGCCTAGAGCTAACCCAGGCCTGTCCTGTCCTGTCTTGTCCTGTCCTCCTATATCAGCCTAGAGCTAACCCAGGCCTGTCTTGTCCTGTCCTGTCCTGTCCTCCTATATCAGCCTAGAGCTAACCCAGGCCTGTCCTGTCCTGTCCTGTCCTGTCCTCCTATATCAGCCTAGAGCTAACCCAGGTCTTCAAATTTCACACAAGGTTTCTTATCACGTGAACCGCCTGTGTTAAACATAAACACACCAGACTGTGATAGCCCTATGAGCTAAAGCCTGTGTTAAACATAAACACACCAGACTGTGATAGCCCTATGAGCTAAAGCCTGTGTTAAACATAAACACACCAGACTGTGATAGCCCTATGAGCTAAAGCCTGTGTTACACATAAACACACCAGACTCTGTTAGCCCTATGAGCTAAAGCCTGTGTTACCCATAAACACACCAGACTGTGATAGCCCTATGAGCTAAAGCCTGTGTTAAACATAAACACACCAGACTGTGATAGCCCTATGAGCTAAAGCCTGTGTTACACATAAACACACCAGACTATGATAGCCCTATGAGCTAAAGCCTGTGTTAAACATAAACACACCAGAATGTGATAGCCCGATGAGCTAAAGCCTGTGTTACACATAAACACAACTTGCTAGCTGTGCCACTAGAGATCCTGGTTCGAGTCCAGGCTCTGTCGCAGCCGGCCGCGACCGGGAGACCCATGGGGAGGCGCACAATTGGCCCAGCGTCTTCCAGGTTAGGGCCGGGTTTGGCCGGCAGGAATATTCTTGTCCCCATCGCGCACTAGCGACTCCTGTGGCGGGCCGGGTGCAGTGCACGCTGACACGGTCGTCAGGTGTACGGTGTTTCCTCCGACACATTGGTGTGCGGCTGGCTTCCGGGTTAAGCTGGCATTGTGTCAAGAAGCAGTGCGGCTCGGTTGGGTTGTGTTTTCGGAGGACGCACGGCTCTCGTCCTTCGCCTCTCCCGAGTCCGTACGCCAGTTGTAGCGATGGGACAAGACTGTAACTACCAATTGGGGAGAAAAAGGGAGTAAAAAATAACTAAAGAAAAAATAAAAAATAAAAAACATAAACACAACTAACAAGACTGTGTTAGCCCTATGAACTAAAGCGTAGGCATAAGCACTATGGCTGGTCCCCGAGAAAAGTAATCCTGGTCGACCGAAAGTCGTCTGTTCTTTCTACCAATTGATTGGTCGGAATTTTAAAAAGTGTATTTGTGACCCCGTTTCAAGAAGCTAGGCGTATGTTGCACGTTACTACTTCACAGGAGAGGCATTTTATTGTTATTTTTTATTTTTTTTCATGTGCCTTAATAACAAACTTGTATGCCATCTGTAAATACGAATAAAATGGTTAAGTAATGATCCTAGTTGTAACCTTCCCGCTAGCCTTGGCTGAGATAATGGATGGGCTGGACATGCCAAGAGATTGGTCTGCCATGTAGCATGCTTCTGTCTATAACATGAGCTGCTCAGTATGTGTGCATAATCCTGTCTACCGCGGTTTAAAAAATAAATAAGATATCATGAAGAACTGTTTGTGCTACTGCTCTCAACATTGCTGCGATGAAGTTATTGTTATTATTGTTATATCGACAAAAGCTCAGTGGGAAAACGTTGTGATGGACTACTTTCTGGAGGATGATCGTGCCATGCTGACTTATCTCTGACTCTGAAAATGAATCAGACAATGAGGAAATCCCTGATTTAGGTAAAAGCATTTTCATTGAACCAGAAATTGTAGAGTCTTCTGATGATGACAGTGATGGGGAAGAAACGGTGTCGTTGTCAAAGAGGAAGTTGACCGAGTTTTGAAAATCTGTGGAATGCCCCGGTGGAAGCAGAGAGATGATTGCCAAATGCGGAGAGAGTCTCTACTTTTATCCAATGTAAAAAAACACACTTTCAAATTTTGCTACATAGGACCGAATGCAGGTGGTGGGTTTTAATAAAATCAACTATATGCATTAAGCTTGTCTGATGCTTTAAGCACACTGTTTGATGAAATGAGACACAAATGACTCAAGAGGGAGCCAGAGATCAAGGTAACCAGAAGATTAAACTTAACCTGACCCATCCTCCTCCCTCTCCTGCTGGCTTTTGCAGATTCTGCCGTTACTCTCCTGAAGTTGCCGGTAATAGGCTACACGAGGAGTCGGCAACCTTTCTCATGTGGAACATCAATTTATTTTACAATTTCTACCGATCTGCATGCCAGTTATGGCTTTCACATTTTTAATTTAATTTATAATGAAGTCTTCGTATCTCAAAGTATTTGTCATGTGATTAATCAAAATTCTATCCAAATCTAAATGAAAATGATACAAACCTAAAAAGTTACTTATACTACATGATGCCAACAAATAAAAACATTGCAGCCCACAGGTAGAAAATAACCTGATAAAAATAACTATCCTATAAATCACATTGGCTACGCATGGCCTGTCTGCAAGGAACTTGAAACATTGTATAAAATATTGTGGGCCCTCAGAGTTTCCTGCGCCAGTGAGCTCGGGACAGACACAGCTGTAGGCTATTTGCTCAAGGGATAAGGAGTAATCAGGTAGGCCTATTTTATGAAGTTTCCACTGGATCAGACCATTACATTTTTCCCTTCCACGCTGAGTGGTCATCGAAAAGGGAGAGAGCTGGAAAGATCTTTCAAATACATTGAGGAACTATTGCCATTCTCAATGGATGTAAAAACAGACTTAGTTTGCTTGCTGTTTGAGGTGAAGAAAACATTACTTTGAGACGCTCCACAGCTCATTAGTGGTGGTGCGTTAAGCCAATCATAAATACTATCAGATTCCCAAATGGACACATTTATAGGTCTACATTTGCGCGCAGGTCAGGTAGACTATAGGCCTACTTCTATCAGTAATCAGGTGCTTACTCAAAAATTGATAGGAGCGCTGCAAACAAAAGACAATGACTAAATTGACAAAACTCTTAAATGGAATGAAACAAACCAAAACATGTTTCTCACAAGTGTAGCAAAGATTGTGCACTCTGCAAATGAGAACGGTAAAAGACTAATAATACTATATTGAATGCATTAACAGAAAATTACCGTAACAAACAAAACATTGTAGATTATAAATGATAGGAATTAACGGTAAATGTACTACTGAGGATATATGTAACGGGGGAGTTGATAGACACTAACAATCAAACGCAAACAATTCAACACACTGAAGTTATAAAACAATGAATGTGCACAAATTGGCGGGAGAGAGCACATTGTGGTGAGAGACGTACATTCTGGTGAGAGACGTACATTCTGGTGAGAGACGTACATTGTGGTGAGAGACGTACATTCTGGTGAGAGACATACATTGTGGTGAGAGACGTACATTGTGGTGAGAGACGTACATTGTGGTGAGAGACGTACATTCTGGTGAGAGACGTACATTCTGGTGAGAGACGTACATTCTGATGAGAGACGTGCATTCTGGTGAGAGACGTACATTGTGGTGAGAGACGTGCATTCTGGTGAGAGACGTACATTCTGGTGAGAGACGTGCATTCTGGTGAGAGACGTACATTCTGGTGAGATACGTGCATTGTGCATCTTATCCCCTTCTTCTTGGACTGTACCATCCCTGCGGCCTCCGCAATAGGATTCGTTTTGGCCTTCGCAATGGATTAGATCACTGAGATGGGCGCGAATAAGACAGGAGTCTCGTGTGCCATAGAAGATATATATATATATTTGCTACTGCTCTACAACAAAACAAATAGTCCAAACAGCCTTTCGACCAAACAATCGCCCAGTCGACTAATTGGGGCCAGCCCTAATAAGCACACACCAATATAAAGAACTATAAACCCACTGGGGGGAAAATATTATTTAATCAACGTTGTTTCCACGTCATTTCAACAAAATAATTAAGTGTGATGACGTTGAATCAACGTGGAATACTGATTGGATTTGCAAAAAGTCATCGTTGAATCAACGTCAGGTAATTACGTATTTTTTTCAACCCAACTTTTAACCTAAATCCAATGACATGGTGACATTTTATTGTTGATTTCACATTGAATTCACGTTATTTGACATCTCAACCAAATTTTTATCAAATCTCTGTGCCCAGGGAGAATCGTCAGCCACAACTCACCCTGGCAGAATCCGTCAATCTCCTCATGTCCCAGACTACAGACGCATCGCCCCAGAGGAACCAGCCAGTCCCCGTCCGCCCCACAGTACAGTTTGGGCGTGTCCCTCTCCTCTGCGTTCTCCACGCACGCCCCCCGCACCTCCACCAGCGAGGAGGAGTCAACCCTCGGCACCGTGGCTGGGAACGCTGCCAAGTTCCTCAGAGTGGATGGACAGCGCTTAGATAAGGAGACAGATGGAGAGTAGTTAGTACATAGTTTAGATGGATGGATGGATGGATGGATGATAGATGGATGGATGGATGATGGATGGATGGATGGATGGATGGATGGATGGATGGATGGATGGATGGATGGATGGATGGATGGATGGATGGATGGATGGATGGATGGATGGATGGATGGATGGATGGAAGGATGGATGGATGGATGGATAGATGGATGAATGGATGGATGGATAGATGGACATGGATTGATGGATAGATGGACATATGGATTGATGGATAGATGGATGGATAGATGGACATATGGATTGATGGATAGATGGACATATGGATGGATGGATTGATGGATAGATGGACATATGGATGGATGGATAGATGGACATATGGATAGATGGACATATGGATGGATGGATTGATGGACATATGGATTGATGGATAGATGGACATATGGATGGATGGATAGATGGACATATGGATTGATGGATAGATGGACATATGGATGGATGGATAGATGGACATATGGATGGATGGATAGATGGACATATGGATTGATGGATTGATGGACATATGGATTGATGGATAGATGGACATATGGATGGATGGATGGATTGATGGACATATGGATTGATGGATAGATGGACATATGGATTGATGGATAGATGGACATATGGATTGATGGATAGATGGACATATGGATTGATGGATAGATGGACATATGGACATATGGATAGATGGATAGATGGACATATGGATGGATGGATGGATGGATGATAGATGGATGGATGGATGGACATATGGATGGATGGATGGATGGATGGATGGATGGATGGATGGATGGATGGATTGATGGATGGATGGATGGATGATAGATGGATGGATGGATGGATGGATGGATGGATGGATGGATGGATGGATGGATGGATGGATGGATGGATGGATGGATGGATGGATGGATGGATGGATGGATTGATGGATGGATGGATGGATAGATGGATGATAGATGGATGGATGGATGGATGGATGGATGGATGGATGGATGGATGGATGGATGGATGGATGGATGGATGGATGGATAGATGGACATATGGACGGATGGACATATGGATGGATGGATAGACAATACCTTATAGAACACCTTGATGGAGACCAGGGCGATACACGCCCCCACATCCTGGAACGCCAGGTAGAAGCCCTTCTGGGTCACGGGGCCAACCTCTCGGACCTCAAATCAAATGAACGTTTATTTTGTCATATGCTTAAGAGTACAGCGTAGGCGACACAGTACAATGAAATTATTTCTCTATTCAAAAAGTAGTAACAGGGAGCACGGTTTCAACAACACGTAAAGACGTGTGCCGAGGCCTCGCCGCTAAGAGTCCATATTTTCATGCCTTAAACCTTTTTCATTTTCCGAAAGAGTTTTGCAGTAATTCGTTTTTTACACCTAGCACATCTACTGTATTTGGCAACAAGTTTTGTGATATGTCTGGGACGCGGGCTGTGGAACCAAACAAGAGTTAGCAGCAAGATGGCGGACAACGCCACAAAGATGCTCTCCACCACTTTGCGCAGAAATGTCTACACTACGTTCTGATTTCATGGCCGAACTCTGTTCTTCTGTGTCAGGTTTACGAGCTGAAATTATGACAGACCTCCGGTCAACAGTGGCGACTTTGCAAGAAACTGTCTCCACCCAAGCGCAAACAATCAAGAACTTTTGGAAACCTCGATGACTAACATCGACGTAGGGCTAACTGAGCTGGAGGCCAAATACAACACACTTATCACAGAGAATGTGAAGCTTAAGGCTGATTAACAAGAAAAACGTTTCCGGAGACAGAACATAGCATGGTCGGCATACCAGAAGGGGCAGAGGGCCGCAATCCTACCGAGTTTATGGCCTCTTTCCTGCAGGATGTTCTCGGCGGAGAGACCTTTGACAGACCCCTCCGTCATTGACAGAACCACAATCCGACCGCCCTACCAGAGCTATGCATTTCTGCCTGCATTACCTTCAGGCCAAAGAGAAAATTCTTAGGACCTCTTGCGAAAGAGGACAGCTGAACTACAACGGCACACGGATCCATATCTTCCCGGACTACTCTACAGACCTGGCAAGACGCGGAGCTGCATGCAAAGATGTGAAAGCCCCCCCCCTTCACAAGGCAGGAGTCAGGCTCACATCGACACCATCATCCCAGACACCCTGGACCCACTCCAAAATCGCATACCGCCCCAACAGATCCACAGTTGATGCAAACTCTATTTCACTCCATACTGCCCTCTCCCACCTGGACAAGAGGAACACCTACGTGAGAATGCTGTTCATTGACTACAGCTCAGCGTTCAACACCATAGTCCCCCCCCCCTCAAAGCTCATCACTAAGTTTAGGACCATGGGACTGAGCACCTCCCTCTGTAACTGGACTCCCTGAGGGGCCGCCCCCAGGTGGTGAGGGTAGGTAACAACACATCCGCCACGCTGACCCTCAACACGGGGGGGTCCCCTCAGGGGTGCGTGATGACGACACGACGGTGGTAGGCCTGATCACAGACGACGATGAGACAGCCTACAGGGAGGAGGTCAGAGACCTGGCAGTGTGGTGCCGGGACAACAACCTCTACATCAACGTGAGCAAGACAAAGGAGCTGATCGTGGACTACAGGAAACGGAGGACCAAGTACGCCCCCATCCACATCAACAGGGCTGCAGTGGAGCGGGACGAGAGCTTCAAGTTCCTCGGTGTCCACATCACTAAGGATCTATCATGGTCCAAACACACTAGCACAGTCGTGAAGAGGGCACGACAACGCCTCTTCCCCCTAAGGAGGCTGAAAATATTTGGCATGGGCTCTCAAATCCTCAAAAAGTTATACAGCTGCACCACTGAGAGCATCCTGACTGGCTGCATCACCACTTGGTATGGCAACTGCTTGGCAGCCAACCACAAGGCGCTACAGAGGGTAGTGCGTACGGCCCAGTACATCACTGGGGCCAAGCTTCCTGCCATCCAGGAACTCTATACCAGGCGGTGTCAGAGGAAGGCCCTAAAAAGTGTCAAAGACTCCAGCCATCCAAGTCATAGACTGTTCTCTCTGCTACCGCATGGCAAGCGGTACCGATGCACCAACCAACAGGACCCTGTTCTACCCCCAAGCCATAAGACTGCTAACCAAATAGCTACCCGGACTATCTGCAAACCGTAGTCTGTCTTTTTTATGGCGGTTTTGGAGCATATCAAATCAAATTGTATTTGACACATGCGCCGAATACAACAGGTGTAGACATTACAGTGAAATGCTGACTTACAAGCCCTTAACCAACAATGCAGTTTTTTAAAGAAAAATGCAAAATAAAAAAGTGTTAATTAAGAAAAAAATTAAATAAAAGCAAATAGCTAAAGAGCAGCAGTAAAATAAAATAACAGTAGGGAGGCTATATACAGGGGGGTACCGGTGCAGAGTCAATGTGCGGGGGCACCGGCTAGTTGAGGTAGTTGAAGTAATATGTAAATGTGGGTAGAGTTAAAGTGACTATGCATAAATAATTAACAGAGTAGCAGCAGGGTGAAAGAGGGGGGTGGGGGTGGGGTTGGGACAATGCAAGCAAATAGTCCGGGTAGCCATGATTAGCTGTTCAGGAGTCTTATGGCTTTGTGGTAGAAGCTGTTGAGAAGCCTTTTGGACCTAGACTTGGCACTCCGGTACCGCTTGCCGTGTGGTAGCAGAGAGAACAGTCTATAACTAGGGTGGCTTGAGTCTTTGACAATTTTTAGGGCCTTCCTTGCAGTGGCTTCTTCCTTGCTGAGCGCCTTTCAGGTTGTGTCGATATAGGACTCGTTTTACTGTGGATACTTTTGTACCTGTTTCCTCCAGCATCTTCAAAAGGTCCTTTTGCTGTTGTTCTGGGATTGATTTGCACTTTTTTGCACCAAAGTACGCTCATCTCAAGGAGACGAAAATTGTAACTATTTTGCACTATGGCCTATTTATTGCCTTACCTCCATAACTTGCTACATTTGCACACACTGTATATATATTTTCTATTGTATTTTTTGACTTTATGTTTTTGTTTACCCCATATGTAACTCTGTGTTGTTGTTTTTATCGCACTGCTTTGCTTTATCTTGGCCAGGTCGCAGTTGTAAATGAGAACTTGCTCTCAACTGGCTTACCTGGTTAAATAAAGGTGAAATAAAATAAATAAAATAAATGTATAGGTCTAATCAATATATTGATCGATATTGATCTCTTCTTAAACCCTTAGTGGAGTTCCTGTTAGTAACGTGACAGAAAAACTAGGTTCTGTTTTTGCCGTTTCGTTTGGGGACTCGGCAGCGTTTTTTTCCCCTAAATGTTACTTTTACGTTGTATTTTAGTTCAGGGTTGCGCAAGCTTCCTCCTACTTTAAAAAAAAAAAGTTTTGTGATGCACTAAAGGGGAAGTTATTCTCTAAATGTTCATATTTTAGTTCAAATGAGGTACTGCCATCCTTTTAAACAATACAATACCCCATAATGATGAAGCAAAAACAGCTTTTTAGAAATGTTTGCAAATGTATAATTTTTTTTTTTACTGAAATATCACATTTACATAAGTATTCAGACCCTTTACTCAGTACTTTGTTGAAGCACCTTTGCCAGCGATTACAGCCTCGAGTCTTCTTGGGTATGACGCTACAAGCTTGGCACACCTGTATTTGGGGAGTTTCTCCCATTCTTCTCTGCAGATCCTCTCAAGCTCTGTCAGGTTGGATGGGGAGCGTCGCTGCACAGCTATTTTCAGGTCTCTCCAGAGATGTTCGATTGGGTTCAAGTCCGGGCTCTGGCTGGGTCACTCAAGGACATTCAGAGACTTGTCCCGAAGCCACTCCTACGTTGTCTTGGCTGTGTGCTTAGGGTCGTTGTCCTGTTGGAAGGTGAACCTTCGCCCCAGTCTGAGGTCCTGAGCACTCTGGAGCAGGTTTTCATCAAGGATATCTCTGTACTTTGCTCCGTTCATCTTTCCCTCGATCCTGACTAGTCTCCCAGTCCCTGCCGCTGAAAAACATCCCCACAGAATGATGCTGCCAACACCATGCTTCATTGATCTTAGTTTCATCAGACCAGAGAAACTTGTTTCTCATGATCTGAGAGTCTTTAGCTGCCTTTTGGCAAACTCCAATTGGGCTGTCATGTGCCTTTTACTGAGGAGTGGCTTCCGTCTGGCACATTCAACCATAAAGGCTTGATTGGTGGAGTGCTGCAGAGATGGTTGTCCTTCTGGAAGCTTCTCCCATCTCCACAGAGGAACTCTGGAGCTCTGTCAGAGTGACCATCGGGTTCTTGGTCACCTCCCTGATCAAGGCCCTTCTCCTCCGATTACTCAGTTTGGCCGGGCGGCCAGCTCTAGGAAGAGTCTTGGTGGTTCCAAACTTCTTCCATTTAAGAATGATGGAGTCCACTGTGTAATTGGGGATCTTCAATGCTGAATAAATATTTTGGTACCCTGCCCCAGATCTGTGCCTCGACACAATCCTGTCTCGGAGCTCTACGGACAATTCTTTCGACCACATGGCTTGGTTTTTGCTCTGACATGCACTGCCAACTGTGGGACTTTATATAGACAGGTGTGTGCCTTTCCAAATCATGTCCAATCAATTTAATTTACCACAGGTGGACTCCAATCAAGTTGTAGAAACATCTCAAGGATGATCAATGGAAACAGGATGCACCTGAGCTCAATTTCGAGTCTCATTGCAAAGGGTCTGAATACTTATGTAAATAAGCTATCTGTTTTTTATACATTTCAAAAAAACTTATAAAAACCTGTTTTTGCTTTGTCATTATGGGGTATTGTGTGTAGATTAATGAGGAAATTGTTTTATTTAATCCATTTTAGAATAAGGCTGTAAACGTAACAAAATGTGAAAAAAGTCAAGGGGTCTGAATACTTTCCCGAATACTGGTCACCGTTGTGGTCGTATGTAGAACGCCTCCCATAAATGCTCAAACAACCCCATATAAATGATACTGCTGTCTTTTTTACGTTATGACAGCTCCTTTTTTGTAATATTTTTTACTGTATTTTTTACTGTATTTTTACTGTATTTTTTACTGTATTTTTACTGTATTTTTACTTAACTCTCTGTACTCAGTCTGTGTAGCGCACTTCGATTTGTTGTTTGTGTAAACCCTGATCAAAGAAAAAAAAAGACAATTGTAATGAAAAGATCATTCAAAAAAGTAGTAATGAATATAGCAAGAGAACACAATGAGACAAAAAGAGAACTAAAATATAATACAAATAAATAAAATATAACAATATAATGAATATATATATTATTATATTGTTATAATATATATAATATATTCAACCAAACTGACCTCCGTGTTGAGACGGAGAACGCGGTCGCCCAGGTCCGTTTGTGTGAAGCTCTCATCGGCAGCAATGGTGTCCACCTTCAAATCAAATCTTTTTTTTTTTTTTATCCGTCACGGGATACAGCGTAGTAGTGTACACAGTACAATGAAATGCTTATGCTTGAAAGCTCTCCTCTTCAACAACAGCTATAAAAATTGCTCTCTTCTTAAACAACAGCTATAAAAATAGATTTCCTCTTAAACAGTGCAACAGCTATAAAAATAGCTATCCTCTTAAACAGTGCAACAGCTATAAAATAGTCAATCAAAATAAGTGAAACAGCTCAATCAGAACAGAGAGAGAGAAAGAGAGAGAGAGAGGGAGAGAGGGAGAGAGGGAGAGAGAGAGAGAGGGAGAGAGAGAGAGAGAGAGAGAGAGAGAGAGAGAGAGAGAGAGAGAGAGAGAGAGAGAGAGAGAGAGAGAGAGAGAGAGAGAGAGAGAGAGAGACAGAGAGAGACAGAGAGAGAGAGAGAGAGAGAGACAGAGAGAGAGAGAGACAGAGAGAGAGAGAGAGAGAGAGAGAGAGAGAGAGACAGAGACCGAGAGAGAGAGAGAGAGAGAGAGAGAGAGAGCGAGACAGAGACAGAGACAGAGACAGAGAGAGAGAGAGAGAGACAGAGAGAGGGAGAGAGAGAGAGAGACAGAGACAGAGACAGAGACAGAGACAGAGACAGAGAGACAGAGACAGAGTCGTGTATTGTTTTGTCTGACACAACAAGAATACAATGTAAATAAGGTATGTGAAAGGGAAGAACACAATGTCAAAAAGCCCAGCAGCATACCACCCTGCATCCCACTGCTGGATTGCCTCTGTATGGGAGACCAGATGCTGCTGGAAGGGGTGTTGGAGGGCAGTACGAGGCACTCTTCCCCCTGGTCTAAAGGAGATCCCAATGTTCCAGGGCAATGATTGGGGACATGGTCCTGTGTAGGGTGGGATCTTTCGGATGTGACATTAAAACGGGTGTCCTGACTCTCTTTGGTCATTAAAGATGGCATTTATCACAAGAGTAGGGGTGTTAACCCCCGGTGTCCTGGATAAAATGTCCAATCAGGCCCTCATACCATCATGACACACCTAATCATCCCCAGCATCCAATTGGCTCATTCACCCCCCCCCCTCCTCTCCCCTGTAACTATTCCCCAGGTCGTTGCTGTAAATGAGAACGTGTTCTCAGTCAACTAACCTGGTAAAATAAGGGTAAAAATAAAAAATCTAATAAGAACACCTTGTCAATAAGAAGGAAAGCACAAAAAATGATATAACATTTGCAAAAAATATGATGTAAAATTAGACCTTGGCGTAGTCGGCAGGTCTGAAGCGCGTGGCGGCGGGGTGCGGCTCGTCGGTCTGGAAATAATAGAGGTTAAAGGTCTCCTTGCAGGTGCCTGGCACCCAGGGTATGGAGTTACAGTCTCTCAGGGTGAACCGCAGCTCCACGTACACCTGAAGGTCACACACACAACACACCGCCACTATTACCTGCAGGAGTAACACAGCAGGGGTCACTGAAGCTGACGTTGTCATCCGAAGATACCTGCAGTAAACATTTTCAGTGGATATATAAGGTTGCACATTTCAGGAACTTTTCTTAAGGTTTTCAGAAAATCCTTGTTGCATGATTTCTTCCCTGTTTATTCGCTCCTGATTACGGATCGGGGGGGGGCGGCAGGTAGCTTAGTGGTTAAGAGCGTTGTGCCAGTAACTGAAAGGTCGCCGGTTCTAATCCCTGAGCCGACTAGGTGAAAAATCTGTCGATGTGCCCTTGAGCAAGGCACTTAACCCTAATTGCTCTGGATAAGAGTGTCTGCTAAATGACTCAAATGTAAATGTAAAATGGATATACTCCAACCGGGATTTCTGGAAACTGGGGAATTTTAGGAAAGTTTCCATTTTTTAAAAAGTATTATTATTATTATTATTATTATTATTATTATTATACTGTATATTATTATAGAATACCTTCTGTGCTGCCTGGCGCTGGATCCAGTTGGACCGTAGCCAGTTGTTCTGGTTGGACTCCATCACATGACACACCTGGAAGGTATGGATAGGTCGGTTCTGTTCGTCCATCTCCGTTATGGCATCCCACTGGAGGGGGAGGGAGGGAGGGAGGGAGGGAGGGAGGGAGGGAGGGAGGGAGGGAGGAGAAGTTGGAAGATAGGAGAAAGGGATGAAACAGAAGACAAGTGGAAGGAAGAAAGGATCATGATTTAATAAGACATCACGTTACCACGGTAACAGTAGAGCCATGGAGGACAGCTGGAC
>NW_028161887.1:52500-82500 GCF_964263955.1 Coregonus lavaretus
TGAAGTACGATTAAAGTGTAGAGTACCAAAGTTTGAATGATTAAACACACATTAACCTTGACTGTGCCAACAGTGTTAATATAATAATAATTAAGTAATCTAAATTAGCTTAATGGAAACACCCAAGGGGGATGAAATTATAAATCATCGTAGTTAAATCAATGGCTTTACACCTGCTGCAGACTAGAGAGAGAGCCAGGGCAACCAATGCTGATGCACTGACTATGGAGTGTCCTTTATGAAGGAGGGCTGACTATGGAGTGTCCTTTATGAAGGAGGGCTGACTATGTAGTGTGCTTTATGAAGGAGGGCTGACTATGGAGTGTCCTTTATGAAGGAGGGCTGACTATGTAGTGTCCTTTATGAAGGAGGGCTGACTATGTAGTGTGCTTTATGAAGGAGGGCTGACTATGTAGTGTCCTTTATGAAGGAGGGCTGACTATGTAGTGTCCTTTATGAAGGAGGGCTGACTATGGAGTGTCCTTTATGAAGGAGGGCTGACTATGTAGTGTCCTTTAGAGAGAAGGAAATGAAGGAGGTGTATCAGTCAATAGATTTGTTCCGTGTCTCAGATCACCCCCTATTCCCTATATTGTGTACTATATACATGGGCCCTGGACAAAAGTAGTGCACTATGTAGGGCATAGGGTGCTATTTGGGCCATATACATAGTAATGCCGAGGTATAAGACAGTGATAGATAGCAGGAAGGCAGGTACCATCCGGTGACACAGTAGTAATCTCCTGTGTCTTTATGAAACTAATAACTAACATCCCTCCCTCCCTCCCTCCCTCCCTCCCTCCCGCCCGCCCTCTCTCCCTCCCTCCCTCCTCTCTCTATCTCTCTCTTATTTCATGTAGCTTATCTGATTCTCCTGTAGATTTGTCGCTGTGCTGAAATAACATTTTGATCATAAAGTCCCCAATTACAACGGCACACCAAAATATATTCATCTGATTTAATATTGTCTGCTCTGTTGCTACCGTGGTTTCCAGCTATCGTCCCTCTCTCAGGTCATCTTTGTTCTGTGTCCCACAGTGCACTACTTCTGATCAGAGCCCTATGAGCCCTATGAGCCCTACAGTATGAGCCCTATGAGCCCTACAGTATGAGCCCTATGAGC
Source organism: Coregonus lavaretus (assembly GCF_964263955.1). Lineage (NCBI taxonomy): Eukaryota > Metazoa > Chordata > Actinopteri > Salmoniformes > Salmonidae > Coregonus > Coregonus lavaretus. The sequence continues at coordinate 53,624 of NW_028161887.1, forward strand.
CCTACAGTATGAGCCCTATGAGCTCTACAGTATGAGCCCTATGAGCCCTATGAGCCCTATGAGCTCTACAGTATGAGCCCTATGAGCCCTATGAGCCCTATGAGCTCTACAGTATGAGCCCTATGAGCCCTATGAGCCCTATGAGCCCTATGAGCCCTATGAGCCCTATGAGCTCTACAGTATGAGCCCTATGAGCCCTATGAGCTCTACAGTATGAGCCCTATGAGCCCTATGAGCCCTATGAGCCCTATGAGCCCTATGAGCCCTATGAGCCCTATGAGCCCTACAGTATGAGCCCTATGAGCCCTACAGTATGAGCCCTATGAGCCCTACAGTATGAGCCCTATGAGCCCTACAGTATGAGCCCTATGAGCCCTACAGTATGAGCCCTATGAGCTCTACAGTATGAGCCCTATGAGCCCTACAGTATGAGCCCTATGAGCCCTACAGTATGAGCCCTACAGTATGAGCCCTATGAGCCCTATGAGCCCTACAGTATGAGCCCTATGAGCCCTACAGTATGAGCCCTATGAGCCCTATGATCCCTATGAGCCCTACAGTATGAGCCCTATGAGCCCAATGAGCCCTATGAGCCCTATGAGCTCTACAGTATGAGCCCTATGAGCCCTACAGTATGAGCCCTATGAGCCCTACAGTATGAGCCCTATGAGCCCTACAGTATGAGCCCTATGAGCCCTACAGTATGAGCCCTATGAGCCCTACAGTATGAGCCCTATGAGCTCTACAGTATGAGCCCTATGAGCCCTACAGTATGAGCCCTATGAGCCCTACAGTATGAGCCCTATGAGCCCTATGAGCCCTATGAGCCCTATGAGCCCTATGAGCTCTACAGTATGAGCCCTATGAGCCCTATGAGCCCTACAGTATGAGCCCTATGAGCCCTATGAGCCCTATGAGCTCTACAGTATGAGCCCTATGAGCCCTATGAGCCCTATGAGCCCTATGAGCCCTATGAGCCCTACAGTTAGAGCCCTATGAGCCCTACAGTATGAGCCCTATGAGCCCTATGAGCCCTATGAGCCCTATGAGCTCTACAGTATGAGCCCTATGAGCCCTATGAGCCCTACAGTATGAACCCTATGAGCCCTACAGTATGAGCCCTATGAGCCCTATGAGCCCTATGAGCCCTATGAGCACTATGAGCACTATGAGCCCTAAGAGCCCTATGAGCCCTATGAGCCCTATGAGCTCTACAGTATGAGCCCTATGAGCCCTATGAGCCCTATGAGCTCTACAGTATGAGCCCTATGAGCCCTATGAGCCCTATGAGCCCTATGAGCCCTACAGTTAGAGCCCTATGAGCCCTACAGTATGAGCCCTATGAGCCCTATGAGCCCTATGAGCCCTATGAGCCCTATGAGCTCTACAGTATGAGCCCTATGAGCCCTATGAGCCCTACAGTATGAGCCCTATGAGCCCTACAGTATGAGCCCTATGAGCCCTATGAGCCCTATGAGCACTATGAGCACTATGAGCCCTATGAGCCCTATGAGCCCTATGAGCACTATGAGCACTATGAGCCCTACAGTATGATCCCTATGAGCCCTATGAGCACTATGAGCACTATGAGCCCTATGAGCCCTATGAGCCTCATAGGGCTCATACTGTAGGGCTCATAGGAATCATAGGGCTCATAGTACTCATAGGGCCCTACAGTATGAGCCCTATGAGCCCTATGAGCCCTATGAGCTCTACAGTATGAGCCCTATGAGCCCTATGAGCCCTATGAGCTCTACAGTATGAGCCATATGAGCACTATGAGCACTATGAGCCCTATGAGCCCTATGAGCCCTATGAGCCCTACAGTATGAGCCCTATGAGCTCTACAATATGAGCCCTATGAACCCTATGAGCCCTATAGGAATGAGCCCTATGAGCCCTATGAGCTCTACAGTATGAGCCCTATGATCCCTATGAGCCCTATGAGCTCTACAGTATGAGCCCTATGAGCCCTATGAGACCTATGAGCACTATGAGCACTATGAGCCCTATGAGCCCTATGAGCCCTATGAGCCCTATGAGCCCTATGAGCTCTACAGTATGAGCCCTATGAGCCCTATGAGCCCTATGAGCCCTACAGTATGAGCCCTATGAGCCCTACAGTATGAGCCCTATGAGCCCTACAGTATGAGCCCTATGAGCCCTATGAGCACTATGAGACCTATGAGCCCTATGAGCACTATGAGCACTATGAGCACTATGAGCCCTACAGTATGAGCCCTATGAGCCCTATGAGCACTATGAGCACTATGAGCCCTATGAGCCCTATGAGCCCTATGAGCCCTATGAGTACTATGAGCACTATGAGCCCTACAGTATGAGCCCTATGAGCCCTATGAGCCCTACAAAATGAGCCCTATGAGCCCTATGAGCTCTACAGTATGAGCACTATGAGCCCTATGAGCTCTACAGTATGAGCCCTATGAGCCCTATGAGCCCTATGAGCCCTATGAGCCCTATGAGCCCTACAGTATTAGCCCTATGAGCCCTATGAGCCCTATGAGCCCTATGAGCTCTACAGTATGAGCCCTATGAGCCCTACAGTATGAGCCCTATGAGCCCTACAGTATGAGCCCTATGAGCCCTATGAGCCCTATGAGCACTATGAGCCCTATGAGCCCTATGAGCCCTACAGTATGAGCCCTATGAGCCCTACAGTATGAGCCCTATGAGCCCTATGAGCCCTACAGTATTAGCCCTATGAGCCCTATGAGCCCTATGAGCCCTATGAGCTCTACAGTATGAGCCCTATGAGCCCTATGAGCCCTGAGAGCTCTACAGTATGAGCCCTATGAGCACTATGAGCCCTATGAGCCCTATGAGCCCTATGAGCCCTACAGTATGAGCCCTATGAGCTCTACAGTATGAGCCCTATGAGCACTATGAGCACTATAAGTCCTATGAGCCCTATGAGCCCTATGAGCCATACATTATGAGCCCTATGAGCCCTATGAGCCCTACAGTATGAGCCCTATGAGCCCTATGAGCTCTACAGTATGAGCCCTATGATCCCTATGAGCCCTATGAGCTCTACAGTATGAGCCCTATGAGCTCTATGAGCACTATGAGCCCTATGAGCCCTACAGTATGAGCCCTATGAGCACTATGAGCCCTATGAGCCCTATAAGCCCTACAGTAAGAGCCCTATGAGCACTATGAGCCCTATGAGCCCTATGAGCTCTACAGTATGAGCCCTATGAGCACTATGAGCCCTATGAGCTCTACAGTATGAGCCCTATGAGCCCTATGAGCCCTATGTGCCCTATGAGCCCTATGAGCTCTATGAGCACTATGAGCCCTATGAGCCCTACAGTATGAGCCCTATGAGCACTATGAGCCCTATGAGCCCTATGAGCCCTATGAGCTCTATGAGCACTATGAGCCCTATGAGCCCTACAGTATGAGCCCTATGAGCACTATGAGCCCTATGAGCCCTACAGTATGAGCCCTATGAGCACTATGAGCCCTATGAGCCCTATGAGCTCTACAGTATGAGCCCTATGAGCCCTATGAGCTCTACAGTATGAGCCCTATGAGCCCTATGAGCCCTATGAGCCCTATGAGCTCTATGAGCACTATGAGCCCTATGAGCCCTACAGTATGAGCCCTATGAGCACTATGAGCCCTATGAGCCCTATGAGCCCTATGAGCTCTATGAGCACTATGAGCCCTATGAGCCCTACAGTATGAGCCCTATGAGCACTATGAGCCCTATGAGCCCTATGAGCCCTACAGTATGAGCCCTATGAGCCCTATGAGCCCTATGAGCCCTACAGTATGAGCCCTATGAGCTCTACAGTATGAGCCCTATGAGCTCTACAGTATGAGCCCTATGAGCCCTACAGTATGAGCCCTATGTTCCCTACAGTATGAGCCCTATGAGCCCTACAGTATGAGCCCTATGAGCCCTACAGTATGAGCCCTATGAGCCCTACAGTATGAGCCCTATGAGCCCTCTGAGCCCTATGAGCCATATGAGCCCTATGAGCCCTATGAGCCCTATGAGCCCTACAGTATGAAGTACTAGTCTGAGTTAATACTGAAGTACTAGTCTGAGTTAATACTGAAGTACTAGTCTGAGTTAATACTGAAGTACTAGTCTGAGTTAATACCGAAGTACTAGTCTGAGTTAATACCGAAGTACTAGTCTGAGTTAATACCGAAGTTCTAGTCTGAGTTAATACTGAAGTACTAGTCTGAGTTAATACCGAAGTACTAGTCTGAGTTAATACTGAAGTACTAGTCTGAGTTAATACCGAAGTACTAGTCTGAGTTAATACTGAAGTACTAGTCTGAGTTAATACCGAAGTACTAGTCTGAGTTAATACCGAAGTACTAGTCTGAGTTAATACTGAAGTACTAGTCTGAGTTAATACTGAAGTACTAGTCTGAGTTAATACTGAAGTACTAGTCTGAGTTAATACCGAAGTAAGCTAAATGCTGAAGAGGTTTATAGTGTGTTGCATAATGAACCTGTGATATCATGAAGGTCCCTCACTCCAGTCACTAAAACAGAGTAAACTACATGACCAAAAATATGTGGACACCTGCTCTTCGAACACCTCATTCCAAAATCATGGGCATTAATATGGAGTTGGTCCCCCCCCCTTTGCTGCTATAACAGCCTCCACTCTTCTGGGAAGACTTTGGAACTCAGTAGTGAGTTTTGCAACCGAGGACAGGCGATTTGTAAGCTCTACGCGCTTCAGCACTCAGCGGTCCCATTCTGTGAGCTTGTGTGGCCTACCACTTCGCGGCTGAGCCGTTGTTGCTCCTAGACGTTTCCACGTCACAATAACAGCCCTTACAGTTGACCGGGGGCAGCTCTAGCAGGGCAGAAATGTTATGAACTGACTTGTTGGAAAGGTGGCATCCTATGACGGTGCCACGTTGAAAGTCACTGAGCTCTTCAGTACAGGCCATTCTACTGCCAATGTTTGTCTATGGAGATTGCATGGCTGTGCGCTTGATTTTATACACCTGTCAGCAACGGGTGTGGCTGAAATAGTCAAATCCACTAATTTGAAGGGGTGTCCACATACTTTTGTATTTATAGTGTATCTTTGATGAGAGACACTCACTCATCCTCCCATAGCTCAATCTCAATCCGTTCACAGCCTAGCGCAAAAATTGTCTACAGAAACTGACTTGACAAAGACGGTCAGGGGTACGAAATCATGATGCGCTGCAATGTGAATGCATGCCAAAGTTGTCTAGGAAAATCAATAGACTCCACAGCTCAGTCTCAATCTGGGATCCTTTCTCACAGTGGAAAGCAAAGTCCATACAAATCATTTAACCGCTGTTAAACCGGGTCAGAACAGAAAATGTGATGTGTTGCAAAGTAGCGGTACGCCAAGGTCGTCTGAGCTGAGCTGCGATAACTACCCAGAGAGAGGTCAGAGAGCAGTCCAGAACCATCCTGGATTTAGGCTGAGCTGCGATTAACTACCCAGAGAGAGGTCAGAGAGCAGTCCAGAACCATCCTGGATTTAGGCGCTGATGACTTCCATCATCAGGTGGAATGAAAAGAAAAGAGCAAAGACATAAACACTAAACAACCCTTCAGCATATTGTAGTTTCTATCCTGACTTAAAGGGTTTTCTTCTCTGGCAACAACAAACTCCTGGCAAAACTTTAGCCGGAGGTGATTATGCATTACTCATGTAAATGATTATGCATGCAGAGTGATTAGTCACCCTTCTGTGTTGCCTTCTGTGAGTTATTGGTGTGTGTGTGTGTGTGTGTGTGCGCGAGAGTTATTGGGGAAGTGATGCACTGCTCTCTAGGGATTCTCCTCTTTAGGAACACAGAACACAAATCTAGTTAGGTGGAGGAGAGGAAAGGAGGGGTGGAGGGACGGGGTGGTGGGACGGGGTGGTGGGACGGGGTGGAGGAACGGGGTGGTGGGACGGGGTGGTGGGACAGGGTGGAGGGACGGGTGGTAGGACGGGGTGGTGGGACGGGGTGGAGGGACGGGGTGGTGGGACGGGGTAGAGGGACGGGGTGGAGGGACGGGGTGGAGGGACGGGGTGGAGGGACGGGGTGGTGGGACGGGGTGGAGGGACGGGGTGGTGGGACGGGGTGATGGGACGGGGTAAGAGGGACGGGGTAGAGGGACGGGGTGTAGGAATAGAATGGTACAAGAGGAGAACACTCATCCATTTCCTAATACTGACCAGCATCAAGAAGGGTTGGTTGATCAGAGAAAAATAAGATGGTAACTTGAGATGGTAGAGAGTTAGGCACATTCATTTACATCACTCAAGACAAGAGAAAGCAATGAAACCAAACTGACGGGCAATCACTGTCAATGTCATCGTGGTAGCAGATAGACAGATGGTGGAGTCAGATGGGTCATAGTGGTAGCAGATAGACAGATGGTGGAGTCAGATGTGTCATGTCATGGTGGTAGCAGATAGACAGATGGTGGAGTCAGATGTGTCATGTCATAGTGGTAGCAGATAGACAGATGGTGGAGTCAGATGTGTCATGTCATGGTGGTAGCAGATAGACAGATGGTGGAGTCAGATGTGTCATGTCATAGTGGTAGCAGATAGACAGATGGTGGAGTCAGATGTGTCATGGTGGTAGCAGATAGACAGATGGTGGAGTCAGATGTGTCATGTCATAGTGGTAGCAGATAGACAGATGGTGGAGTCAGATGTGTCATGTCATGGTGGTAGCAGATAGACAGATGGTGGAGTCAGATGTGTCATGGTGGTAGCAGATAGACAGATGGTGGAGTCAGATGTGTCATGTCATAGTGGTAGCAGATAGACAGATGGTGGAGTCAGATGTGTCATAGTGGTAGCAGATAGACAGATGGTGGAGTCAGATGTGTCATGTCATATTGGTAGCAGATAGACAGATGGTGGAGTCAGATGTGTCATGGTGGTAGCAGATAGACAGATGGTGGAGTCAGATGTGTCATGTCATAGTGGTAGCAGATAGACAGATGGTGGAGTCAGATGTGTCATGTCATAGTGGTAGCAGATAGACAGATGGTGGATTCAGATGTGTCATAGTGGTAGCAGATAGACAGATGGTGGAGTCAGATGTGTCATGGTGGTAGCAGACAGACAGATGGTGGAGTCAGATGTGTCATGTCATAGTGGTAGCAGATAGACAGATGGTGGAGTCAGATGTGTCATGTCATAGTGGTAGCAGATAGACAGATGGTGGAGTCAGATGTGTCATGGTGGTAGCAGATAGACAGATGGTGGAGTCAGATGTGTCATGTCATGGTGGTTGCAGATAGACAGATGGTGGAGTCAGATGTGTCATGTCATAGTGGTAGCAGATAGACAGATGGTGGAGTCAGATGTGTCATGGTGGTAGCAGATAGACAGATGGTGGAGTCAGATGTGTCATAGTGGTAGCAGATAGACAGATGGTGGAGTCAGATGTGTCATGTCATAGTGGTAGCAGATAGACAGATGGTGGAGTCAGATGTGTCATGGTGGTAGCAGATAGACAGATGGTGGAGTCAGATGTGTCATGTCATAGTGGTAGCAGATAGACAGATGGTGGAGTCAGATGTGTCATAGTGGTAGCAGATAGACAGATGGTGGAGTCAGATGTGTCATAGTGGTAGCAGATAGACAGATGGTGGAGTCAGATGTGTCATGTCATGGTGGTAGCAGACAGACAGATGGTGGAGTCAGATGTGTCATGTCATGGTGGTAGCAGATAGACAGATGGTGGAGTCAGATGTGTCATGTCATAGTGGTAGCAGATAGACAGATGGTGGAGTCAGATGTGTCATGTCATAGTGGTAGCAGATAGACAGATGGTGGAGTCAGATGTGTCATGGTGGTAGCAGATAGACAGATGGTGGAGTCAGATGTGTCATGTCATAGTGGTAGCAGATAGACAGATGGTGGAGTCAGATGTGTCATGTCATAGTGGTAGCAGATAGACAGATGGTGGAGTCAGATGTGTCATGTCATGGTGGTAGCAGACAGACAGATGGTGGAGTCAGATGTGTCATGTCATAGTGGTAGCAGACAGACAGATGGTGGAGTCAGATGTGTCATGTCATAGTGGTAGCAGATAGACAGATGGTGGAGTCAGATGTGTCATGGTGGTAGCAGATAGACAGATGGTGGAGTCAGATGTGTCATGGTGGTAGCAGACAGACAGATGGTGGAGTCAGATGTGTCATGTCATAGTGGTAGCAGATAGACAGATGGTGGAGTCAGATGTGTCATGTCATAGTGGTAGCAGACAGACAGATGGTGGAGTCAGATGTGTCATGTCATAGTGGTAGCAGATAGACAGATGGTGGAGTCAGATGTGTCATGTCATAGTGGTAGCAGACAGACAGATGGTGGAGTCAGATGTGTCATGTCATAGTGGTAGCAGACAGACAGATGGTGGAGTCAGATGTGTCATAGTGGTAGCAGACAGACAGATGGTGGAGTCAGATGTGTCATGGTGGTAGCAGATAGACAGATGGTGGAGTCAGATGTGTCATAGTGGTAGCAGACAGACAGATGGTGGAGTCAGATGTGTCATAGTGGTAGCAGACAGACAGATGGTGGAGTCAGATGTGTCATAGTGGTAGCAGACAGACAGATGGTGGAGTCAGATGTGTCATGTCATAGTGGTAGCAGATAGACAGATGGTGGAGTCAGATGTGCCATGTCATAGTGGTAGCAGACAGACAGATGGTGGAGTCAGATGTGTCATAGTGGTAGCAGATAGACAGATGGTGGAGTCAGATGTGTCATGTCATAGTGGTAGCAGATAGACAGATGGTGGAGTCAGATGTGTCATGGTGGTAGCAGACAGACAGATGGTGGAGTCAGATGTGTCATAGTGGTAGCAGATAGACAGATGGTGGAGTCAGATGTGTCATGTCATAGTGGTAGCAGATAGACAGATGGTGGAGTCAGATGTGTCATGTCATAGTGGTAGCAGACAGACAGATGGTGGAGTCAGATGTGTCATAGTGGTAGCAGATAGACAGATGGTGGAGTCAGATGTGTCATAGTGGTAGCAGATAGACAGATGGTGGAGTCAGATGTGTCATGGTGGTAGCAGATAGACAGATGGTGGAGTCAGATGTGTCATGTCATAGTGGTAGCAGATAGACAGATGGTGGAGTCAGATGTGTCATGTCATAGTGGTAGCAGACAGACAGATGGTGGAGTCAGATGTGTCATGGTGGTAGCAGATAGACAGATGGTGGAGTCAGATGTGCCATGTCATAGTGGTAGCAGACAGACAGATGGTGGAGTCAGATGTGCCATGTCATAGTGGTAGCAGATAGACAGATGGTGGAGTCACATGTGTCATGGTGGTAGCAGATAGACAGATGGTGGAGTCAGATGTGTCATGTCATGGTGGTAGCAGATAGACAGATGGTGGAGTCAGATGTGTCATGTCATAGTGGTAGCAGATAGACAGATGGTGGAGTCAGATGTGTCATGTCATGGTGGTAGCAGATAGACAGATGGTGGAGTCAGATGTGTCATGTCATAGTGGTAGCAGATAGACAGATGGTGGAGTCAGATGTGTCATGGTGGTAGCAGACAGACAGATGGTGGAGTCAGATGTGTCATGGTGGTAGCAGATAGACAGATGGTGGAGTCAGATGTGTCATGGTGGTAGCAGATAGACAGATGGTGGAGTCAGATGTGTCATGGTGGAAGCAGATAGACAGATGGTGGAGTCAGATGTGTCATGGTGGTAGCAGATAGACAGATGGTGGAGTCAGATGTGTCATGGTGGTAGCAGACAGACAGATGGTGGAGTCAGATGTGTCATGGTGGTAGCAGATAGACAGATGGTGGAGTCAGATGTGTCATGGTGGTAGCAGACAGACAGATGGTGGAGTCAGATGTGTCATGTCATGGTGGTAGCAGATAGACAGATGGTGGATTCAGATGTGTCATGTCATAGTGGTAGCAGACAGACAGATGGTGGAGTCAGATGTGTCATGTCATAGTGGTAGCAGATAGACAGATGGTGGAGTCAGATGTGTCATGGTGGTAGCAGATAGACAGATGGTGGAGTCAGATGTGTCATGTCATGGTGGTAGCAGATAGACAGATGGTGGAGTCAGATGTGTCATGTCATGGTGGTAGCAGATAGACAGATGGTGGAGTCAGATGTGTCATGTCATAGTGGTAGCAGATAGACAGATGGTGGAGTCAGATGTGTCATGTCATAGTGGTAGCAGATAGACAGATGGTGGAGTCAGATGTGTCATGTCATAGTGGTAGCAGATAGACAGATGGTGGAGTCAGATGTGTCATGGTGGTAGCAGATAGACAGATGGTGGAGTCAGATGTGTCATAGTGGTAGCAGATAGACAGATGGTGGAGTCAGATGTGTCATGGTGGTAGCAGATAGACAGATGGTGGAGTCAGATGTGTCATAGTGGTAGCAGATAGACAGATGGTGGAGTCAGATGTGTCATGGTGGTAGCAGATAGACAGATGGTGGAGTCAGATGTGTCATGGTGGTAGCAGATAGACAGATGGTGGAGTCAGATGTGTCATAGTGGTAGCAGATAGACAGATGGTGGAGTCAGATGTGTCATGGTGGTAGCAGATAGACAGATGGTGGAGTCAGATGTGTCATGTCATAGTGGTAGCAGATAGACAGATGGTGGAGTCAGATGTGTCATGGTGGTAGCAGATAGACAGATGGTGGAGTCAGATGTGTCATGGTGGTAGCAGATAGACAGATGGTGGAGTCAGATGTGTCATGGTGGTAGCAGATAGACAGATGGTGGAGTCAGATGTGTCATGTCATAGTGGTAGCAGATAGACAGATGGTGGAGTCAGATGTGTCATGTCATAGTGGTAGCAGATAGACAGATGGTGGAGTCAGATGTGTCATAGTGGTAGCAGATAGACAGATGGTGGAGTCAGATGTGTCATGTCATAGTGGTAGCAGATAGACAGATGGTGGAGTCAGATGTGTCATAGTGGTAGCAGATAGACAGATGGTGGAGTCAGATGTGTCATGGTGGTAGCAGATAGACAAATGGTGGAGTCAGATGTGTCATGGTGGTAGCAGATAGACAGATGGTGGAGTCAGATGTGTCATGGTGGTAGCAGATAGACAGATGGTGGAGTCAGATGTGTCATGTCATAGTGGTAGCAGATAGACAGATGGTGGAGTCAGATGTGTCATGGTGGTAGCAGATAGACAGATGGTGGAGTCAGATGTGTCATGCCATAGTGGTAGCAGATAGACAGATGGTGGAGTCAGATGTGTCATGTCATAGTGGTAGCAGACAGACAGATGGTGGAGTCAGATGTGTCATGGTGGTAGCAGATAGACAGATGGTGGAGTCAGATGTGTCATGGTGGTAGCAGATAGACAGATGGTGGAGTCAGATGTGTCATGGTGGTAGCAGATAGACAGATGGTGGAGTCAGATGTGTCATAGTGGTAGCAGATAGACAGATGGTGTAGTCAGATGTGTCATAGTGGTAGCAGATAGACAGATGGTGGAGTCAGATGTGTCATGTCATATTGGTAGCAGATAGACAGATGGTGGAGTCAGATGTGTCATGGTGGTAGCAGATAGACAGATGGTGGAGTCAGATGTGTCATGTCATAGTGGTAGCAGATAGACAGATGGTGGAGTCAGATGTGTCATGGTGGTAGCAGATAGACAGATGGTGGAGTCAGATGTGTCATGTCATAGTGGTAGCAGACAGACAGATGGTGGAGTCAGATGTGTCATGTCATAGTGGTAGCAGATAGACAGATGGTGGAGTCAGATGTGTCATGTCTTATTATTACTTTACAGTGTGCTGTCAAGGGGTGCGTCCCAAATAGTACCCTATTCCCTATATAGTACACTACTTTTCACCAGAGCCCTGTGGACACTAACTAGGGAATAGGGTGCTATTTGGGACACTGTTCTGAACAGTCAATGTGATATATTCACTCCCTTCTCTACAAATACAGCACATCATAACAATGGATCCAGCAGTAAACAGAGGCATCGGACAGGAAGAGGAGGAGGAGGAGGAAGAGGAGGAAGAGGAGGAGGACAAGGCAGAAGAGAAGAAAGAGGCCTTAAAATCCTATTTTCTACATTTCTACCTAACAGTTCTTCATCCATTATAGTGGAAGTGATCTGTTCTTCCTAGTAGATCCATTATGGTGGAAGTTATCTGTTCCTCCTAGTAGATCCATTATGGTGGAAGTGATCTGTTTTTCCTAGTAGATCCATTATGGTGGAAGTTATCTGTTCTTCCTAGTAGATCCATTATGGTGGAAGTTATCTGTTTTTCCTAGTAGATCCATTATGGTGGAAGTTATCTGTTCCTCCTAGTAGATCCATTATGGTGGAAGTTATCTGTTTTTCCTAGTAGATCCATTATGGTGGAAGTTATCTGTTCTTCCTAGTAGATCCATTATGGTGGAAGTTATCTGTTTTTCCTAGTAGATCCATTATGGTGGAAGTTATCTGTTTTTCCTAGTAGATCCATTATGGTGGAAGTTATCTGTTCTTCCTAGTAGATCCATTATGGTGGAAGTTATCTGTTTTTCCTAGTAGATCCATTATGGTGGAAGTTATCTGATTTTCCTAGTAGATGGTGGAAGTTATCGGTTTTTCCTAGTAGATCCATTATGGTGGAAGTTATCTGTTTTTCCTAGTAGATCCATTATGGTGGAAGTTATCTGTTTTTCCTAGTAGATCCATTATGGTGGAAGTTATCTGTTCCTCCTAGTAGATCCACTATGGTGGAAGTTATCTGTTCCTTCTAGTAGATCAACACTATAAACCAACAGCTTCAGAGGCCAGAGGATATGTCAGGGGAAGGAACCATTAACAACACTATAAACCAACAGCTTCAGAGGCCAGAGGATATGTCAGGGGAAGGAACCATTAACAACACTATAAACCAACAGCTTCAGAGGCCAGAGGATATGTCAGGGGAAGGAACCATTAACAACAATATAAACCAACAGCTTCAGAGGCCAGAGGATATGTCAGGGGAAGGAACCATTAACAACACTATAAACCAACAGCTTCAGAGGCCAGAGGATTTGGGACACTGTTCTGAACAGTCAATGTGATATATTCACTCCCTTCTCTACAAATACAGCACATCATAACAATGGATCCAGCAGTAAACAGAGGCATCGGACAGGAAGAGGAGGAGGAGGAGGAAGAGGAGGAAGAGGAGGAGGACAAGGCAGAAGAGAAGAAAGAGGCCTTAAAATCCTATTTTCTACGTTTCTACCTAACAGTTCTTCATCCATTATAGTGGAAGTGATCTGTTCTTCCTAGTAGATCCATTATGGTGGAGGTTATCTGTTCCTCCTAGTAGATCCATTATGGTGGAAGTGATCTGTTTTTCCTAGTAGATCCATTATGGTGGAAGTTATCTGTTCTTCCTAGTAGATCCATTATGGTGGAAGTTATCTGTTTTTCCTAGTAGATCCATTATGGTGGAAGTTATCTGTTCCTCCTAGTAGATCCATTATGGTGGAAGTTATCTGTTTTTCCTAGTAGATCCATTATGGTGGAAGTTATCTGTTCTTTCTAGCAGATCCATTATGGTGGAAGTTATCTGTTTTTCCTAGTAGATCCATTATGGTGGAAGTTATCTGATTTTCCTAGTAGATGGTGGAAGTTATCTGTTTTTCCTAGTAGATCCATTATGGTGGAAGTTATCTGTTCCTCCTAGTAGATCCATTATGATGGAAGTTATCTGTTTTTCCTAGTAGATCCACTATGGTGGAAGTTATCGGTTTTTCCTAGTAGATCCATTATGGTGGAAGTTATCTGTTCCTCCTAGTAGATCCATTATGGTGGAAGTGATCTGTTTTTCCTAGTAGATCCATTATGGTGGAAGTTATCTGTTCCTCCTAGTAGATCCATTATGGTGGAAGTTATCTGTTCCTCCTAGTAGATCCATTATGGTGGAAGTTATCTGTTTTTCCTAGTAGATCCATTATGGTGGAAGTTATCTGTTTTTCCTAGTAGATCCATTATGGTGGAAGTTATCTGTTCCTCCTAGTAGATCCACTATGGTGGAAGTTATCTGTTCCTTCTAGTAGATCCATTATGGTGGAAGTTATCTGTTTTTCCTAGTAGATCCATTATGGTGGAAGTTATCTGTTCCTCCTAGTAGATCCATTATGGTGGAAGTTATCTGTTCTTCCTAGTAGATCCATTATGGTGGAAGCTATCTGTTCCTCCTAGTAGATCCATTATGGTGAAAGTTATCTGTTCTTCCTAGTAGATCCATTATGGTGGAAGTTATCTGTTCTTCCTAGTAGATCCATTATGGTGGAAGTTATCTGTTTTTCCTAGTAGATCCATTATGGTGGAAGTTATCTGTTCCTCCTAGTAGATCCATTATGTTGGAAGTTATCTGTTCTTCCTAGTAGATCCATTATGTTGGAAGTTATCTGTATAACTCACAATAGGGAAAGTGCATATATTTACAATACAGAGAATGCATAATTTCTACCCATCAGGTTTGTATGTACAGAGATGACCAAATGCTTTGGTACTGTAATGTGTTGTGTACTTGTAGATCTTTCAGTACAGGGAGAATACAAGGGAAGGAACCCAGGAGAAAGTAACCAATGACAACACTATAAACCAAGATGTTTCAGTACAGGGATAATACGGGGGAAGGAACCATTAACAACACTCTAAACCAACAGCTTCAAAGGCCAGAGGATATGTCAGGGGAAGGAACCATTAACAACACTATAAACCAACAGCTTCAGAGGCCAGAGGATATGTCAGGGGAAGGAACCATTAACAACACTATAAACCAACAGCTTCAGAGGCCAGAGGATATGTCAGGGGAAGGAACCATTAACAACACTATAAACCAACAGCTTCAGAGGCCAGAGGATATGTCAGGGGAAGGAACCATTAACAACACTATAAACCAACAGCTTCAGAGGCCAGAGGATATGTCAGGGGAAGGAACCATTAACAACACTATAAACCAACAGCTTCAGAGGCCAGACGATATGTCAGGGGAAGGAACCATTAACAACACTATAAACCAACAGCTTCAGAGGCCAGAGGATATGTCAGGGGAAGGAACCATTAACAACACTATAAACCAACAGCTTCAGAGGCCAGAGGATATGTCAGGGGAAGGAACCATTAACAACACTATAAACCAACAGCTTCAGAGGCCAGAGGATATGTCAGGGGAAGGAACCATTAACAACACTATAAACCAACAGCTTCAGAGGCCAGAGGATATGTCAGGGGAAGGAACCATTAACAACACTATAAACCAACAGCTTCAGAGGCCAGAGGATATGTCAGGGGAAGGAACCATTAACAACAATATAAACCAACAGCTTCAGAGGCCAGAGGATATGTCAGGGGAAGGAACCATTAACAACACTATAAACCAACAGCTTCAGAGGCCAGAGGATATGTCAGGGGAAGGAACCATTAACAACACTATAAACCAACAGCTTCAGAGGCCAGAGGATATGTCAGGGGAAGGAACCATTAACAACACTATAAACCAACAGCTTCAGAGGCCAGACGATATGTCAGGGGAAGGAACCATTAACAACACTATAAACCAACAGCTTCAGAGGCCAGAGGATATGTCAGGGGAAGGAACCATTAACAACACTATAAACCAACAGCTTCAGAGGCCAGAGGATATGTCAGGTGAAGGAACCATTAACAACACTATAAACCAACAGCTTCAGAGGCCAGAGGATATGTCAGGGGAAGGAACCATTAACAACACTATAAACCAACAGCTTCAGAGGCCAGAGGATATGTCAGGGGAAGGAACCATTAACAACACTATAAACCAACAGCTTCAGAGGCCAGACGATATGTCAGGGGAAGGAACCATTAACAACACTATAAACCAACAGCTTCAGAGGCCAGAGGATATGTCAGGGGAAGGAACCATTAACAACACTATAAACCAACAGCTTCAGAGGCCAGAGGATATGTCAGGGGAAGGAACCATTAACAACACTATAAACCAACAGCTTCAGAGGCCAGAGGATATGTCAGGGGAAGGAACCATTAACAACACTATAAACCAACAGCTTCAGAGGCCAGACGATATGTCAGGGGAAGGAACCATTAACAACACTATAAACCAACAGCTTCAGAGGCCAGAGGATATGTCAGGGGAAAGAACCATTAACAACACTATAAACCAACAGCTTCAGAGGATATGTCAGGGGAAGGAACCCTTAACAACACTATAAACCAACAGCTTCAGAGGCCAGAGGATATGTCAGGGGAAGGAACCATTAACAACACTATAAACCAACAGCTTCAGAGGATATGTCAGGGGAAGGATCCATTAACAACACTATAAACCAACAGCTTCAGAGGCCAGATGATATGTCAGGGGAAGGAACCATTAACAACACTATAAACCAACAGCTTCAGAGGCCAGAGGATATGTCAGGGGAAGGAACCATTAACAACACTATAAACCAACAGCTTCAGAGTCCAGAGCATATGTCAGGGGAAGGAACCATTAACAACACTATAAACCAACAGCTTCAGAGGCCAGAGGACAAGTCAGGGGAAGGAACCATTAACAACACTATAAACCAACAGCTTCAGAGGCCAGAGGATATGTCAGGGGAAGGAACCATTAACAACACTATAAACCAACAGCTTCAGAGGCCAGAGGACAAGTCAGGGGAAGGAACCATTAACAACCCTATAAACCAACAGCTTCAGAGGCCAGAGGATATGTCAGGGGAAGGAACCATTAACAACACTATAAACCAACAGCTTCAGAGGCCAGAGGATATGTCAGGGGAAGGAACCATTAACAACACTATAAACCAACAGCTTCAGAGGCCAGAGCATATGTCAGGGGAAGGAACCATTAACAACACTATAAACCAACAGCTTCAGAGGCCAGAGGACAAGTCAGGGGAAGGAACCATTAACAACACTATAAACCAACAACTTCAGAGGCCAGATGATATGTCAGGGGAAGGAACCATTAACAACACTATAAACCAACAGCTTCAGAGGCCAGAGGACAAGTCAGGGGAAGGAACCATTAACAACACTATAAACCAACAGCTTCAGAGGCCAGAGGATATGTCAGGGGAAGGAACCATTAACAACACTATAAACCAACAGCTTCAGAGGCCAGAGGATATGTCAGGGGAAGGAACCATTAACAACACTATAAACCAACAGCTTCAGAGGCCAGAGGATATGTCAGGGGAAGGAACCATTAACAACACTATAAACCAACAGCTTCAGAGGCCAGAGGATATGTCAGGGGAAGGAACCATTAACAACACTATAAACCAACAGCTTCAGAGGCCAGACGATATGTCAGGGGAAGGAACCATTAACAACACTATAAACCAACAGCTTCAGAGGCCAGAGGATATGTCAGGGGAAGGAACCATTAACAACACTATAAACCAACAGCTTCAGAGGCCAGAGGATATGTCAGGGGAAGGAACCATTAACAACACTATAAACCAACAGCTTCAGAGGCCAGAGGATATGTCAGGGGAAGGAACCATTAACAACACTATAAACCAACAGCTTCAGAGGCCAGAGGATATGTCAGGGGAAGGAACCATTAACAACACTATAAACCAACAGCTTCAGAGGCCAGAGGATATGTCAGGGGAAGGAACCATTAACAACACTATAAACCAACAGCTTCAGAGGCCAGAGGATATGTCAGGGGAAGGAACCATTAACAACACTATAAACCAACAGCTTCAGAGGCCAGAGGATATGTCAGGGGAAGGAACCATTAACAACACTATAAACCAACAGCTTCAGAGGCCAGAGGATATGTCAGGGAAGGAACCATTAACAACACTATAAACCAACAGCTTCAGAGGCCAGACGATATGTCAGGGGAAGGAACCATTAACAACACTATAAACTAACAGCTTCAGAGGCCAGAGGATATGTCAGGGGAAGGAACCATTAACAACACTATAAACCAACAGCTTCAGAGGCCAGAGGATATGTCAGGGGAAGGAACCATTAACAACACTATAAACCAACAGCTTCAGAGGCCAGAGGATATGTCAGGGGAAGGAACCATTAACAACACTATAAACCAACAGCTTCAGAGGCCAGAGGATATGTCAGGGGAAGGAACCATTAACAACACTATAAACCAACAGCTTCAGAGGCCAGAGGATATGTCAGGGGAAGGAACCATTAACAACACTATAAACCAACAGCTTCAGAGGCCAGAGGACAAGTCAGGGGAAGGAACCATTAACAACACTATAAACCAACAGCTTCAGAGGCCAGAGGATATGTCAAGGGAAGGAACCATTAACAACACTATAAACCAACAGCTTCAGAGGCCAGACGATATGTCAGGGGAAGGAACCATTAACAACACTATAAACCAACAGCTTCAGAGGCCAGAGGATATGTCAGGGGAAGGAACCATTAACAACACTATAAACCAACAGCTTCAGAGGCCAGAGGATATGTCAGGGGAAGGAACCATTAACAACACTATAAACCAACAGCTTCAGAGGCCAGAGGATATGTCAGGGGAAGGAACCATTAACAACACTATAAACCAACAGCTTCAGAGGCCAGAGGATATGTCAGGGGAAGGAACCATTAACAACACTATAAACCAACAGCTTCAGAGGCCAGAGGATATGTCAGGGGAAGGAACCATTAACAACACTATAAACCAACAGCTTCAGAGGCCAGAGGATATGTCAGGGGAAGGAACCATTAACAACACTATAAACCAACAGCTTCAGAGGCCAGAGGATATGTCAGGGGAAGGAACCATTAACAACACTATAAACCAACAGCTTCAGAGGCCAGAGGATATGTCAGGGGAAGGAACCATTAACAACACTATAAACCAACAGCTTCAGAGGCCAGAGGATATGTCAGGGGAAGGAACCATTAACAACACTATAAACCAACAGCTTCAGAGGCCAGAGGATATGTCAGGGAAGGAACCATTAACAACACTATAAACCAACAGCTTCAGAGGCCAGACGATATGTCAGGGGAAGGAACCATTAACAACACTATAAACTAACAGCTTCAGAGGCCAGAGGATATGTCAGGGGAAGGAACCATTAACAACACTATAAACCAACAGCTTCAGAGGCCAGAGGATATGTCAGGGGAAGGAACCATTAACAACACTATAAACCAACAGCTTCAGAGGCCAGAGGATATGTCAGGGGAAGGAACCATTAACAACACTATAAACCAACAGCTTCAGAGGCCAGAGGATATGTCAGGGGAAGGAACCATTAACAACACTATAAACCAACAGCTTCAGAGGCCAGAGGATATGTCAGGGGAAGGAACCATTAACAACACTATAAACCAACAGCTTCAGAGGCCAGAGGACAAGTCAGGGGAAGGAACCATTAACAACACTATAAACCAACAGCTTCAGAGGCCAGAGGATATGTCAAGGGAAGGAACCATTAACAACACTATAAACCAACAGCTTCAGAGGCCAGACGATATGTCAGGGGAAGGAACCATTAACAACACTATAAACCAACAGCTTCAGAGGCCAGAGGATATGTCAGGGGAAGGAACCATTAACAACACTATAAACCAACAGCTTCAGAGGCCAGAGGATATGTCAGGGGAAGGAACCATTAACAACACTATAAACCAACAGCTTCAGAGGCCAGAGGATATGTCAGGGGAAGGAACCATTAACAACACTATAAACCAACAGCTTCAGAGGCCAGAGGATATGTCAGGGGAAGGAACCATTAACAACACTATAAACCAACAGCTTCAGAGGCCAGAGGATATGTCAGGGGAAGGAACCATTAACAACACTATAAACCAACAGCTTCAGAGCCCAGAGGATATGTCAGGGGAAGGAACCATTAACAACACTATAAACCAACAGCTTCAGAGGCCAGAGGATATGTCAGGGGAAGGAACCATTAACAACACTATAAACCAACAGCTTCAGAGGCCAGAGGATATGTCAGGGGAAGGAACCATTAACAACACTATAAACCAACAGCTTCAGAGGCCAGACGATATGTCAGGGGAAGGAACCATTAACAACACTATAAACCAACAGCTTCAGAGGATATGTCAGGGGAAGGAACCATTAACAACACTATAAACCAACAGCTTCAGAGGATATGTCAGGGGAAGGAACCCTTAACAACACTATAAACCAACAGCTTCAGAGGCCAGAGGATATGTCAGGGGAAGGAACCATTAACAACACTATAAACCAACAGCTTCAGAGGATATGTCAGGGGAAGGATCCATTAACAACACTATAAACCAACAGCTTCAGAGGCCAGATGAAATGTCAGGGGAAGGAACCATTAACAACACTATAAACCAACAGCTTCAGAGGCCAGAGGATATGTCAGGGGAAGGAACCATTAACAACACTATAAACCAACAGCTTCAGAGTCCAGAGCATATGTCAGGGGAAGGAACCATTAACAACACTATAAACCAACAGCTTCAGAGGCCAGAGGACAAGTCAGGGGAAGGAACCATTAACAACACTATAAACCAACAGCTTCAGAGGCCAGAGGATATGTCAGGGGAAGGAACCATTAACAACACTATAAACCAACAGCTTCAGAGGCCAGAGGACAAGTCAGGGGAAGGAACCATTAACAACCCTATAAACCAACAGCTTCAGAGGCCAGAGGATATGTCAGGGGAAGGAACCATTAACAACACTATAAACCAACAGCTTCAGAGGCCAGAGGATATGTCAGGGGAAGGAACCATTAACAACACTATAAACCAACAGCTTCAGAGGCCAGAGCATATGTCAGGGGAAGGAACCATTAACAACACTATAAACCAACAGCTTCAGAGGCCAGAGGACAAGTCAGGGGAAGGAACCATTAACAACACTATAAACCAACAGCTTCAGAGGCCAGATGATATGTCAGGGGAAGGAACCATTAATAACACTATAAACCAACAGCTTCAGAGGCCAGAGGACAAGTCAGGGGAAGGAACCATTAACAACACTATAAACCAACAGCTTCAGAGGCCAGAGGATATGTCAGGGGAAGGAACCATTAACAACACTATAAACCAACAGCTTCAGAGGCCAGAGGATATGTCAGGGGAAGGAACCATTAACAACACTATAAACCAACAGCTTCAGAGGCCAGAGGATATGTCAGGGGAAGGAACCATTAACAACACTATAAACCAACAGCTTCAGAGGCCAGAGGATATGTCAGGGGAAGGAACCATTAACAACACTATAAACCAACAGTTTCAGAGGCCAGAGGATATGTCAGGGGAAGGAACCATTAACAACACTATAAACCAACAGCTTCAGAGGCCAGAGGATATGTCGGGGGAAGGAACCATTAACAACACTATAAACCAACAGCTTCAGAGGCCAGAGCATATGTCAGGGGAAGGAACCATTAACAACACTATAAACCAACAGCTTCAGAGGCCGGAGGATGTGTCAGGGGAAGGAACCATTAACAACACTATAAACCAACATCTTCAGAGGCCAGAGGATATGTCAGGGGAAGGAACCATTAACAACACTATAAACCAACAGCTTCAGAGGCCAGAGGATATGTCAGGGGAAGGAACCATTAACAACACTATAAACCAACAGCTTCAGAGGCCAGAGGATGTGTCAGGGGAAGGAACCATTAACAACACTATAAACCAACAGCTTCAGAGGCCAGAGGATATGTCAGGGGAAGGAACCATTAACAACACTATAAACCAACAGCTTCAGAGGCCAGAGGATATGTCAGGGGAAGGAACCATTAACAACACTATAAACCAACAGCTTCAGAGGCCAGAGGATATGTCAGGGGAAGGAACCATTAACAACACTATAAACCAACAGCTTCAGAGGCCAGAGGATATGTCAGGGGAAGGAACCATTAACAACACTATAAACCAACAGCTTCAGAGGCCAGAGGATATGTCAGGGGAAGGAACCATTAACAACACTATAAACCAACAGCTTCAGAGCCCAGAGGATATGTCAGGGGAAGGAACCATTAACAACACTATAAACCAACAGCTTCAGAGGATATGTCAGGGGAAGGAACCCTTAACAACACTATAAACCAACAACTTCAGAGGCCAGAGGATATGTCAGGGGAAGGAACCATTAACAACACTATAAACCAACAGCTTCAGAGGCCAGAGGATATGTCAGGGGAAGGAACCATTAACAACACTATAAACCAACAGCTTCAGAGTCCAGAGCATATGTCAGGGGAAGGAACCATTAACAACACTATAAACCAACAGCTTCAGAGGCCAGAGGACAAGTCAGGGGAAGGAACCATTAACAACACTATAAACCAACAGCTTCAGAGGCCAGAGGATATGTCAGGGGAAGGAACCATTAACAACACTATAAACCAACAGCTTCAGAGGCCAGAGGACAAGTCAGGGGAAGGAACCATTAACAACCCTATAAACCAACAGCTTCAGAGGCCAGAGGATATGTCAGGGGAAGGAACCATTAACAACACTATAAACCAACAGCTTCAGAGGCCAGAGGATATGTCAGGGGAAGGAACCATTAACAACACTATAAACCAACAGCTTCAGAGGCCAGAGCATATGTCAGGGGAAGGAACCATTAACAACACTATAAACCAACAGCTTCAGAGGCCAGAGGACAAGTCAGGGGAAGGAACCATTAACAACACTATAAACCAACAGCTTCAGAGGCCAGATGATATGTCAGGGGAAGGAACCATTAACAACACTATAAACCAACAGCTTCAGAGGCCAGAGGACAAGTCAGGGGAAGGAACCATTAACAACACTATAAACCAACAGCTTCAGAGGCCAGAGGATATGTCAGGGGAAGGAACCATTAACAACACTATAAACCAACAGCTTCAGAGGCCAGAGGATATGTCAGGGGAAGGAACCATTAACAACACTATAAACCAACATCTTCAGAGGCCAGAGGATATGTCAGGGGAAGGAACCATTAACAACACTATAAACCAACAGCTTCAGAGGCCAGAGGATATGTCAGGGGAAGGAACCATTAACAACACTATAAACCAACAGCTTCAGAGGCCAGAGGATATGTCAGGGGAAGGAACCATTAACAACACTATAAACCAACAGCTTCAGAGGCCAGAGGATATGTCGGGGGAAGGAACCATTAACAACACTATAAACCAACAGCTTCAGAGGCCAGAGCATATGTCAGGGGAAGGAACCATTAACAACACTATAAACCAACAGCTTCAGAGGCCAGAGGATGTGTCAGTGGAAGGAACCATTAACAACACTATAAACCAACAGCTTCAGAGGCCAGAGGATATGTCAGGGGAAGGAACCATTAACAACACTATAAACCAACAGCTTCAGAGGCCAGAGGATATGTCAGGGGAAGGAACCATTAACAACACTATAAACCAACAGCTTCAGAGGCCAGATGATGTGTCAGGGGAAGGAACCATTAACAACACTATAAACCAACAGCTTCAGAGGCCAGAGGATATGTCAGGGGAAGGAACCATTAACAACACTATAAACCAACAGCTTCAGAGGCCAGAGGATATGTCAGGGGAAGGAACCATTAACAACACTATAAACCAACAGCTTCAGAGGCCAGAGGATATGTCAGGGGAAGGAACCATTAACAACACTATAAACCAACAGCTTCAGAGGATATGTCAGGGGAAGGAACCATTAACAACACTATAAACCAACAGCTTCAGAGGCCAGAGGATATGTCAGGGGAAGGAACCATTAACAACACTATAAACCAACAGCTTCAGAGGCCAGAGCATATGTCAGGGGAAGGAACCATTAACAACACTATAAACCAACAGCTTCAGAGGCCAGAGGACAAGTCAGGGGAAGGAACCATTAACAACACTATAAACCAACAGCTTCAGAGGCCAGAGGACAAGTCAGGGGAAGGAACCATTAACAACACTATAAACCAACAGCTTCAGAGGCCAGAGGATATGTCAGGGGAAGGAACCATTAACAACACTATAAACCAACAGCTTCAGAGGCCAGAGGATATGTCAGGGGAAGGAACCATTAACAACACTATAAACCAACAGCTTCAGAGGCCAGAGGATATGTCAGGGGAAGGAACCATTAACAACACTATAAACCAACAGCTTCAGAGGCCAGAGGATATGTCAGGGGAAGGAACCATTAACAACACTATAAACCAACAGCTTCAGAGGCCAGAGGATATGTCAGGGGAAGGAACCATTAACAACACTATAAACCAACAGCTTCAGAGGCCAGAGGATATGTCAGGGGAAGGAACCATTAACAACACTATAAACCAACAGCTTCAGAGGCCAGAGGATATGTCAGGGGAAGGAACCATTAACAACACTATAAACCAACAGCTTCAGAGGCCAGAGGATATGTCGGGGGAAGGAACCATTAACAACACTATAAACCAACAGCTTCAGAGGCCAGAGGATATGTCAGGGGAAGGAACCATTAACAACACTATAAACCAACAGCTTCAGAGGCCAGAGGATGTGTCAGGGGAAGGAACCATTAACAACACTATAAACCAACAGCTTCAGAGGCCAGAGGATATGTCAGGGGATCAAGTAAATAAAGAACCCTTTTATGAGAATACAAACCAAAAATAACTGAAGACCACATGGACACACACACCTAGACACATACACGTGGACACACACACATGTGAAGGTTACACTGTGTTGACAAGCTGTGAAGGGTGTGAAGGTTGCACTGTGTTCACTAGCTGTGAAGGGTGTGAAGGTTACACTGTGTTCACTAGCTGTGAAGGGTGTGAAGGTTGCACTGTGTTGACTAGCTGTGAAGTTTGTGAAGGTTACACTGTGTTGACTAGAGAGAGAGAGAGAGAGAGAGACAGAGAGAGAGAGAGAGAGAGAGAGAGAGAGAGAGAGAGAGAGAGAGAGAGAGAGAGAGAGAGAGAGAGAGAGAGAGAGAGAGAGAGAGAGAGAGAGAGAGAGAGAGAGACAGAGCGAGAGAGAAAGTGTGTGAAAATATAACAACCCTGTAGTTATGAGATGAATTATTGATTTGATGTGGAGGAGGGTGGCAGCGTGTTGTGTTGTGGTGTCTCTCCACTAATGAAAGGCCTGTGGTGTTACAATCCGTTTGGGACACCATCAGGGGGCTAGTGTGTTTGTGTGTGTGTGTGTGTGTGTGTGTTTGTGTGTGTCCTTTGCCCCTATAAACACATCCTTGTCTGTATTGACAAAGTGTGATGAAACCATAATTCTAACCCGATTCCAGACTTAAGCCTCCAGGATTCCCCTGGCACCTTGCAATGTATCCCAATTGTCTGTTTGGCATTTAGTAAGAGAAATCACTGAGACATCTTTGTTCCTCAACTCTTTTCTCTGGTTGAAAAAATATTCCAATATTTATTTAAAAAGATGACACCATGCTGTCTTTATACAAAGACATCACGCTGCCAAAGACATTTGTGTTGAAGTTCCGGATGGGTTTTGTATGCTTGAGTTGTCACATATAAACCCGGTAACGGCACAGTGACGTGACAAAGTTAACAACTAGCAGACTGCTGTGGTAAGTTTAACTACGCCACACCCATACAAGACTAGAATGACAATGTTCTCTCCACAGTGAACTCTTTCCCAACTTCTGGTAGATAAGTTCTGTCTTTAGAATCTGAATGTTCTCTCTACAGTAAACCCCATTCTGCCTCTGGAGACCATCATTCCATTTCACAGTTCTAATGTTTTAAAAGCTTCTCTAAAGACTGTATGAAGTTTTAATAAATAATATTTTGAGCTAGATGATTGGAGTTCAGAATACTGGAGTAGATAACTGTCATTCCATTCCATCTATTCTAAATTATGTGAATTCGAAAGTTGTTTTAAAAAATATCTTTGAAAAAACCTCTTTCTTTAACGCCGTTCTATTTGGGAAGGACCCCAGCAAACTGGGAACATTCCCGAAACATTAGCTAAGAGTGCCATTAAGTTTTAGTTAGGGTTTTATCTAACATTAGGATGATAACATCCCAAAAACATTCAGAGAATGTTTTTAATAACAAAATATTATCATTTTTTACAAAGAAATAAATGAAATATCCTTGGAGTGTTCTCCTAAGATGCACTAAAATGTTGTGGACAACATCTGTAACAACCACCAGAGAACCTTTAAAGAACAAATTAAATGTGTTCTGGGAATGTTCTTGTAACTTCAGGCGAATGTTTTTTGCACCCTAAAAGAAACATTATAGAATCATCCGCACAACTGGACAGTTTTTGTGTTCTGGGAACATATATTTTGTGATATCCCCACAATGTTCTCACCAGACTGTTCTCACAACCTAATGAAACATTATGGGAACATTTAAAGAACAGATTGCTTGACATCATGGGAAAATCAAAAGAAATCAGCCAAGACCTCAGAAAAGAAATGTGTAGACCTCCACAAGTATGGTTCATCCTTGGGAGCAATTTCCAAACGCCTGAAGGTACCACGTTCATCGGTACAAACAATAGTACGCAAGTATAAACACCATGGGACCACGCAGCCGTCATACCGCTCAGGAAGGAGACGCGTTCTGTCTCCTGGAGATGAACGTACCTTGGTGCAAAAAGTGCAAATCAATCCCAGAACAACAGCAAAGGACCTTGTGAAGATGCTGGAGGAAACAGGTACAAAATGATCTATATCCACAGTCAAATGAGTCCTATATCGACATAACCTAAAAGGCCGCTCAGCAAGGAAGAAGCCACTGCTCCAAAACCGCCATAAAAAAGCCAGACTACGGTTTGCAACTGTACATGGGGACAAAGATCGTACTTTTTGGAGAAATGTCCTCTGGTCTGATGAAACAAAAATAGAACTGTTTGGCCATAATGACCATCGTTATGTTTGGAGGAAAAAGGGGGATGCTTGCAAGCCGAAGAACACCATCCCAACCGTGAAGCACAGGGGTGGCAGCATCATGCTGTGGGGGTGCTTTGCTGCAGGAGGGACTGGTGCACTTCACAAAATAGATGGCATCATGAGAAAGGAAAATTATGTGGATATATTGAAGCAACATCTCAAGGCATCAGTCAGGAAGTTAAAGCTTGGTCGCAAATGGGTCTTGCAAATGGACAATGACCCCAAGCATACGTTCAAAGTTGTGGGAAAATGGCTTAAGGACAACAAAGTGAAGGTATTGGAGTGGCCATCACAAAGCCCTGACTTCAATCCTATAGAAAATGTGTGGGCAGAACTGAAAAAGCGTGTGCGAGCAAGGAGGCCTACAAACCTGACTCAGTTACACCAGCTCTGTCAGGAGGAATGGGTCAAAATTCAACCAACTTATTGTGGGAAGCTTGTGGAAGGCTACCCGAAACGTTTGACCCAAGTTAAACAATTTAAAGGCAATGCTACAAAATACTAATTGAGTGTATGTAAACTTCTGACCCACTGGGAATGTGATGAAAGAAATAAAAGCTGAAATAAATCATTCTCTCTACTATTATTCTGACATTTCACATTCTTAAAATAAAGTGGTGATCCTAACTGACCTAAGACAGGGAATTTTTACTAGGATTAAATGTCAGGAATTGTGAAAAACTGAGTTTAAATGTATTTGGCTAAGGTGTATGTAAACTTCCGACTTCAACTGTATATGTATGTATGTATATGTATTTATATGTTTATGTGTATATGTATGTATGTATGTATGTATGTATATGTATATATACACTACCGTTCAAAAGTTTGGGGTCACTTAGAAATGTCCTTGTTTTCAAAAGAAAATGATTTTTTTTGTCCCTTAAAAAACAACAAATTGATCAGAAATACAGTGTAGACATTGTTAATGTTCTAAATGGCTATTGTAGCTGGAAACGGCTGATTTTTTATGGAATATCTACATAGGCGTACAGAGGCCCATTATCAGCAACCATCAGTCCTGTGTTCCAATGGCACGTTGTGTTTGCTAATCCAATTTTTTCATTTTAAAAGGCTAATTGATCATTAGAAAACCCTTTTGCAATTATGTTAGCACAGCTGAAAACTGTTGTGCTGATTAAAGAAGCAATAAAACTGGCCTTCTTGAGACTAGTTGAGTATCTGGAGCATCAGCAATTGTGGGTTCGATTACAGGCTCAAAATGGCCAGAAACAAATAACTTTCTTCTGAAACTAGTCAGTCTATTCTTGTTCTGAGAAATGAAGGCTATTCCATGCGAGAAATTGCCAAGAAACTGAAGATCTCGTACAACGCTGTGTACTACTCCCTTCACAGAACAGCGCAAACTGGCTCTAACCAGAATAGAAAGAGGAGTGGGACCTTTATACTGCCATAAATACTAATATTCTCCCGAGTGGCGCAGTGGTCTAAGGCACTGCATTGCAGTGCTAGCTGTGCCACTAGAGATCCTGGTTCGAATCCAGGCTCTGTCGTAGCCGGCCGCGACCGGGAGACCCATGGGGCGGCGAACAATTGAATGGCCGGCAGGGATGTAGCTCAGTTGGTAGAGCATGGCGTTTGCAACGCCAGGGTTGTGGGTTTGATTCCCACGGGGGGCCAGTATGAAATTTTATTTATTTATTAAAAATAATGTATGCACTCACTAACTGTAAGTCGCTCTAGATACTTTTTGCCGCCCAAAAACATCCACATCCAACCATGAACATTG
This sequence comes from Coregonus lavaretus, assembly GCF_964263955.1. Taxonomy (NCBI): domain Eukaryota; kingdom Metazoa; phylum Chordata; class Actinopteri; order Salmoniformes; family Salmonidae; genus Coregonus; species Coregonus lavaretus. The sequence continues at coordinate 82,239 of NW_028161887.1, forward strand.
GGACAATATATTTCAACATCCAAAACGTTGGGAATGATGAGAAATGGAATATGGAAAATTAATGTCTATTTTGTGATGTCATTAAAAATGGTATAAAGGCGTTATAAGGAAAACGTTGTGACTTGAAGAGCTTTTACACTGTGTTTATCCTTTACCTTGTGTAGAAAATATCAAGGAGGAAGACAATGTTTTCGTGAAGATAGGAATGTGATTTTAGCTTTTCTAACTAAATCCTAGTGATGATAATACTTTTCCCTCGTAA
>NW_028161886.1:5000-17013 GCF_964263955.1 Coregonus lavaretus
GATGACCGCGGCAGCTTTCCAATCTCTGGGGATCTCAGACGTTATGAAAGAGAGGTTGAACAGACTAGTAATAGGGGTTGCGACAATTTCGGCGGCTAGTTTTAGAAAGAAAGGGTCCAGATTGTCTAGCCCAGCTGATTTGTAGGGGTCCAGATTTTGCAGCGCTTTCAAAACATCAGCTGTCTGAATTTGTGTGAAGGAGAAGCGGGGGGGGCATGGGCAAGTTGCAGCAGAGGGTGCAGAGTTGGTGGCCGGGTTAGTGGTAGCCAGATGGAAAGCATGGCCAGCTGTAGCAAAATGCTTGTTGAAATTCTCGATTATTGTAGATTTATCGGTGGTGATAGTGTTTCCTAGCCTCAGTGCAGTGGGCAGCTGGGAGGAAGTGCTCTTATTCTCCATGGACTTTACAGTGTCCCAAAACTTTTTGGAGTTAGTGCTACAGGATGCAAATTTCTGTTTGAAAAAGTTAGCCTTTGCTTTCCTGACTGCTTGTGAATATTGGTTCCTAACTTCCCTGAAAAGTTGCATATCGCGGGGGCTATTTGATGCTAATGCTGTACGCCACAGGATGTTTTTGTGCTGGTCAAGGGCAGTCAAGTCTGTGTGTGTGTGTGTGCGTGTATGCGTGTGTGCGTCTGTGTCTGTGTGTGTGTGTGTGTGTGTGTGTGTGTGTGTGTATGCGTGTGTGCGTCTGTGTCTGTGTGTGTGTGTGTGTATGCGTGTGTGTGTGTGTGTGTGTGTGTGTGTGTGTGTGTGTGTGTGTGTGTGTGTGTGTGTGTGTATGCGTGTGTGTGTGTGTGTGTGCGTGTATGCGTGTGTGTGTAAGGCACAGCCACTGTATCCACCTAATTTCTACCACTAGTAGAATCCCATAATTATAATAATGAATATATATAATTTGCATACACACCATCACTGGGTCCACTTTCTACAGCAGCCCAGTAAACACCCTGAGATGTGTGTGTGATATATGCCATTTAGCAGAAGCTGCATGCGTGTGTGTGTGTGTGCGTATGTGTGTTCGTGTATGCGTGTGTGTGAATGTGTGTGTGTGTGTGTATGTGTGTGTGCGTGTGTGTGTGTGCGCGTGTGTGCGTGTGTATGTGTGTGTGTGTGTGTGCGTGTGTGTGTGTGTATGTGTGCGTGTGTGTGTGTTGTGTGTGTGTGTGTGTGTGTGTGTGTGTGTGTGTGTGTGTGTGTGTGTGTGTGTGTGTGTGTGTGTGTGTGTGTGTGTGTGTGTGTGTGTGTGTGTATGTGTGTGTATGTGTGTGTGCCTACGCCCATGTCTGTGTTCCAAAAGTGCAAATTAGCAAGATGTTTTCACATCCCCTCACCTGTAAAAGTAGTAGACTGGTCTATATGGACGGCTCTACTGTATCTAACACTAACAGTGGGTAGATTCAAGGAGAAGTTTCTACAGTACTTCATCACTACTGCTTCTAGTCTTCCTCCTTCAGTCCTAATAGGATCCTAAACACTAACACAAGTAGAAGGGGAGGGATTCTAAACACTAACACAAGTAGAAGGGGAGGGATTCTAAACACTAACACAAGTAGAAGGGGAGGGATTCTAAACACTAACACAAGTAGAAGGGGAGGGATTCTAAACACTAACACAAGTAGAAGGGGAGGGATTCTAAACACTAACACAAGTAGAAGGGGAGGGATTCTAAACACTACACAAGTAGAAGGGGAGGGATCCTAAACACTAACACAAGTAGAAGGGGAGGGATTCTAAACACTACAAATGGCTGGTGTTTACACTTTTGCGCCAGACAAATTCAGTCCAGTCAAGAGCAGCTAAAGCATTTGAAATAAATCTAAAGATACAATTTGATCCCAGGTCTGGATTCTAACCATAATGACAGTGCTCCAGAACCAACACTAGATCTGGTTCTTCTCTAGCAGTCTGAGTACTGTCATCAGGACATCCATGACATTACCTAATAACTAGTATCTATCAGACAGTGGAACCACAGCCACTGTGATGTGGAGGTTGCATCCTTATCAATGCCACCGTTTCCAGACACTAAAACACATCATCCTGGAGCTGGGTGTCTTTCCCTTTGTTAAAACAGGAGGCTGTGGTTGCGTTTCAAATGGCACCCTACTCTCTAAACAGTGCACTACTTTTGACCAGGGCCCCGCGTTGCACTAGTAGTGCACTATTTAGGGAGTAGGGGTGCCATTTGAGACGCAACGGTGGATCTGGCTGAACGGGTCTATCATGGCGGTGTGATGAAACGGCGGCACTCAGTGTGGAGCGAGCATCTGAGCGCACGTGCGCGGGGAGCGAGGAGAGACACGGGGAGAGACAGCGGCAGTCAGGATGGATGCCGTGTGCAATATGTTCAAAAGACACGCCGCAGGCAAGCTGTCACCGAGCGATAGGCTTTCTGTTCTGTTAGCTAGCGTGAGGTGTTTCCAGTATCCTGCCCGCCTGGCGTGTCCAATAAATGAATGCCGCAGCGCCTTATAAGCTGTGTAGCCAACCAGGGAATCAGTCACTAAACTATTGTCCCGGGAAAAGACAGAGACAGGCAAATCATTTGTCCACCACTTTGGGCTTGTCACAATCCCACCCAGACATATTTCCTGGTCACAACATTGGTATTTCCTGGTCACAACATTGCCAAATAATAATTCCTGTGAAGGCCTTGGTAGATAGCTCATTACGTTAATGGGGAGGGGGGTTATACAACTCTATAATAATGGCTGTACTGAGAACAGGCTGAGAAGAGAAGCTGGGATGTGTGATGACATGTGTCCAATCTCTATAACAATGGCTGTACTGAAAACAGTTTAAAATGAGAAGCTGTGATGGCGTGTCTCCAGTCTTTATAATAATGGCTGTACTGAGAACAGTGGTTAGAGGGGAAGCTATGATGACGTGTGAGACTAGATGGTTAACACTTAACACTGTGTCGGGACTCTGTGTGTTAGAGTCTCCTACTGAGAAAACACAGAGGGAAGGTGTGTTAGAGGCTCCTACTGAGAAAACACAGAGGGAAGGTGTGTTAGAGTCTCCTACTGAGAAAACACAGAGGGAAGGTGTGTTAGAGTCTCCTACTGAGAAAACACAGAGGGAAGGTGGGTTAGAGTCTCCTACTGACAAAACACAGAGGGAAGGTGTGTTAGAGTCTCCTACTGAGAAAACACAGAGGGAAGGTGTGTTAGAGTCTCCTACTGAGAAAACACAGAGGGAAGGTGTGTTAGAGTCTCCTACTGAGAAAACACAGAGGGAAGGTGTGTTAGAGTCTCCTACTGAGAAAACACAGAGAGAAGGTGTGTTAGAGTCTCCTACTGAGAAAACACAGAGGGAAGGTGTGTTAGAGTCTCCTACTGAGAAAACACAGAGGGAAGGTGTGTTAGAGTCTCCTACTGAGAAAACACAGAGGGAAGGTGTGTTAGAGTCTCCTACTGAGAAAACACAGAGGGAAGGTGGGTTAGAGTCTCCTACTGAGAAAACACAGAGAGAAGGTGTGTTAGAGTCTCCTACTGAGAAAACACAGAGGGAAGGTGTGTTAGAGTCTCCTACTGAGAAAACACAGAGGGAAGGTGTGTTAGAGTCTCCTACTGAGAAAACACAGAGGGAAGGTGTGTTAAGAGTCTCCTACTGAGAAAACACAGAGGGAAGGTGTGTTAGAGTCTTCTACTGAGAAAACACAGAGGGAAGGTGTGTTAGAGTCTCCTACTGAGAAAACACAGAGGGAAGGTGTGTTAGAGTCTCCTACTGAGAAAACACAGAGGGAAGGTGTGTTAGAGTCTCCTACTGAGAAAACACAGAGGGAAGGTGTGTTAGAGTCTCCTACTGAGAAAACACAGAGGGAAGGTGTGTTAGAGTCTCCTACTGAGAAAACACAGAGGGAAGGTGTGTTAAGAGTCTCCTACTGAGAAAACACAGAGGGAAGGTGTGTTAGAGTCTCCTACTGAGAAAACACAGAGGGAAGGTGTGTTAGAGTCTCCTACTGAGAAAACACAGAGGGAAGGTGTGTTAGAGTCTCCTACTGAGAAAACACAGAGGGAAGGTGTGTTAGACTCTCCTACTGAGAAAACACAGAGGGAAGGTGTGTTAGAGTCTCCTACTGAGAAAACACAGAGGGAAGGTGTGTTAGACTCTCCTACTGAGAAAACACAGAGGGAAGGTGTGTTAGAGTCTCCTACTGAGAAAACACAGAGGGAAGGTGTGTTAGAGTCTCCTACTGAGAAAACACAGAGGGAAGGTGTGTTAGAGTCTCCTACTGAGAAAACACAGAGGGAAGGTGTGTTAGAGTCTCCTACTGAGAAAACACAGAGGGAAGGTGTGTTAGAGTCTCCTACTGAGAAAACACAGAGGGAAGGTGTGTTAGAGTCTCCTACTGAGAAAACACAGAGGGAAGGTGGGATAGAGTCTCCTACTGAGAAAACACAGAGGGAAGGTGGGATAGAGTCTCCTACTGAGAAAACACAGAGGGAAGGTGTGTTAGAGTCTCCTACTGAGAAAACACAGAGGGAAGGTGTGTTAGAGTCTCCTACTGAGAAAACACAGAGGGAAGGTGTGTTAGAGTCTCCTACTGAGAAAACACAGAGGGAAGGTGTGTTAGAGTCTCCTACTGAGAAAACACAGAGGGAAGGTGTGTTAGAGTCTCCTACTGAGAAAACACAGAGGGAAGGTGTGTTAGAGTCTCCTACTGAGAAAACACAGAGGGAAGGTGTGTTAGAGTCTCCTACTGAGAAAACACAGAGGGAAGGTGGGTTAGAGTCTCCTACTGAGAAAACACAGAGGGAAGGTGTGTTAGAGTCTCCTACTGAGAAAACACAGAGGGAAGGTGTGTTAGACTCTCCTACTGAGAAAACACAGAGGGAAGGTGTGTTAGAGTCTCCTACTGAGAAAACACAGAGGGAAGGTGTGTTAGAGTCTCCTACTGAGAAAACACAGAGGGAAGGTGGGTTAGAGTCTCCTACTGAGAAAACACAGAGGGAAGGTGTGTTAGAGTCTCCTACTGAGAAAACACAGAGGGAAGGTGTGTTAGAGTCTCCTACTGAGAAAACACAGAGGGAAGGTGTGTTAGAGTCTCCTACTGAGAAAACACAGAGGGAAGGTGGGTTAGAGTCTCCTACTGAGAAAACACAGAGGGAAGGTGTGTTAGAGTCTCCTACTGAGAAAACACAGAGGGAAGATGTGTTAGAGTCTCCTACTGAGAAAACACAGAGGGAAGGTGTGTTAGACTCTCCTACTGAGAAAACACAGAGGGAAGGTGTGTTAGAGTCTCCTACTGAGAAAACACAGAGGGAAGGTGTGTTAGAGTCTCCTACTGAGAAAACACAGAGGGAAGGTGTGTTAGAGTCTCCTACTGAGAAAACACAGAGGGAAGGTGTGTTAGAGTCTCCTACTGAGAAAACACAGAGGGAAGGTGGGTTAGAGTCTCCTACTGAGAAAACACAGAGGGAAGATGTGTTAGAGTCTCCTACTGAGAAAACACAGATGAGGGAAGCCACTAGGAGAGAACAGAAACCAAACAGAATCCTGTGACGAGGCAGCCATTAAACTCACCTGGCCAGATTGAAGACATCATCGATGAGCCCCGCCCTGTTGCCAACAGAGATAATCTACAGACAGAAAAGAGGAAAGGTGGAACGTTTTTATACATTTTTCTGCATTTACATTTTTATTCAAACCTTCAATGGTCCAGATGAGGAAGTGAAATATGAGGAAGATGAAGATGAGGAAGAGGAAGAGCGTCCTACCTCAGGGTTGGTCATCAGCTGTCCGATGAGGAGCCTCCAGTTGTGGAGGTCGTAGTTCACCCGGAAGTACCCAGTCTGGTTGATGTTGCCTAGCAACCATATGTCCTCGTCTATCCGGCCCACTTTGTGTGTCTCTGTAAACAAATAAACATGGCGGACATGTTTAAAGGTTGACTCTATATATTAACAGACATGTTTAAAGGTTGACTCTATATATTAACAGACATGTTTAAAGGTTGACTCTATATATTAACAGACATGTTTAAAGGTTGACTCTATATATTAACAGACATGTTTAAAGGTTGACTCTATATATTAACAGACATGTTTAAAGGTTGACTCTATATATTAACAGACATGTTTAAAGGTTGACTCTATATATTAACAGACATGTTTAAAGGTTGACTCTATATATTAACAGACATGTTTAAAGGTTGACTCTATATATTAACATACATGTTTAAAGGTTGACTCTATATATTAACAGACATGTTTAAAGGTTGACTCTATATATTAACAGACATGTTTAAAGGTTGACTCTATATATTAACAGACATGTTTAAAGGTTGACTCTATATATTAACAGACATGTTTAAAGGTTGACTCTATATATTAACAGACATGTTTAAAGGTTTACTCTATATATTAACAGATATGGAAAGTTAAGACGTTCCCTATACAGAGAGCTCTGATCAAAAGTAGTGCACTGTATAGAGAATAAGGTGTTTTTGATGGTTATGTGTGATGAAGTGGAAACAACTCTATCTAGAGTGAACCATCCTGAAGCCCTCTTGTAAATAAACAGAGACCCATGGGCCTGGCTGTAGTCTTGCTGTAGAGTGGACGGGCATGCAGCATGTTAATAGTCAATTTATCCCTAGTGTGGATACACACACACACACACACACACACACACACACACACACACACACACACACATCGTTTCTCTAAACCTTCTCACTAAACACAGTCTGTCCCTCTGGTCCCATGTGTGCAGACGTGCCAGAGCTGCAAACGCTCGGTGCAGCGAGGCTCAATAACAAACTGAGATAAGTAATGGACCTACTGAGAGATTCAGACTACTGGGGTAGTGTGTGTGTGTGTGTGTGTGTGTGTGTGTGTGTGTGTGTGTGTGTGTGTGAGAGAGAGCTGATAAGCCTGGCTTCAGATTGCTGACTGCTGGTTGAGAGTGGAGGCTAATTTCCAGTCATCGCTGACGTGCCGTGAAACAAGACATCGAGTAGCAAACCAGCAAACCGCTATCGTCAACCCTACAGTTCAGGCTACATTAATGCCAAGCCAATACTGGTCTCACATAGCCTTCGTGGCTACTTTGTCGTATTTTGTTCCAGAATCAGTCTTGGAGTAGCCTGGTGAGATGAGCACAGCATTGTGCAGAGCAACAGGAACCATTCTGAGAGGGGTCAGGGGGAGAATGGGGAAGTTAAATGGTGTCGCGCAAGGGGGGGGAAGACCTTCGTCAACAAACCTCACTGCAAGTTCCACTCCCCTAAATGTAATCCCTGGAGGGCTGGATGAACAGCGGTGGGAAATGCTGCTCCTCTCTCTGTCCGCATCCCAAATAGCACCCTATAGGGCTATGGTCAAAAGTAGTCACAATATAGGGAATAGGGTGCGATTTGGGACGCAAGTCAAAGATAGGAGCAGCCAGCCACCGAGATAGGCACACCTGTGATACGGAGCTTAGCCAGAGTGGTTTGTAATTATAGGGAATGACAGGGGACTTGTGGCTCTCGGTGACACAGTAATTCATTGGCACCTAATTCAACCAGTAGCCTCTCATCTGCAGGCTGAACATGTCGTCACGCGCTCCTCTGTTTAATCATGGGGCCTGGGTTCACGATGCATACACACACACACACACACACACACACACACACACACAGGCACGCACACGGACAGAGATGCAAAATCTCACGCACACATTAGGACAAAATGGGAGAGGAGAAATGGACGACTGATTTCTTTGCAACGGAACACCAGCTGTAAAATAGCTGTAAAATAGCTGGTGTATGTTGGATATGCAGTGGAAACACTACTGTAAAATAGCTGGTGTATGTTGGATATGCAGCAGGAACACTACTGTAAAATAGCTGGTGTATGTTGGATATGCAGCAGGAACACTACTGTAAAATAGCTGGTGTATGTTGGATATGCAGCAGGGACACTACTGTAAAATAGCTGGTGTATGTTGGATATGCAGCAGGAACACTACTGTAAAATAGCTGGTGTATGTTGGATATGCAGCAGGGACACTACTGTAAAATAGCTGGTGTATTTTGGATATGCAGCAGTATGATGGAGAAGATAGTATTACTTGACCTGTCTCCTCTTTCCCTTTAAGACGTTGACAGTGAAAGGAGATACTTCCAGTGGTTACTATGGTTGTGGTGATACTTCCAGTGGTTACTATGGTTGTGCTGATACCTCCAGTGGTTACTATGGTTATGGTGATACCTCCGGTGGTTACTATGGTTGTGGTGATACCTCCGGTGGTTACTATGGTTATGGTGATACCTCCGGTGGTTACTATGGTTGTGCTGATACCTCCGGTGGTTACTATGGTTATGGTGATACCTCCAGTGGTTACTATGGTTATGGTGATACCTCCGGTGGTTACTATGGTTGTGCTGATACCTCCAGTGGTTACTATGGTTGTGGTGATACCTCCAGTGGTTACTATGGTTGTGCTGATACCTCCGGTGGTTACTCTGGTTGTGGTGATACCTCCGGTGGTTACTATGGTTATGGTGATACCTCCGGTGGTTACTATGGTTATGGTGATACCTCCGGTGGTTACTATGGTTGTGCTGATACCTACGGTGATTACTATGGTTATGGTGATACCTCCGGTGGTTACTATGGTTATGGTGATACCTCCGGTGGTTACTATTTGTTGTGCTGATACCTCCGGTGGTTACTATGGTTATGGTGATACCTCCAGTGGTTACTATGGTTATGGTGATACCTCCGGTGGTTACTATGGTTGTGCTGATACCTCCAGTGGTTACTATGGTTGTGGTGATACCTCCAGTAGTTACTATGGTTGTGCTGATACCTCCAGTGGTTACTATGGTTATGGTGATACCTCCGGTGGTTACTATGGTTATGGTGATACCTCCGGTGGTGACTATGGTTGTGCTGATACCTCCGGTGGTTACTATGGTTATGGTGATACCTCCGGTGGTTACTATGGTTATGGTGATACCTCCGGTGGTGACTATGGTTGTGCTGATACCTCCGGTGGTTACTATGGTTATGGTGTGGATGAGAGTAGATATGGATGTAAGGCAGTTAGAAGGTACCTGTTTTATTGGAGATCCAGAGGATGACTTCTGATGATTTGTAAGTTGAATTCCCCACTGCTAAAGTTAGAGGAATCTGCCACTGTAGACTAGAGGGGAGAGGGGGGAGAGAGAGAGAGAGAGCGAGAGAGAGAGAGAGAGAGAGAGAGAGAGAGACAGGGAGAGAGAGAGAGAGAGAGAGAGAGAGAGAGGGACAGAGAGAGGGAGAGAGAGTGGGGAGAGATGTTTTAAACCAGTTTAAAAGAAGACAATTTGCTAAATTTCAGCTCGCTCTATTAAAGTGGTAGATCAGATAAAGTGATACGTTGCCAAGCAGAATAATAATGAAACCACCCTGACTCCTCTCTCTCTCTCTCTCTCTCTCTCTCTCTCTCTCTCTCTCTCTCTCTCTCTCTATCTCTCTCTCTCTCTATCTCTCTCTCTCACCCCCCCCCTCTCTCTCTCTCTCTCTCTCTCCCTCTCTCTCTCTCTCTCTCTCTCTATCTCTCTCTCTCACCCCCTCTCTCTCCCTCCGCTCAATTTGCTCAGTCTAAAGGGGCTGTGACACCTCGTTCAATTTGGAACAATCTGTTCATTCTCTCCTCTATCTCGGATGCTGGGGTAACTGAGGTAGATTAGACATATAAAATGACTGTTAAATAAGGACTGGCTGGCCTCCAAAATAGCACCCTATTCCCTATTAGGATTTCAGACCCATGGTAGGTTACATTAGGGTTTCAGTCCCATGGTAGGTTACATTAGGGTTTCAGACCCATGGTAGGTTACATTAGGGTTTCAGACCCATGGTAGGTTACATTAGGGTTTCAGACCCATGACTGGTTACATTAGGGTTTCAGACCCATGGTAGGTTACATTAGGGTTTCAGACCCATGGTAGGTTACATTAGGGTTTCAGACCCATGGTAGGTTACATTAGGGTTTCAGACCCATGACAGGTTACATTAGGTTTCAGACCCATGGTAGGTTACATTAGGGTTTCAGACCCATGACAGGTTACATTAGGGTTTCAGACCCATGGTAGGTTACATTAGGGTTTCAGACCCATGGTAGGTTACATTAGGGTTTCAGACCAATGGTAGGTTACATTAGGGTTTCAGACCCATGGTAGGTTACATTAGGATTTCAGACCCATGGTAGGTTACATTAGGGTGTCAGACCAATGACAGGTTACATTAGGGTTTCAGACCCATGGTAGGTTACATTAGGGTTTCAGACCCATGACTGGTTACATTAGGGTTTCAGACCCATGGTAGGTTACATTAGGGTTTCGGACCCATGGTAGGTTATATTAGGGTTTCAGACCCATGGTAGGTTACATTAGATCCATGGTAGGTTACATTAGGGTTTCAGACCCATGGTAGGTTACATTAGGGTTTCAGACCCATGACTGGTTACATTAGGGTTTCAGATCCATGACTGGTTATATTATGTTTCAGACCCATGACAGGTTACATTAGGGTTTCAGACCCATGGTAGGTTACATTAGGGTTTCAGACCAATGGTAGGTTACATTAGGGTTTCAGACCCATGGTAGGTTACATTAGGGTTTCAGACCCATGACTGGTTACATTAGAGTTTCAGACCCATGGTAGGTTACATTAGGGTTTCAGAACCATGGTAGGTTACATTAGGGTTTCAGACCCATGGTAGGTTACATTAGGGTTTCAGACCCACGGTAGGTTACATTAGGGTTTCAGACCCATGGTAGGTTTCATTAGGGTTTCAGACCCATGACAGGTTACATTAGGGTTTCAGACCCATGGTAGGTTACATTAGGGTTTCAGACCCATGGTAGGTTACATTAGGGTTTCAGACCCATGACTGGTTACATTATGTTTCAGACCCATGACAGGTTACATTAGGGTTTCAGACCCATGGTAGGTTACATTAGGGTTTCAGACCCATGGTAGGTTACATTAGGGTTTCAGATCCATTGTAGGTTACAAAAGGGTTTCAGACCCATGGCAGGTTACATTATGTTTCAGACCCATGACAGGTTACATTAGGTTTCAGACCCATGACAGGTTACATTAGGGTTTCAGACCCATGGTAGGTTACATTAGGGTTTCAGACCCATGGTAGGTTACATTAGGGTTTCAGACCCAAAGTAGGTTACAAAAGGGGTTTCAGACCCATGGCAGGTTACATTATGTTTCAGACCCATGACAGGTTACATTAGGTTTCAGACCCATGGTAAGTTACATTAGGGTTTCAGACCCATGGTAGGTTACATTAGGGTTTCAGACCAATGACAGCTTACATTAGATTTCAGACACATGGTAGGTTACATTAGGGTTTCAGACCCATGGTAAGTTAAATTAGGGTTTCAGACCCATGGTAGGTTACATTAGGGTTTCAGACCCATGGTAGGTTACATTAGGGTTTCAGACCCATGGTAGGTTACATTAGGGTTTCAGACCCATGGCAGGTTACATTAGGGTTTCAGACCCATGGTAGGTTATATTAGGGTTTCAGACCCATGACTGGTTATATTATGTTTCAGACCCATGACAGGTTACATTAGGGTTTCAGACCCATGGTAGGTTACATTAGGGTTTCAGACCCATGGTAGGTTACATTAGGGTTTCAGACCCATGGTAGGTTACATTAGGGTTTCAGACCCATGACTGGTTACATCAGGGTTTCAGACCCATGGTAGGTTACATTAGGGTTTCAGACCCATGGTAGGTTACATTAGGGTTTCAGACCCATGGTAGGTTACATTAGGGTTTCAGACCCATGGTAGGTTTCATTAGGGTTTCAGACCCATGACAGGTTACATTAGGGTTTCAGACCCATGGTAGGTTACATTAGGGTTTCAGACCCATGGTAGGTTATATTAGGGTTTCAGACCCATGGCAGGTTATATTAGGGTTTCAGACCCATGGTAGGTTACATTAGGGTTTCAGACCCATGAATGGTTACATTAGGGTTTCAGACCCATGGCAGGTTACATTAGGGT
>NW_028161885.1:0-29443 GCF_964263955.1 Coregonus lavaretus
TTTGCATTTTAATGAGGGAAAAAAGTATTTGACCCCCTCTCAATCAGAAAGATTTCTGGCTCCCAGGTGTCTTTTATACAGGTAACGAGCTGAGATTAGAAGCACACTCTTAAAGGGAGTGCTCCTAATCTCAGTTTGTTACCTGTATAAAAGACACCTGTCCACAGAAGCAATCAATCAATCAGATTCCAAACTCTCCACCATGGCCAAGACCAAAGAGCTCTCCAAGGATTTCAGGGACAAGATTTTAGACCTACACAAGGCTGGAATGGGCTACAAGACCAAGCAGCTCGGTGAGAAGGTGACAACAGTTGGTGCGATTATTCGCAAATGGAAGAAACACAAAAGTACTGTCAATCTCCCTCGGCCTGGGGCTTCATGCAAGATCTCACCTTGTGGAGTTGCAATGATCATGAGAACGGTGAGGATCTTGTCAATGATCTCAAGGCAGCTGGGACCATAGTCACCAAGAAAACAATTGGTAACACACTACGCCGTGAAGGACTGAAATCCTGCAGTGCCTGCAAGGTCCCCTTGCTCAAGAAAGCACATATACAGGCCCGTCTGAAGTTTGCCAATGAACATCTGAATGATTCAGAGGAGAACTGGGTGAAAGTGTTGTGGTCAGATGAGACCAAAATCGAGCTCTTTGGCATCAACTCAACTCGCCGTGTTTGGAGGAGGAGGAATGCTGCCTATGACCCCAAGAACACCATCCCCACCGTCAAACATGGAGGTGGAAACATTATGCTTTGGGGTTGTTTTTCTGCTAAGGGGACAGGACAACTTCACCGCATCAAAGGGACGATGGACGGGGCCATGTACCGTCAAAACTTGGGTGAGAACCGCCTTCCCTCAGAAAGGGCATTGAAAATGGGTCGTGGATGGGCATTCCAGCATGACAATGACCCAAAACACACGGCCAAGGCAACAAAGGTGTGGCTCAAGAAGAAGCACATTAAGGTCATGGAGTGGCCTAGCCAGTCTCCAGACCTTAATCCCATAGCAAATCTGTGGAGGGAGCTGAAGGTTCGAGTTGCAAATGTCAGCCTCGAAACCTTAATGACTTGGAGAAGATCTGCAAAGAGGAGTGGGACAAAATCCCTCCTGAGATGTGTGCAAACCTGGTGGCCAACTACAAGAAACGTCTGACCTCTGTGATTGCCAACAAGGGTTTTGCCACCAAGTACTAAGTCATGTTTTGCAGAAGGGTCAAATACTTACAGTGGGGAAAAAAGTATTTAGTCAGCCACCAATTGTGCAAGTTCTCCCACTTAAAAAAGATGAGAGAGGCCTGTAATTTTCATCATAGGTACACGTCAACTATGACAGACAAATTGAGAAATAAAAATCCAGAAAATCACATTGTAGGATTTTTAATGAATTTATTTGCAAATTATGGTGGAAAATAAGTATTTGGTCACCTACAAACAAGCAAGATTTCTGGCTCTCACAGACTTGTAACTTCTTCTTTAAGAGGCTCCTCTGTCCTCCACTCGTTATCTGTATTAATGGCACCTGTTTGAACTTGTTATCAGTATAAAAGACACCTGTCCACAACCTCAAACAGTCACACTCCAAACTCCACTATGGCCAAGACCAAAGAGCTGTCAAAGGACACCAGAAACAAAATTGTAGACCTGCACCAGGCTGGGAAGACTGAATCTGCAATAGGTAAGCGGCTTGGTTTGAAGAAATCAACTGTGGGAGCAATTATTAGGAAATGGAAGACATACAAGACCACTGATAATCTCCCTCGATCTGGGGCTCCACGCAAGATCTCACCCCGTGGGGTCAAAATGATCACAAGAACGGTGAGCAAAAATCCCAGAACCACACGGGGGGGACCTAGTGAATGACCTGCAGAGAGCTGGGACCAAAGTAACTAAGCCTACCATCAGTAACACACTACGCCGCCAGGGACTCTAATCCTGCAGTGCCAGACGTGTCCCCCTGCTTAAGCCAGTACATGTCCAGGCCCGTCTGAAGTTTGCTAGAGTGCATTTGGATGATCCAGAAGAGGATTGGGAGAATGTCATATGGTCAGATGAAACCAAAATATAACTTTTTGGTAAAAACTCAACTGGTCGTGTTTGGAGGACAAAGAATGCTGAGTTGCATCCAAAGAACACCATACCTACTGTGAAGCATGGGGGTGGAAACATCATGCTTTGGGGCTGTTTTTCTGCATAGGGACCAGGACGACTGATCCGTGTAAAGGAAAGAATGAATGGGGCCATGTATCGTGAGATTTTGAGTGAAAACCTCCTTCCATCAGCAAGGGCATTGAATATGAAACATGGCTGGGTCTTTCAGCATGACAATGATCCCAAACACACCGCCCGGGCAACGAAGGAGTGGCTTCGTAAGAAGCATTTCAAGGTCCTGGAGTGGCCTAGCCAGTCTCCAGATCTCAACCCCATAGAAAATCTTTGGCGGGAGTTGAAAGTCCGTGTTGCCCAGCGACAGCCCCAAAACATCACTGCTCTAGAGGAGATCTGCATGGAGGAATGGGCCAAAATACCAGCAACAATGTGTGAAAACCTTGTGAAGACTTACAGAAAACGTTTGACCTGTGTCATTGCCAACAAAGGGTATATAACAAAGTATTGAGAAACTTTTGTTACTGACCAAATACTTATTTTCCACCATAATTTGCAAATAAATTCATAAAAAATCCTACCATGTGATTTTCTGGATTTTTTTTTCTCAATTTGTCTGTCATAGTTGACGTGTACCTATGATGAAAATTACAGGCCTCTCTCATCTTGTTAAGTGGGAGAACTTGCACAATTGGTGGCTGACTAAATACTTTTTTCCCCCACTGTATATCCCTCATTAAAATGCAAATCAATTTATAACATTTTTGACATGCGTTTTTCTGTATTTTTTTGTTGTTATTCTGTCTCTCACTGTTCAAATAAACCTACCATTAAAATTATAGACTGATCATTTCTTTGTCAGTGGGCAAACGTATAAAATCAGCAGGGGATCAAATACTTTTTTTTCCTCACTGTAGATATTGGATTTTCTCCATTTCTGTTTTGGTTTTAAAGTTTCTGTAGTTGTTCAATTTTGGGAAAGAAAATTGCCCATAAGTCTGTATAGTTCTCTCTGAGGATAGAGTGAGATTTGTCTGTGACCGACGGTTTCTATGGCCTGGCTGTGCTCACTGAGTCTGTTCATAGTCAGTGTTTTTCTCAGTTTTCTATCAGTCACGGTGGTTAGATAGTCTGCCATGTACTGTCTGTTTAGAGACAAATAGCCTTAAAGTTTACTTAGATTTTTTGTGGTGTCTTTCCAATAGCTGACATATTTATTTTTTTGCTTTGTGATGATTTGGTTGGGCCAGATTTTCTGAGTGCTGTCCTGAGGCTTTGTTGGGTTGGTAGGGGTTAGTGAACTGAGCCTCAGAACCAGCTGGCTGAGGGGACTATTCTCTACAGTCAACTCTTGTCAACTCTTGGCATCTCTCTCTCTCTCTCTCTCTCTCTCTCTCTCTCTCTCTCTCTCTCTCTCTCTCTCTCTCTCTCTCTCTCTCTCTCTCTCTCTCTCTCTCTCTCTCTCTCTCTCTCTCTCTCTCTCTCTCTCTCTCTCTCTTCTCTCTCTCTCTCTCTCTCTCTCTCTCTCTCTCTCTCTCTCTCTCTCTCTCTCTCTCACTCTCTCTCTCTCATCTCTCTCTCTCTCTCTCTCTCTCTCTCTCTCTCTCTCTCTCTCTCTCTCTCTCTCTCTCTCTCTCTCTCTCTCAAATTCAAGCTGCCTTTATTGGCATGAAAACATTGGGTCAATATTGCCAAAGCAACGATGTATACAATATATAATATATATACAATCTCTCTCTCTCTCTCTCTCTAACATGGGGACTGGAAGGTTTAAACCACACTGGGTAGTAGGAAATTCTACATAATCATGGGGGCAGTCAACTTTCCGGAGCCTCTCATTCAAAAGTGATTCAGAAAGAGGTTGTAAGTGCTTGATTTACCTACAAGTGTGATAATCATCCAAGATGGTGCAGATTACAATATCAAAGGTGACACACAGATACATCCTTGATCAAATAAAATAAAACAGGCCTAGTTCTTCTCACAGAAACAAAACAAATAGTATATTACACAGTAGCAACAATACAAGACCAGAGATTGTATCACTTCTGACGTGTTGGCGAGGCCTCAATGCATTCAACATGACTTTGAGGTGACACGGGGGCTAGTGTTAGCATGAGCATTAGCTGCAGCTGGCTGACTGGTGCCCATCTCTGATGTTTATTGCGTCAGCCAGTGAGTCAGTCTCATATCAGCCCTGTGTTTATGAGCTGCATCTCCCCGTGGCGGGAGGCTTTGTTGTCCAGAAATATTTAGTGGCACCGTGGGCCAAATGGAAATGAAAATATGAAAAACAAAAGACTGGTGCCACGTCAGGAGGAGTGGGAGTCAACAGAGACGAGCGCTTCTGACAGTAAAGGTCTTACAAAATGTACGACAACAACCGTTGCAAATGCACTCTGTATGCAACATGGTTGCTTTGAAACGGAACAGAATAACACAGTGCCTCATGTATGTGATAACATTATGCTACAGCCTTCAGGGGGATGATATATATACTGTATATGATGCTGTTTGACACAACAGTTGTGTGACATCCACAGTGCGTGTTAGCCAGTTAGCCCCTGGCTCCTGAACGGTATTATAAAGCCCATGTAGTGAGTGGTGTGAGATGTGAGTGTCAGCCATTCCCGTGGCCCCTGTATGAAACACAATGAGATGTGAGTGTCAGCCAGTCCCGTGGCCCCTGTATGAAACACAATGAGATGTGAGTGTCAGCCAGTCCTGTGAACCCTGTATGAAACACAATGAGATGTGAGTGTTAGCCAGTCCCGTGGCCCCTGTATGAAACACAATGAGATGTGAGTGTTAGCCAGTCCCGTGGCCCCTGTATGAAACATAATGAGATGTGAGTGTTAGCCAGTCCCGTGAACCCTGTATGAATCACAATGAGATGTGAGTGTTAGCCAGTCCCGTGAACCCTGTATGAATCACAATGAGATGTGAGTGTTCGCCCGCTGGCTCCTTTCTGTACTTCCCTCATTATTGACTCTATGGTCGGTCACACAGAGGACAGAGACAGAGAAAGGTGGGATCCCCTGAGGAGAGTGGTTATACTGCTACTGGGGCCAATGGAGTTCCTGGAGCTCAGAGGGGCTGAGTGGCCCCGGGGGCCATGTGTCAGTGCTCCTTTCTGGGGGAGCTGAGGGACTAGATGGCCTGATGGATGGACCCAGTCTGGTGGAGCAGGGAGGTGATCTCAGGTAAACTACCCAACCTTACCGTAGCTAAACTGGGTTATGGGTACTGAACGGTGAATGGTCTAGAAGAAGGTATAGAACCTAATTGTTTAACTCATTCACCCAGTGAAGTATGACTTCAGATGAACAGAAACGAAAAGTGGTGATAAAAACAGTTGTCTAAAAGCTGAACATCAAAATAATAATAATAATAATTTATTAAACTTTTATAGTGCTATTCATCACAGTACATACATAATCTCAAAGTGCTTTAAAGCCTCAAAAAAGAAAAGCAATTTCAAAAAACAACAACAACAAAATGAATGGAGGCAAGCAACATAAACACTAATACAGTCTCTGAGGTGTCTTCACCAACAAAAATCTCCAAAACCAGCCTCTCCATCAACCTAATCAGACCCAAGGTATATTCAGTCCAGGTAGCCAGGCAGTTGGGAACTGATTACAATAGTGTCACATCCGATCGGTCTCTTCTCCTAAGCACATTTAGCGAAAAGTGGATTGCACAGCCATTTGCTTTTCACAGTGAATTGGCCGCGGTGGCACCTTCAGCTGTTGTGAAGCAGCATCTCGTTCCCCGCTAAACAACTTCATCAGTCCTGATCAAATTGTTCTAATCACAGATGGATGTCTGATTCAGGGGGAATATGAGGGGGGTATGGCGAGAGAGATGTTCTGGCATACCAATGACATCTTTATATAGTAACATATTTCACAGGGGAATTCACTCTATTTCATTCTATTTCTATGTCATTAGAAGTTGCTCTATTTTCATTATATTTCTTTGTCTTTCCAAGTGTGCGGGTTTGGGACTTGTCTTTTGGATGCTCAGTTTCTCCTGCCAGAACCAGCACCTTGAAGGAGCTGTAGATACATCCCAGAAGCACAGAGAGGGGAGAGAAAAATAGGAAGAATTGGTCACCGGCCCGACAGGATGAAAGACACGTAATCAGAGTGCTTTTATTCAGGAGTCAACGAGTCCTGGTGACCATGGTGACCATGGTGCTTGCCTACGGAGCTGTGAGGGGAACGGCACCTCCGTACCTTCAGGCTCTGATCAGTCCCTACACCCAAACGAGGGCATTGCGTTCATCCACCTCTGGCCTGCTGGCTCCCCTACCTCTGCGGAAGCACAGTTCCCGCTCAGCCCAGTCAAAACTGTTCGCTGCTCTGGCACCCCAATGGTGGAACAAGCTCCCTCACGACGCCAGGACAGCGGAGTCACTCACCACCTTCCGGAGACATTTGAAACCCCACCTCTTTAAGGAATACCTGGGATAGGATAAAGTAATCCTTCTACCCCACCCCACCCCCCCCCAAAAAAATAACATTGTAAAGTGGTTATCCCACTGGCTATAAGGTGAATGCACCAATTTGTAAGTCGCTCTGGATAAGAGCGTCTGCTAAATGACATAAATGTAAATGTAATTTACAGCAGGCTCCGGGGACGTTCTCATGCACCTCCCGGCCCTCCCGCCCTCCTGCTATTGGCCGTCTCTGAACGTTCTAAACCTTCTAAACTTTGTAATCATCGGAGGCTGGGGACTTGGCGTGCCCCATGGGGCGGCGCACAATTGGCCCAGCGTCGTCCAGGGTAGGGGAGGGAATGGCCGGCAGGGATGTAGAGCATGGCGTTTGCAACGCCAAGGTTGTGGGTTCGATTCCCATGGGGGGCCAGTATGAAAAATCTAAAAATAATGTATGCACTCACTAACTGTAAGTCGCTCTGGATAAGAGCGTCTGCTAAATGACTAAAAATGTTTTTTTTTTTATGTGCCGCAAGGCTCTATGTTGAGAACCTTTCAGTATGTCATTCTGCATCCCAATCAGCAGTCACACAATATAAATGTCACTGTCACTGAGGAACGCAATCTGTTTCTTCTGCTCTGCATGGCAGGCGGCGTGACGCGGCGCATATATGCCCAAACCAGCTGTGAGAGGCAGATATTAAAAAGACGCAGAGGGAAACAATTTACACCGACTCATAAATTAAGCGGCGGCAGAATAATGGGGCTTAGGGCACAGCAGCCGGGCGGAGAGCCACAGGCACTGGTGTCACCACCGCCACAGCCGTGGCGCCTGCCGAGACGGCTGCTTAGTGACACTTAGTGACACTTATGAGTGCACTGGGAAAAACTTGTATTATGGTGTAGGCTTTGGCCTACATACCAAGGCAAGGCAACCTCCTACCAGCTACAGAGAACCAGTATAGCAGGGAACTGAGTGGCCATAAAGGGAGTTAAGACCAAGAAGAGTAGACTGGTTACTTCCTCTCTCTCTCTTTCTCTTTTTGTGTCCCCCACTCATCATACCGTCCATATACTCTCTCTCCCTCTTTCTTCCCATACACCCCCCCCCCCCCCCCCCCCCCTCTCTCGCTCTCGCTCTCGCTGTCTCTCTGTCTCTGCATCCCTCCCCCGCTCTCTCTTTCTGTGCCTGTCTCTCATTACCCTAAGAAAGAAAGAATGAGTGGAGTGGGCCTGTGAACATGATGGGAACGATGTACATTAGCATGCGATTAAGGAGGTGGAACACATGTACATGTTTTCAACAAAGTGCCTTTGATCATGCTCACATGAATGGATATTCAACATGAGCCACGCTGTAGAATCTAGTTCTCATGACTATTTTAATATAACTCACATACAGAAAGGCTTTTATAAGAACCTACATCATGTCTGACGGAAATAATAAAATATTGGTTTATGAAGTCTATGACTAAATAATTATGCCCTGACTAACTAAGGAGTGGGGGCAATATGGGAGGAGACACTTTACCTGGTATAAATGACAGCAGGGGCGTGTTCATTAGAGCACACCGTAGCAAAATGTTTTACTACGGAAAATTAAAATAAGAGTTTCTCAGGTTGAGGTAGTCGCTCCCCGTTTTCTTCCGTTTGCTGTCTGTGTGAATACGACCCAGATCTCACACCTCCTCAATGACTATAAAACACTATAAGAAGCTGCTTTAAATAACACAATATAAACCCTACAGTGAAGAGGATAACCACATTTCATTTGTTCTGGCCCAGAATTGGTTTGCATTACTATTCAATGTTTCATCAAATAATTGTTTTATATATATTTTTATATATATATATATACCTACAGGGGTCCTAAAATTCCAAATCAAATGGTTAAAATGATACATTTTATGACCATCTTAAAACACTTCCATATTTTAGCTTAGTAGATATTGCGATCTATGGGCTTAGACCTACAGGGGTTTAAGGTGCCTGTTTGCTCCCCTGTCACTTCCTTGTTTACCATAGTGGTTTGCCAGGATTTGTCATGATATTGGGGAGATCTGCGGCAGATACTGTGGTTTGTTGGAGCTAATCCCCTGTCCTAAGACGTAGATCCTTGAGGCTCTCAGGAGTCCCAGCACAGCTCTTTGAGTTGCCGCCATTCTCCTTTGGGAGGCGGGGGAGAGGGACACTCAATGGCGATCTAACAACACACACTTGTGATGGATTGACATATTGATGGACATTGACATTTTGTACTGTATTTGTAATTAAAGCATACTGCCTTTTGGCACATGTTTATTAAGTATTGTTTTACTGTGGAAATGTAATGTTAGGCCACTGTAAAATCCGTCGATTTGATTTAACCGTGGGAAAAACAGCCGGTACATAAAGTACTGTGCCACAATGTGACTTTGACTGAACTGAGACTGAAGAAGGGAAAGAACTGTTAAAAATGAGAATGAATAGACCAGTAGTCTGCCCTGGCAGCTGTGACCATCATCTGAGATAATGACGGCATCCCAGTAGGACCAATCAGTGCGAAGTGAATCTGAATAATTATTAATTATCGGCCCTGTTACGCCAGTGTCACGGACAATATTTTACAATCTGATAAGCAAAAGACGCACCGAGGGATCGTTTTGATGAATAGCGAGAGTTCAGTGCACGGGGGCACGTTTACGGTCGTACGTTTTAATTTAATGGTAATCACTTTCAGGCGCCTGTAGGAGCAGCAAGGGTTTAATTTCACCTCTGGGACCTCTGCTCTGCACTTTGTCTGATGTGATCAGGCAGGCAGACACACGGATACATACACACACAGCAGAGGAGCCTGGTGGGAGGAGCTATAGGAGGACGGGTTCATTGTAATGGCTGGAATGGAATGAATGGAACGGTATCAAACACATCAAATACACTGCTCAAAAAAATTAAGGGAACACTTAAACAACACAATGTAACTCCAAGTCAATCACACTTCTGTGAAATCAAACTGTCCACTTAGGAAGCAACACTGATTGACAATACATTTCACATGCTGTTGTGCAAATGGAATAGACAACAGGTGGAAATTATAGACAATTAGCAAGACACCCCCAATAAAGAAGTGGTTCTGCAGGTGGTGACCACAGACCACTTCTCAGTTCCTATGCTTCCTGGCTGATGTTTTGGTCACTTTTGAATGCTGGCGGTGCTTTCACTCTAGTGGTAGCATGAGATGGAGTCTACAACCCACACAAGTGGCTCAGGTAGTGCAGCTAATCCAGGATGGCACATCAATGCGAGCTGTGGTAAGAAGGTTTGCTGTGTCTGTCAGCGTAGTGTCCAGAGCATGGAGGCGCTACCAGGAGACAGGCCAGTACATCAGGAGACGTGGAGGAGGCCGTAGCAGGGCAACAACCCAGCAGCAGGACCGCTACCTCCGCCTTTGTGCAAGGAGGAGCAGGAGGAGCACTGCCAGAGCCCTGCAAAATGACCTCCAGCAGGCAACAAATGTGTATGTGTCTGCTCAAACGGTCAGAAACAGACTCCATGAGGGTGGTATGAGGGCCCGACATCCACAGGTGGGGGTTGTGCTTACAGCCCAACACCGTGAAGGACGTTTGGCATTTGCCAGAGAACACCAAGATTGGCAAATTCGCCACTGGCGCCCTGTGCTCTTCACAGATGAAAGCAGGTTCACACTGAGCACATGTGACAGACGTGACAGAGTCTGGAGACGCCGTGGAGAACGTTTTGCTGTCTGCAACATCCTCCAGCATGACCGGTTTGGCGGTGGGTCAGTCATGGTGTGGGGTGGCATTTCTTTGGGGGGCCGCACAGCCCTCCATGTGCTCGCCAGAGGTAGCCTGACGCCATTAGGTACCGAAATGAGATCCTCTGACCCCTTGTGAGACCATATGCTGGTGCAGTTGGCCCTGGGTTCCTCCTAATGCAAGACAATGCTAGACCTCATGTGGTTGGAGTGTGTCAGCAGTTCCTGCGAGAGGAAGGTATTGATGCTATGGACTGGCCCGCCCGTTCCCCAGACCTGAATCCAATTGAGCACATCTGGGACATCATGTCTCGCTCCATCCACCAACGCCACGTTGCACCACAGACTGTCCAGGAGTTGGCGGATGCTTTAGTCCAGGTCTGGAAGGAGATCCCTCAGGAGACCATCCGCCACCTCATCAGGAGCATGCCCAGGAGTTGTAGGGAGGTCATACAGGCACGTGGAGGCCACAAACACTACTGAGCCTCATTTTGACTTGTTTTAGGGACATTACATCAAAGTTGGATCAGCCTGTAGTGTGGTTTTCCACTTTTAATTTTGAGGGTGACTCCAAATCCAGACCTCCATGGGTTGATAAATTTGATTTCCATTGATCATTTTTGTGTGATTTTGTTGTCAGCACATTCAACTATGTAAAGAAAAAAGTATTTAATAAGATTATTTCATTCATTCAGATCTAGGATGTGTTGTTTAAGTGTTCCCTTTATTTTTTTGAGCAGTGTATATGGAAACCACGTTTTACTCCATAACATTCATTCCATTGCAGCCATTCCAATGACCCCCTCCTCCTATAGCTCCACTCACCAGCCTCCACTGACACAGGTTCACCTCTAAAGGGGCCAACAGCTCACCACATCGTCTCTATCAGGTTCACCTCTAATGGGGTCAACATCTCACCACATCATCTCTATCAGGTTCACCTCTAATGGGGTCAACAGCTCACTACATCATCTCTATCAGGTTCACCTCTAATGGGGTCAACATCTCACCAGAGCTGGAGGGCAGGAGACCCACAGACCCCCGTAATGAGCATCAGCACAGCAAATTAAGAAACACCCCCGGGGAGTGTAGACCTACCGCTCACACACACCTCTCACACACACCACACACACACACCACACACACACACACACCGCTCACACACACAACTCACACACACCGCACACACACACCGCTCACACACACACTGCTCACACACACCGCACACACACACACCGCTCACACACATACTGCATACACTCACACACCGCACTGGGGCCCAAGAAAAAAAAACATTTTGGAATGCATTTGAGACAGCTCGTCCCAGTGGTATTGACATTGTGCATCGACTCCTCCAAACCAATCTATAATGAAGGTCCAGTGCACTCAAAAACGTGATTTTCCTGTGTTTTAAATGTATATTTCCACACTATGAGGTTGGAATAATAATGTGAAATTGTGAAAAGTATGATAATGCCCATTTAGTGTAGGTGCTATTTGAAAAGAAACCCTGATATACCCCACTTAATTGTTACCCAGAAATGATTTGATATTGAGATCAAAACGGCTGCATTGGACCTTTAATCATATGAGCAATTACTATCAAGATGTGTCATTGTGATAATGATATGATTGTGGATCTGCTCCTAGATATGTTTGATGGAAACAAGGTATTGGAATAAGACGATTGACAGGTATAACATTTAGACTCAGTTGTTATGTAGCCGTCGTTGTTAGCATGCTGCTAGCATGCACCACATAATGTGTCGCACGGTTGGTTTCCTCATGGCCAATAGTTTGACTAGTCAATAAGATGGGAGGCTGTTGCGTTGTAATGCTGTCTGTTTGGCTGTCCCTCTGTCAGGGTTGATGTCATTCCCCCAGGCCCTTCAGGACAGGGACACAAACACACAGGGTAGTATAGGAACATCCACAGTGACAGGGACCAGGACAATCTCAGAATCACTGCATCTCAACACTTCTAAACCAACTCCCAAAACCACTCATTAATGCATGGAACTTTGCCATTCCCCAGACCTGGGCCAGACCATAAATATAGCTATTCATTTCATTGTAATTGTAAAAAAAAAACATTGAAGTAGTCACAAATAAATTGTATGTTATTTCATTATTTAATCTGAGTGCATCTGTAGGCTTATTGTATCGGTGGTCAATGTCGCCTCAGAGGGCAGAGCCACAATCACAATCTGTACACCTTCCATGGTTTTTCTCATATTGAGGTTATGGAAGATTACCCGAGCGAAGATAAGTCTTGATGTCGAGTGTTGATGAGGTCATGATCCTGATGACACTGTAAAGTTTGGCCATCTCTCTCCTAGTGCCACCGCTCCACTACTGTGTTGTCCTCTATCCCCTCTGTTTTCTCTCTTTCTACATATTGTATGGCGGACATGGTCAAACACTTCAATGAAATACAGAGTGCGCACACATTTTCCACCAGACCACACTGAAGAGAGAGAGAGAGAGAGAGAGAGAGAGAGAGAGAGAGAGAGAGAGAGAGAGAGAGAGAGAGAGAGAGAGAGAGAGAGAGAGAGAGAGAGAGAGAGAGAGAGAGAGAGAGAGAAAGAAAGAAAGAACTAAAGAGAAAACACTTTTGAAGAAGGAACAATTTCCCTCCATTTCCTTCCTCTCCTCATTGGCATTCATCTCCTCACAAATAATCACCAAGAACAATGAAGCACAAAGAGCTATTTTATTCCCCTGGCGTTTAGCCGCACCTGCAACGAGATGGAAGAGTATATAATCACCCAACCATTAACACGTTTAAGAAGGGAGGGGGTCGTGCCACTATGCTATCTGGTGCAGGGGAGCCAGCACTAACAAAGTGCTAATTTTGGCGTATTATAAAGAGCTGTAATTATGTTAACGCTTGTGCACCAACGCTAACGCTAGCCTCCTGTGCCAGGCGATAGCCCCAGCCTTTTATCCCTCACTCTGCCAGGGCAAAGGCTAATGAAACGTTAGCGTTAGCCCGGGAACGCTTAGTGCGCCCCACTCGCTAACCATCGCTAATGCTAACTCCCCTCTTCAATCTCAGCTCTCTGGTTCAGGTGGGGTTATTCGGTGAGAGGATTTTGCCTACACAATTTAGCGACGCTGGAGCACATAATACCTGCGAGGAGAGAGGCAGGGTAGGAGAGAGAGAGTTTAAAAGAGAGGAGCAGAGGGGTCAAGTACTTTCATCCCCCTCTCTATCTCTACTTTCTCTCTCTCGCGCTCTTGATTTAAATGACTTCCCCGGCGGTGCTCTGAGGTGGAGAGAGAAGAGGGCTCTGTTCACAGACACACCCAGAGGGCAGACACCAGCTACTTACCCAGAGCCACGGACCAAGATTACATTGTATTGCTTTGGAGAACTACTCACAAAGGGAGGTAGAGTGGACATCAAGCTGATGTGGAATGGTGTTATGTAAGGCATTAAATGAATGAGAGGGATTTGAGGAACAGAAACAGGAACAGATGAGGAGAGAAAGGAAACGGAGGGAAATTGCTCCTTCTTCTAAGCATTGTTTTCTCTTTCTGTCTGTCTTTCTTTCTGTCTTTCTCTCTCTCTCTCTCTACTCTCTCTCTCTCTCGCTCCCACCTTCCTGGATCATAATTGTAGAGGCACATTAGCACTCAGCGAGGGGAGCCACGTTGACATGGGCAGTGTGTGATTAGTGCTGGGACTCTCTCTCTCTCTCTCTGGTGTTCTCTCCTGTTCTCCTGAGATAAGACCCTGTAAAGAGTCTGTCTGTCTCAGTCGTGTATGGATGACTGCTGGTGCCATCTCTCTCCACTGTGCTGGCTGTGTGTGTGTGTGTGTGTGTGTGTGTGTGTGTGTGTGTGTGTGTGTGTGTGTGTGTGTGTGTGTGTGTGTGTGTGTGTGTGTGTGTGTGTGTGTGTGTGTGTGTGTGTGTCTCCGCATCCTGGATTGATTTGCGTTTAATGAAGAGTCAATCAGGCTAGGTGACATCATTAACGACCACTGGGCTACTTGACTCCACTCTGACACTGAGACACTGCGGGGGACTCTGTCACTCCGACATCCTCTGGCTACAGGAAGATATGAACAACACCAGCCTCAAACTCTAGGCAAACTGTAGCCCCACAGTACAATAGATAGATTGCAGGTAGAAGTTGGACCTAACCACAGATCTAGCCCCAACCATAACTTTAAAACATGAGGGGGATTAAATAATATCTGCTTTAACAGAGGTTCAGCCCAGACCAGGGGTGTCAAACTCAATGTGTGTCTTAGTGATTTTTGTTATTTGCGTCCAATTAAGACCTAGACAACCAGGGTTGACACATGTGGCCTAGACTGAGAGGAAGAGGATATGATGGTCACTCAGCTAAACAGGTTTGTATTTACCTCCCTCTGTTGGTAGGAGAGTGTTATTATTATTATTATTATTATTTATTTTAATTTTTTCACCTTTATTTAACCAGGTAAGCCAGTTGAGAACAAGTTCTCATTTACAACTGCGACCTGGCCAAGATAAAGCAAAGCAGTGTGATAAAAACAACAACACAGAGTTACATATGGGGTAAAACAAAACATAAAGTCAAAAATACAACAGAAAATATATACAGTGGGGAAAAAAAGTATTTAGTCAGCCACCAATTGTGCAAGTTCTCCCACTTAAAAAGATGAGAGAGGCCTGTAATTTTCATCATAGGTACACGTCAACTATGACAGACAAAATGAGAAAAAAAAATCCAGAAAATCACATTGTAGGATTTTTTATGAATTTATTTGCAAATTATGGTGGAAAATAAGTATTTGGTCAATAACAAAAGTTTCTCAATACTTTGTTATATACCCTTTGTTGGCAATGACACAGGTCAAACGTTTTCTGTAAGTCTTCACAAGGTTTTCACACACTGTTGCTGGTATTTTGGCCCATTCCTCCATGCAGATCTCCTCTAGAGCAGTGATGTTTTGGGGCTGTCGCTGGGCAACACGGACTTTCAACTCCCTCCAAAGATTTTCTATGGGGTTGAGATCTGGAGACTGGCTAGGCCACTCCAGGACCTTGAAATGCTTCTTACGAAGCCACTCCTTCATTGGCTGGGCGGTGTGTTTGGGATCATTGTGATGGTGAAAGACCCAGCCACGTTTCACCTTCAATGCCCTTGCTGATGGAAGGAGGTTTTCACTCAAAATCTCACGATACATGGCCCCATTCATTCTTTCCTTTACACGGATCAGTCGTCCTGGTCCCTGTGCAGAAAAACAGCCCAAAAGCATGATGTTTCCACCCCCATGCTTCACAGTAGGTATGGTGTTCTTTGGATGCAACTCAGCATTCTTTGTCCTCCAAACACGACGAGTTGAGTTTTTACCAAAAAGTTCTATTTTGGTTTCATCTGACCATATGACATTCTCCCAATCCTCTTCTGGATCATCCAAATGCACTCTAGCAAACTTCAGACGGGCCTGGACATGTACTGGCTTAAGCAGGGGGACACGTCTGGCACTGCAGGATTTGATTCCCTGGCGGCGTAGTGTTTTACTGATGGTAGGCTTTGTTACTTTGGTCCCAGCTCTCTGCAGGTCATTCACTAGGTCCCCCCGTGTGGTTCTGGGATTTTTGCTCACCGTTCTTGTGATCATTTTGACCCCACGGGGTGAGATCTTGCATGGAGCCCCAGATCGAGGGAGATTATCAGTGGTCTTGTATGTCTTCCATTTCCAAATAATTGCTCCCACAGTTGATTTCTTCAAACCAAGCTGCTTACCTATTGCAGATTCAGTCTTCCCAGCCTGGTGCAGGTCTACAATTTTGTTTCTGGTGTCCTTTGACAGCTCTTTGGTCTTGGCCATAGTGGAGTTTGGAGTGTGACTGTTTGAGGTTGTGGATAGGTGTCTTTTATACTGATAACAAGTTCAAACAGGTGCCATTAATACAGGTAACGAGTGGAGGACAGAGGAGCCTCTTAAAGAAGAAGTTACAGGTCTGTGAGAGCCAGAAATCTTGCTTGTTTGTAGGTGACCAAATACTTATTTTCCACCATAATTTGCAAATAAATTCATAAAAAATCCTACAATGTGATTTTCTGGATTTTTTAAAAACATTTTGTCTGTCATAGTTGACGTACCTATGATGAAAATTACAGGCCTCTCTCATCTTTTTAAGTGGGAGAACTTGCACAATTGGTGGCTGACTAAATACTTTTTTTCCCCACTGTATACAGTGTGTTCAAATGTAGCAAGTTATGGAGGTAAGGCAATAAATAGGCCATAGTGCAAAATAATTACAATTAGTATTAACACTGGAATGATAGATGTGCAAGAGATGATGTGCAAATAGAGATACTGGGGTGCAAATGAGAAAAAAAAATAACAATATGGGGATGAGGTAGTTGGGTGGGCTAATTTCAGCTGGGCTGTGTACAGGTGCAGTGATCGGTAAGGTGCTCTGACAACTGATGCTTAAAGTTAGTGAGGGAGATAAGAGTCTCCAGCTTCAGAGATTTTTGCAATTCGTTCCAGTCATTGGCAGCAGAGAACTGGAAGGAATGGTGGCCAAAGGAGGTGTTTGCTTTGGGGATGACCAGTGAGATATACCTGCTGGAGCGCATACTACGGGTGGGTGTTGCTATGGTGACCAATGAGCTAAGATAAGGCGGGGATTTGCCTAGCAGTGATTTATAGATGGCCTGGAGCCAGTGGGTTTGGACCAGCCAACAAGAGCGTACAGGTCACAGTTGTGGGTAGTATATGGGGCTTTGGTGACAAAGCGGATGGCACTGTGATAGACTACATCCAATTTGCTGAGTAGAGTGTTGGAGGCTATTTTGTAAATGACATTGCCGAAGTCAAGGATCGGTAGGATAGTCAGTTTTACGAGGGCATGTTTGGCAGCATGAGTGAAGGAGGCTTTGTTGCGAAATAGGAAGCCGATTCTAGATTTAACTTTGGATTGGAGATGCTTAATGTGAGTCTGGAAGGAGAGTTTACAGTCTAACCAGACACCTAGGTATTTGTAGTTGTCCACATACTCTAGGTCAGACCCGTCGAGAGTAGTGATTCTGTTGTATGGCATTGAAGCTTGTTTGAAGGTTTGTTAACACAGTGGCCAATGAAGGGCCAGATGTATACAAAATGGTGTCGTCTGCGTAGAGGTGGATCTGAGAGTCACCAGCAGCAAGAGCGACATCATTGATATACACGGAGAAAAGAGTCGGCCCAAGAATTGAACCCTGTGGCACCCCCATAGAGACTGCCATAGGTCCAGACAACAGGCCCTCCGATTTGACACATTGAACTCTATCTGAGAAGTAGTTGGTGAACAAGGCGAGGCAGTCATTTGAGAAACCAAGGCTATTTAGTCTGCCAATAAGAATGTGGTGGTTGACAGAGTCGAAAGCCTTGGCCAGGTCGATGAAGACGGCTGCACAGTACTGTCTATTATCGATTGCGGTTATAATATCGTTTAGGACCTTGAGCGTGGCTGAGGTGCACCCATGACCAGCTCGTAAACCGGATTGCATAGCGGAGAAGGTACGGTGGGATTCGAAATGGACGGTGATCTGTTTGTTAACTTGGCTTTCAAAAACTTTGGAAAGGCAGGGCAGGATGGATATAGGTCTGTAACAGTTTGGATCTAGAGTGTCACCCCCTTTGAAGAGGGGGATGACTGCGGCAGCATTCCAATCTCTGGGGATCTCAGACATTACGAAAGAGAGGTTGAACAGGCTAGTAATAGGGGTTGCGACAATTTCGGTGGCTAGTTTTAGAAAGAAAGGGTCCAGATTGTCTAGCCCAGATGATTTGTAGGGGTCCAGATTTTGCAGCTCTTTCAGAACATCAGCTGTCTGAATTTGTGTGAAGGAGAAGCGGGGGGGGGGCATGGGCAAGTTGCAGCGGAGGGTGCAGAGCTGGTGGCCGGGGTAGTGGTAGCCAGGTGGAAAGCATGGCCAGCCGTAGCAAAATGCTTGTTGAAATTCTCGATTATTGTAGATTTATCGGTGGTGATAGTGTTTCCTAGCCTCAGTGCAGTGGGCAGCTGGGAGGAGGTGCTCTTATTCTCCATGGACTTTACAGTGTCCCAAAACTTTTTGGAGTTAGTGCTACAGGATGCAAATTTCTGTTTGAAAAAGCTAGCCTTTGCTTTCCTAACTGCTTGTGTATATTGGTTCCTAACTTCCCTGAAAAGTTGCATATCGCGGGGGCTATTTGATGCTAATGCAGTAAGCCACAGGATGTTTTTGTGCTGGTCAAGGGCAGTCAAGTCTGAGGAGAACCAGGGGCTATATCTGTTCTTAGTTCTGTATTTTTTGAATGGGGTATGTTTATTTAAGATTGAGAGGAAATTACTTTTAAAGAACAACCAGGCATCCTCTACTGACGGAATGAGATTGATATCCATCCAGGATACCTGGGCCAGGTCAATTAGGAAGGCCTGCTCGCTAAAGTGTTTTAGGGAGCGTTTGACAGTGATGAGGGGTGGTCGTTTGACCGCGGACCCGTTACAGACGCAGGCAATAAGGCAGTGATCGCTGAGATCCTGGTTGAAGACAGCGGAGGTGTATTTAGAGGATAAGTTAGTCAGGATGATATCTATGAGGGTGCCCATGTTTACGGATTTAGGGTTGTACCTGGTAGGTTCGTTGATAATTTGTGTGAGATTGACGCATCTAGTTTGGATTGTAGGATGGCCGGGGTGTTAAGCATATCCCAATTTAGGTCACCAAGCAGCACGAACTCTGAGGATAAATGGGGGGCAATCAATTCACATATGGTGTCCAGGACACAGCTGGGGGCTGAGGGGGTTCTGTAGCAAGCGGCAACAGTGAGAGTCTATTTCTGGAAAGGTGGATTTTTAGAAGTAGAAGCTCAAACTGGATAGTATGATAGAGCTCTGCAGGCTATCTCTACAGTAGATTGCAACTCCACCCCCTTTGGCAGTTCTATCTAGACGGAACAGGATGTAGTTGGGGATGGACATTTCAGAATTTTTGGTGGCCTTCCTAAGCCAGGATTCAGACACTGCTAGAACATCAGGGTTGGCGGAGTGTGCTAACGCAGTGAATAACTCAAACTTAGGAAGGAGGCTTCTGATGTTAACATGCAGAAAACCTAGGCTTTTACGGTTACAGAAGTCAACAAATGATAGCTCCTGGGGAGTAGGAGTGATACTGGGGGCTGCAGGGCCTGGGTTAGCCTCTACATCACCAGAGGAACAGAGGAGGACTAGAATAAGGATACGGCTAAAGGCTTTAAGAACTGGTCTTCTAGTGCGTTGGGTACAGAGAATAAAGGGGGCAGATTTCCGGCCATTGTAGAATAGATTCAGGGCATTATGTACAGACAAGGATATGGAAGGATATGAGTACATTGGAGGTAAACCTAAGCGTTGGGTAACAATGAAAGAGATAGCATCACTGGAGGCACCGATTGAGCCGGTCTCGGCGTGTATGGGGGATGGAACAAAGGAACTATTTGAGGCAGTTTGAGAGGGACTTGGGGATCTACAGTGAAATTGTATAATAAGAACTAACTGGAACAGCAATAGGCAAGGCATATTGACATGGGAGAGAGGCATAAAGCAATCACAGGTGTTATTAGAGAGAGCTAAGACAACAACTGGTAATGGCGATAAAGTTTGGGCAGAGGCTAAACAGAATAAACAGGACAGGGTACCGTGTAAAGGAACAGTCCAGCAGGCATCAGCTGTGCAGCTGAGTGATCATAAGGTCCAGTAAACAGCAATATGTGAGTCCGAGAGCAGTTCGAATTGGTACTACAGCACAGCGATCAGGAAGCACGGCTGTCATTTGCGTGTGCTAATGGGCCGGGGCTAGCAGATGGATCTTCGTGGTCGTCACAACGGGAAGACTGTTGAAACCACAGACGATTACATCGGCAGACCAGTCGTGATGGATCGGCGGGGCTCCGTGTCGACTCTAGGAGGTCCTGTCTGGTTGACAGAGAGGTAGATAGCTGGGAGATGTGCCTGACTCAAGGCTAGCTCAAGGCTGATTAGCCAACAACAACGTTCATTTGGTTGCAGCTAGCTAGTTGCGATTATCCAGTGTTAAAGGTCCAGTGATTCAGTGATTCCGGCAGAAAATCTGATAGGTTCTGGGTTGCTAACGGTTGCTAATAGCAAGTAGCTAGTTAGCTGGTTAGCTGGCTACTCCCGTCCGGTAGACAGAGAGGTAGATAGCTGGGTTATGGGACTGCTCGAGGCTAGCTCAAGGCTAACTGATGCTTGCTTCGGGGGCAGTGGTGATTAGCCTACAGCAACATCCATTCGACATCCATTCGGTTGCGGCTAGCTAGTTGTGATCCGGTGTTAAGGTCCAGTGATTCAGTTATTCCGGCAGAAAATCCGATGTTCTGGGTGAAACTGCTAACGGTGGCTAATAGCAAGTAGCTAGTTAGCTAGTTAGCTGGCTGGCTAGTTTCAACTGGAGATTCTAGATAAAGGTGAGTAAATAATAGAATCTGTTCTACATTGAGTGAGGCGGGTTGCAGGAAAGTATATTTAGTAGAAGGATGAAAAGTGTGATAGGGAAACATATACGTAAAATACAAAAAAATACAAAAAACAGGCTATTTACATGGACACACAAGAGAACCGCACTGCTACGCCATCTTGGAAGGCCACATTGGTAGGAGAGTGTTATTGCTCTAAGGCCACGTTGGTAGGAGAGTGTTATTGCTCTAAGGCCACGTTGGTAGGAGAGTGTTATTGCTCTAAGGCCACGTTGGTAGGAGAGTGTTATTGCTCTAAGGCCACGTTGGTAGGAGAGTGTTATTGCTCTAAGGCCACGTTGGTAGGAGAGTGTTATTGCTCTAAGGCCACGTTGGTAGGAGAGTGTTATTGCTCTAAGGCCACGTTGGTAGGAGAGTGTTATTGCTCTAAGGCCACGTGGGTAGAAGAGTGTTATTGCTCTAAGGCCACGTTGGTAGGAGAGTGTTATTGCTCTAAGGCCACGTTGGTGCTGATTGATCCATGGGGACATTACTGCATCTTACAGGTTGAAAAATGCATACAATATGTGAAAATGAATCTAGACTTTTAAACCGCTAGCTTGTCAGTGTGTGTGTGTCTGTGTGCATGTGTGATGGAGAAGGATGGAAGTGTCCTGCTGAAAGCTAGACTTGACCGGGCAGGATGGCAGGCTCATCTATCTAACTGTCAGGACCCACCAGGCCACAACCACCATGCAGCTCTCCTCACATGCACCTTTCCTCTCTCTCTCTCTCTCTCTCTCTCTCTCCTCTCTCTCTCTCTCTCGCTGTCTCTCTCTCTCCCCCCTCACTCTCTCTCTCTCTCTCTCTCGCTCTCTCTCTCTCTCCTCCCTCTCTCTCTCTCACTCTCTCTGTCTCTCTCTCCTCTCTTCTCTTCTCTCTCTCACTGTCTCTCTCTCTCCACCCCTCTCTCTCTCTCTCCCCTCTCTCTCACTCTCTCACTCTCTCCTCCACCGCACCCCTCCACCCCCCTCTCCCCCCCCCCCCCCCCCCCCCCTCTCTCTCTCTCTCTCTCTCTCATTCTCTCTCGCTCTCTCACACACACAGCGGCCTCGTGCTCAGCAATGCTAATAAGCTGAGAGGAGAGAGTGTTTTTGGCAGAGCAGATGTTTTTGCCTGTCACATTAGCGGGATGTTCCCCCTCCCTCCATCTCTCTTTCCATCCCTTCCTTCCTCTCTCTCTCTCTCTCCACCCCTCCCTCCTCCTGCCTTGCTGCTGTTGTCTTTAAGGGAACAGGAAAGATGTGTCTGTTCCTCGTCTCTCCATGGTTGTTTCCAGCCCCCAGCACCCTCTTTATGGATCTACACTTGTGCTAATGGATGCCCCCCGGCCACCACAGATCCACTGAGAGGAATCACAACCACTGTCACACACGTGCGCGCACACACACACACACAATTGAGGGTATGTATATGTGTGTATGTGTGTGTATGTGTGCATTCCTGCGAGTGTTTCTGTGTGTGTGTGTGTGTGCGTGTGTGTGTGTGTGTCATGCAGATGTAGTTGGATGGAAATGATCCAACCATTATGTAGAAATTATGTTGAAAATATAATAATAAACTACATTTATCAACCAGACTCCAATATTATGTGAATGCTATCGGCCTATAATTGTATCAATGACTCAACCAAGGTAGTGAGCATGGTGTCACCCCTCAGTATTCAATAAGATGCACGTGTCTAGGTTCACCGTTATGCAATTATCAAGAGGCTAAGAGACAAGGGGCTAATGTCTTGCAATCAATGTCCTAGCATTAATTAATCAATATCCTAGTAGCATTAAATGATTGAGTTAACCTTAGCTCAGAGCTGCACAGTTAAGAGGGCCAATCATATATGCTATGTGTATGTGAATAACATTAGACAATTCACCAAATAATAATTCAAGGAATATTACTCAGAAAATGTGATGTCACGATTTCCGCCGAAGTTGGTGCCTCTCCTTGTGCGGGCGGCTATCGGCGGTCGTCGTCACGGTCTTCTAGCTGCCACCGATCTACGTTTCTGTGTTCTATTTGTTTTGTCTTTATTGTACACACCTGGTTCCCATCACGTTATGATTATTTCCCTATTTAACCCTCTGGTTCCCTCATGCTTTTGTGCGTGATTGTTCTGTGTTTGGTGTTTATGACTGCTGTGAGCTGGTGTATTTCCCTGCGTGGAATTAGTATTTGTTTCTTTCCGAGTAAAGTTTGTCTGTTACTCAGTTCTGTGTCCTGCGCCTGACTCCGTCCTACCGCTGCACACTGACACCTGACATGTGAAGACTACTGTTCGTATCCATTAAAAGTAATCCGATTTATTACATGCAATAAGAAACAATTATCAAATGGTACATACCAGAAATCTTCACGATAAAACGGATACAAAAATCTAAGTATTAACAGCATAGGAAAACCCAGCTTTTATTCTTCCAAGTGTGCCAAAATCCCAGTATCTCCCATCGTCTAATTAACCTCACTTTTCATTCTAATTCACACTGTAACATTAATTTAGTCAACAAAATATTTAATCAGTCTTCAGTCCTCCAACGAAGTCCGTGCTCCAGGGTTGTTTGGGAACGTCACTGTCACGATCGTCTTCAAAAGGAGCAGACCAATACGCAGCGCGTTGAGCGAACATGACTTTATTAAATTAACGTACTCACTACAAAAACAACAAACAATGACGAAACGTGAAGTCCTCCGTTACAATGACTGACAAGGAACAAAAACCCACAACACTAAGGTGAACACTGACAGTTTAAATATGGCTCCCAATCAGAGATAACGAGCCGACAGCTGACACTCGTTACCACTGATTGGGAGTCACACGACCAAACAATGAAACACAACCAAATACAACACAACCAAATGAACACACCCTGGCTCAAAATACACAGTCCCGGAGCCAGAGCGTGACAGTACCCCCCCCTAAAGGCGCGGACTCCGACCGCGCCTACACCCCAAATAGGGAAGGGCTGGGTGGGTATTGCTCCTCGGAGGCGGCTCCGGCTCCGGGCTTGACCACCACCCTACTACAATCCCCCCGTAGTGTCCCCAGTCCGATCTGACCCAGTTAGCTGGATCAGGACTGCCGACGCGCACCCTTGGCTTGTTGCGAGTAGCAGGAATGGGCCGGACTGGGCTGGCGACGTGCACCACAGACCTGGTGCGGAGAGCAGGAACGGGCAGAGCCGGGCTGACGAGACGCACCACAGGCTTGATGCGGAGAGCAGGCACGGGCCGTGCCGGACTGACGACGCACACCACTGGCTTGGTGCGGGAAGCTTGGATGGGCCGGACTGTACTGGGGACACACACCACTGGTCCTACACCGGGATCTGGAACGGGCCGGACCGGACTGGCAACACACGCCAGTACCTCTCGCCGTGCCTCTACTTCCTCCATCCCCTCTTCGACCAGTGGCCCCCGTAACCCGGCGGCCTTCTCCGGCAACCCACTGGGCCGCTCTATCGCGGCCTCCTGCTGGTCCGACGTCGTGAGCCCCCCCTAAAAATTTTCGGGGCGTCTCTCCTACCCGTGGACCAGGTCTCCATGTCCCTCGCCAGCCTCTCGCCCTTCTGCCATAATGTCAAGCCCTTCTCTTCCTCACTCGGCTTGACCCAGTCCAGGAGGCGAAGGAGATCTGTGAGGGATCTCCCTGGCGATGGCTCCTGGACACGCTGCTTGGTCCCATCTTGGTGGGTTTTTCTGTCACGATCGTCTTCAAAAGGAGCAGACCAATACGCAGCGCGTTGAGCGAACATGACTTTATTAAATTAACGTACTCACTACAAAAACAACAAACAATGACGAAACGTGAAGTCCTCCGTTACAATGACTGACAAGGAACAAAAACCCACAACACTAAGGTGAACACTGACAGTTTAAATATGGCTCCCAATCAGAGATAACGAGCCGACAGCTGACACTCGTTACCACTGATTGGGAGTCACACGACCAAACAATGAAACACAACCAAATACAACACAACCAAATGAACACACCCTGGCTCAAAATACACAGTCCCGGAGCCAGAGCGTGACAGTCACACCCCGGAGAAAGCCGCAGATAAGGTGTGTTTGACCCCTGTGATTGCCCACAGATGGTCAGCCCAACCAAACAATGTCATAAATGGTGACTGAGTCATCACGCTGGGCCTCAGCGCCTGTCAGTCACCAGTATCACCTTCTATCATTCCTCCACTACACAGACTCCTGCCAGGCTGAACACAAGGCATCTCTGTTGAAATCCACATGAAACACTTCCACTATACCCAACCGCTCAGCGTATTTGTTCCAGCACAGCACTAAATTCTATTATCACTTTTCAACATGTACAGAACTTCTAGATCAGATCTCAAGGGGTTCACCAAACCAAATAATTGATAAGCTAAAGAAAGCATGGAAAATCATTAAGAAAAAAACAGTATTTGAGAAATTCGGCAACATACATGAACATCAACAGCTTTTAGTTCATCTGTAAAACAGCTGCATCAAAGTGCAAGTTCAAGTTATTGAAACGAATGATCGAAGTGTGCTGATATTAGAGCCCAACTTCTGTGTCACCAAACGTGTGGCAAGCCTAATGAAGACCGTTGGGCCGAAACTGATCTTTAAGTAGCTTTCACTGCAGAGGAACAGGACTCAAAGGGACTCTAGCAAATCTGGGGTTAAAGAAAGCATCTGAACTCCCAAACGAGCAGGGTTTCTTTGCCCTCAGTGACTGGCAGGTGTAACCTTATAAAAGGCTGGCACTGTGTAACCTACAGTCTGACTGACCACTAATAACCCTTCCAATCACTCAGTTCCCTGTAGTCATCTTCCCCCAATC
The DNA here is from genome assembly GCF_964263955.1 of Coregonus lavaretus. Lineage (NCBI taxonomy): Eukaryota > Metazoa > Chordata > Actinopteri > Salmoniformes > Salmonidae > Coregonus > Coregonus lavaretus. The sequence goes on from NW_028161885.1 coordinate 25,605, forward strand.
ACTAGACAGTCTGGATTCAGTTCGTTGTTCTTGATTTGGTGAAAGAAAGAAGGGATTGAGGGATGGGGATGAATGTCAGAAGTTCAATTGAATCATAGTCATTATTATCATTGTCATCATCGTCATCATCGTCATGGAAGTCGTTATCATCATCATCATCGTCATGGAAGTCATCGTCATCATCATCATGGAAGTCGTCATCATCGTCATCATCGTCATTATCGTCATCATTGTCATTATCGTCATGGAAGTCGTCATCATCATCATCGTCATCGTCATCGTCATCATCGTCATCATCGTCATGGAAGTCGTCATCATCGTCATCATTGTCATCATCGTCATGGAAGTCATCGTTGTCATCGTCATCATCGTCATCATCGTCATCATCGTCATGGAAGTCATCGTCATCATCGTCATCATCATCATTATCGTCATCATTGTCATTATCATCATGGAAGTCGTCATCATCGGCATCATCGTCATCATCATCATCGTCATCATCGTCATGGAAGTCGTCATCATCGTCATCATCGTCATGGAAGTCATCATCATCATCGTCATCATCGTCATCATCGTCATCATCGTCATTATCGTCGTGGAAGTCGTCATCATCGTCATGGAAGTCATCGTCATCATCGTCATTATCGTCATGGAAGTCGTCATCATTGTCATCATCGTCATCATCATCATCGTCATGGAAGTCATCGTCATGGAAGTCATTATCATGGTCATAACCGTCATCACTTCCTATCCTATCTGGTCTGGCTGTAACCACTCTGAGACACTTCATCAGTAATCATTAGCAATGCACAGGAGAGAGAGGAGGGCTGGTTCAATCAAGATATTTTCTTCCAGTGTTGCCTCATTTATGGATTTGACCGTGTTTCTCTCTCTATTTCTGAGTGTGTGCATTTAAAATTATAAACTTGGATTAGCAAACACAATGTGCCATTGGAACACAGGACTGATGGTTGCTGATAATGGGCCTCTGTACGCCTATGTAGATATTCCATAAAAAATCAGCCGTTTCCAGCTACAATAGCCATTTACAACATTAACAATGTCTACACCGTATTTCTGATCAATTTGATGTTATTTTAATGGACAAAAAAAATGCTTTTCTTTCGATAACAAGGACATTTCTAAGTGACCCCAAAATTCTGAACAGTAGTGTATATTTTTTATAATCTCAAGCGGTTAGCTCTGATAGGATGTGAAAACGTTTCTCATCCGTCATCCTCTGCCAGTTTCCCCTGAAACGCGAGGAGTCAGTGTACTGTCGGTGGTCGTACGGGTCAGGTGGTACTTAGCAGCACAGTGAGATATCCTTAACCCCGCTACCACCTTCGCCATCGTCACATCGCCATCAACCCCGTCACCCTGGGGACTGGCGCGGCCATAAAAGCGGGTGTCTCCACGGCAACAGCATACCTCCAGATACCCCTTATCAATCCCCCAGATGCCTAATTGTTGCGCTAATGATGCAATGCCTGATGGAACTGTTTATGGTTTTCATTTTCCCAGACGCCGGAGCACGGTAATTAGTGGCACACCTCAGATCATTAAACAGCATGGGGGCCCTGGCGGGTTGGAGACGGGGGAGGTGGGGGAGAGGAAGTTGGGCACACTGGGGAGAGAGGAGAGGGCCCGTGCTGTGCCAAGATGGGCCTAGTAGGGAAGCTTTACGTTCATAAAAAAAAAAAAATATATATATGCTTGTTTTTTTATTATTTTATTCCAGGCATCCTCTATCCTCGCACCAGGTCCTCTCCTCTCTCCCCATGTGCAGCCCTAAGATCCTTTTATGCAGTTTACCAATGATAACAATATGTGCTAAAATATCTAGTGCTGAAATGAAAAACAATTGATTTATAAACAGCCAATAGATGAGACACATCATTCATGACTTTTTCACACTGCAACAGGTCGCTTCATGTCTACCGTTCATTTTTGACCAACAACAATCCATGGTCTATCAGCAGCATGCGGTCAAGCTGGACTCACCTTGAGGAAGGAGAGGTTGCGGTTACGGTCGATACTGGTGATCTCCAGGTTGCCCATGACCACCTCACAGTTCTCATAATGCTTCTTCAGGGTGCGGTACTGCTGGTCCAGGTCTGACAACGTGCTCAACTTGTTCTCCGTTCCAGGGCAAACTGCAGGGAGAGGAGAGAGAAACAGATTGATAAAAATACAATCTCACAATTCAACTTATTTACAAAGCGAATTCAATGTCATTCAACAATAAAACACTGCAGAGCTTTAGAGAGGTATCTTTCTCATTTACCACAGAGAGAGAGAGAGAGAGAGAGAGAGAGAGAGAGAGAGAGAGAGAGAGAGAGAGAGAGAGAGAGAGAGAGAGAGAGAGAGAGAGAGAGACAGAGAGAGAGAGAGAGAGAGAGACAGAGGAGAAGAGACAGAGAGAGAGAGAGAGAGAGACAGAGACAGAGACGAGAGAGAGAGAGAGAGAGAGAGAGAGAGAGAGAGAGAGAGAGAGAGAGAGAGAGAGAGAGAGAGAGAGAGAGAGAGAGAGAGAGAGAGAGAGAAAGGAGCAGGGGGAGAGAGCGGAGCTGTTAATGTCACCGTGGAGAGCTCCAGACCTGACCCGTGACAATGACAGAGCTTGGAGAGGCGGTAAACACTTGAGAGAAAATGATTCCTCAAAGGCATTGACCTACAGGACCAGCTCTCACGATCCCCCCGGCATTTTATGAAATAAATTCAAATGAAGTTCATTGACCTTTACAGAAGGTTTGACTGCTGTCCTCACATTACCTCTGATATTACAGGTCTTTGGTAGTATTAGTGATGGCTGTGCCCACATGGTGGATGACATCACTGGTAATAAAGAAAATGAGGAATAAACAATGAGTGAGAGGGTGGAGGGGGGTGGAATGGAGTGTGGGAGGGTGGGAGGGGGGATGGAATGGAGTATGAGAGGGTGGAGGGAGGGGGTGGATGAGTGTGAGAGGGTGGAGGGGGGGTGGAATGGAGTGTGGGAGGGTGGGAGGGGGATGGAATGGAGTATGAGAGGGTGGAGGGAGGGGGTGGAATGGAGTGTGAGAGGGTGGAGGGGGGGTGGAATGGAGTGTGAGAGGGTGGAGGGGGGTGGAATGGAGTGAGAGGGTGGAGGGGGGGTGGAATGGAGTGTGAAAGGGTGGAGGGGGGGTGAATGGAGTATGAGAGAGTGGAGGGAGGGTGGAATGGAGTGTGAGAGGGTGGAGGGGGGTGGAATGGAGTGTGAAAGGGTGGAGGGGGGGTGGAATGGATTGTGAGAGGGTGGAGGGGGGTGGAATGGAGTGTGAGAGGGTGAGGGGGTGGAATGGAGTGTGAGAGGGTGGAATGGAGTGTGTGAAGGTGGAAGGGAGGGTGGAATGGAGTGTGTGAGGGTGGAAGGGGGGTGGAATGGAGTGCAAGAGGGTGGAGGGGGGGGTGGAATGGAGTGTGAGAGGGTGGAGGGGGGTGGAATGGAGTGTGAGTGTGTGCTTGTGTGTCTGTGTGTGTGTGTGTGTGTGTGTGTATGCATGCACGTGTGTGTGGGTATGTACTCCCTATAACTAGCTTCTACAACACACACAGAGAGAGAGAGAGAGAGAGAGAGTCATTAACACAGAGAGAGAGTCATTAACACAGAGAGAGAGTCATTAACACAGAGAGAGAGTCATTAACACAGAGAGAGAGTCATTAACACGGAGAGTCATTAACACAGAGGAGAGTCATTAACACAGAGAGACAGTCATTAACACAGAGAGAGAGTCATTAACACAGAGAGAGAGAGTCAATAACACAGAGAGACTCATTAACACAAAGAGACAGCCATTAACACAGAGTCATTAACA
>NW_028161884.1:0-17942 GCF_964263955.1 Coregonus lavaretus
TCTGGGGGGTGGTACTAATGCTGGGGGGAGAGAGAGAGGGGTCAGGGGGGTTGTACTAATGCTGGGGGAAGAGAGACAGAGGGGTCAGGGGGGTGGTACTAATGCTGGGGGGAGAGAGAGAGGGGTCAGGGGGGTTGGTACTAATGCTGGGGGAGAGAAAGAGAGAGAGAGGGGTCTTGGGGGTTGTACTAATGCTGGAGGGAGAGAGAGGGGTCAGGGGGTGGTACTAATGCTGGGGGGAAGAGAGAGAGGGGTCAAGGGGGTTGGTACTAATGCTGGGGGGGAGGGAGAGAGGGGTCAGGGGGGTGTTACTAATGCTGGGGGGGGAGAGAGAGGGGTCAAGGGGGGTGGTACTAATGCTGGGGGGAGAGAGAGAGAGAGGTCTGGGGGGTTGTACTAATGCTGGGGGAGCGAGAGAGAGGGGTCAGAAGGGCTGTACTAATACTGGGGGGAGAGAGAGAGAGGGGTCTGGGGGTTGTACTAATGCTGGGGGGAGAGAGAGAGAGGGGTCAAGGGGGTTGGTACTAATGCTGGGGGGGGAAGAGAGAGAGAGGGGTCATGGTGGTTGGTACTAATGCTGGGGAGGGAGAGAGAGAGGGGTCAGGGGGGTGGTACTAATGCTGGGGGGGAGAGAGAGAGGGAGGCCTAGGGGGTTGGTACTAATGCTGGGGGGAGAGAGAGAGAGGGGTCAAGGGGGTTGGTACTAATGCTGGGGGGAGAGAGAGGGGTCTGGGGGGTTGTACTATTGCTGGGGGGAGAGAGAGAGGGGTCTGGGGGGTGGTACTAATGCTGGGGGAAGAGAGACAGAGGGGTCAGGGGGGTGGTACTAATGCTGGGGGAGAGAGAGAGGGGTCAGGGGGGTTGGTACTAATGCTGGGGAGAGAAAGAGAGAGAGAGGGGTCTTGGGGGTTGTACTAATGCTGGAGGGAGAGAGAGGGGTCAGGGTGGTGGTACTAATGCTGGGGGGAGAGAGAGAGGAAGTTGGTACTAATGCTGGGGGGAGGGGAGAGAGAGAGGGGTCAGGGGGGTGGTACTAATGCTGGGGGGAGAGAGAGAGAGGGGAGAGGGGGGTTGTACTAATGCTGGGGGGAGAGAGAGAGAGGGAGGTCTGGGGGGTTGGTACTAATGCTGGGGGGAGAGAGAGAGGGGGTTGGTACTAATGCTGGGGGGGGAGAGACAGAGAGGTCTGGAGGGTTGTACTAATGCTGGGGGGAGCGAGAGAGAGGGGTCAGAAGGGTTGGTACTAATGCTGGGGGGAGAGAGAGAGGGGGTTGGTACTAATGATGGGGGGAGAGAGACAGAGATGTCTGGGGGGTTGTACTAATGCTGGGGGGAGAGAGAGAGAGAGGTCTGGGGGGTTGGTACTAATGCTGGGGGGAGAGAGACAGATAGGTCTGGGGGTTGTACTAATGCTGGGGGGAGCGAGAGAGAGGGGTCAGAAGGGTTGTACTAATACTGGGGGAGAGAGAGAGAGGGGTCATGGGGGTTGTACTAATGCTGGGGGGAGAGAGAGAGAGAGGTCATGGGGGTTGTACTAATGCTGGGGGTAGAGAGAGAGAGAGAGGTCATGGGGGTTGTACTAATAATGGGGGGAGAGAGAGAGAAGAGGTCTGGAGGGTTGGTACTAATGATGGGGGGAGAGAGACAGAGAGGTCTGGGGGTTGTACTAATGCTGAGTGGAGCGAGAGAGTGGGGTCAGAAGGGTTGTACTAATACTGGGGGGAGAGAGAGAGAGGGGTCATGGGGGTTGTACTAATGCTGGAGGGAGAGAGAGAGAGCGGTCAAGGGGGATGGTACTAATGCTGGGGGGGAAGAGAGAGGGAGGCCTGGGGGGTTGGTACTAATGCTGGGGGGAGAGAGAGAGAGGGGTCAAGGGGGTTGGTACTTATGCTGGGGGGGGGGGGGGAGATAGGGGTCAAGGGGGTTGGTACTAATGCTGGAGGGAAGAGAGAGAGGGGTCAGGGGGTGGTACTAATGCTGGGGGGGAGAGAGAGAGGGAGGCCTGGGGGGTTGGTACTAATGCTGGGTGGAGAGAGAGAGAGAGGGGTCAAGGGGGGTTATACTAATGCTGGGGGAGAGAGAGAGAGGGGTCAAGGGGGTTGGTACTAATGCTGGGGGGGAGAGAGAGAGGGGTCAGGGGGTGGTACTAATGCTTGGGGGAGAGAGAGAGGGGTCAAGGGGGGTGGTACTAATGCTGGGGGGAGAGAGAGAGAGGGGTCAGGGGGGTTGTACTAATGCTGGGGTGAAAGAGAGAGGAAGTTGGTACTAACGTTGGGGGGAGAGAGAGAGGGGTCTGGGGGGTTGTACTAATGCTGGGGGAGAGAGAGAGGGGTCTGGGGGTTGGTACTAATGCTGGGGTAGAGAGAGAGAGGGAGACCTGAAGGGTTGGAACTAATGCTGGGGGGAGAGAGAGAGAGGGGTCAGGGGGGTTGTACTATTGCTGGGGGGAGAGAGAGAGAGGGGTCAGGGGGGTTGTACTATTGCTGGGAGAGAGAGAGAGGAAGTTGGTACTAATGCTGGGGGAGAGAGAGGGGTCTGGGGGTTGTACTATTGCTGGGGGGAGAGAGAGAGGGGTCTGGGGGGTGGTACTAATGCTGGGGGGGGAGAGAGAGAGGGGTCAGGGGGGTTTTACTAATGCTGGGGGGAGAGAGAGAGGGGTCAGGGGGGTTGTACTAATGCTGGGGGGAGAGAGACAGAGGGGTCAGGGGGTGGTACTAATGCTGGGGGGAGAGAGAGAGAGGGGTCATGGGGGTTGTACTAATGCTAAGGGGAAAGCGAGAGAGGGGTCAAGGTGGGTGGTACTAATGCTGGGGGGAGAGAGAGAGGGGTCAGGGGGGTGGTACTAATGCTGGGGGGAGAGAGAGAGAGGGGTCATGGGGGTTGTACTAATGCTGGGGGGAGAGAGAGAGGAGGTTGGTCCTAATGCTGGGGGGGGGGGGGGAGAGGGGTCAGGGGGGTGGTACTAATGCTGGGGGGAGAGAGAGAGAGGGGTTAGGGGGGTTCTACTAATGCTGGGGGGAGAGAGAGAGAGGGGTCAAGGGGGGTGGTACTAATGCTGGGAGGAGAGAGAGAGAGGGGTTAGGGGGGTGGTACTAATGCTGGGGGGGTGAGAGAGAGGGGTCAGGGGGTGGGGGGAGAGAGAGAGAGGGGTGAGGGGCGTTGTACTAATGCTGAGGGAGAGAGAGAAAGAGGGGGGTCTGGGGGGTTGGTACTAATGCTGGGGGGAGAGAGAGAGTGGGTTGGTACTAATGCTGGGGGGAGAGAGAGAGAGAGGGGTCAGGTTTTTTTTACTAATGCTGGGGGGAGAGAGAGAGAGAGAGGGGGGTCTGGGGGGTTGGTACTGATGCTGAGGGGGAGAGAGAGAGGGGGTTGGTACTAATGCTGGGGGAGAGAGAGAGAGGGGTCAGGGGGGTTGTACTAATGCTGGGGGGTGAGAGAGAGAGAGAGGGGTCAGGGGGGTGGTACTAATGCTGGGGGAGAGAGAGAGAGAGAGGGCCTGGGGGTTGGTACTAATGCTGGAGGGAGAGAGAGAGAGAGAGAGAGGACCCGGGGGTTGGTAATAATGCTGGGAGGAGAGAGAGAGAGGGGTCAAGGGATTTGGTACTAATGCTGGGGGGGAGAGAGAGAGGGGGTTGGTACTAATGCTGGGGGGGAGAGAGAGAGGGGTCAGGGGGGTTGTACTAATGCTGGGGGAGAGAGAGAGAGAGAGGGCCTGGGGTTTGGTACTAATATTGGGGGGAGAGATAGAGAGGGCCTGGTGGTTGGTACTAATGCTGGAAGGAGAGAGAGAGAGAGAGGACCTGAGGGTTGATACTAATGCTGGGGGGAGAGAGAGAGCGGGGTCAAGGGATTTGATACTAATGCTGGGGGGAGAGAGAGAGGGGTCAGGGGGGTGGTACTAATGCCGGGAAGGAGAGAGAGAGGGGTCAGGGGGGTGGTACTAATGCTGGGGGGAGAGCGAGAGAGAGAGGGCATGGGGGGTTGGTACTAATGCTGGAGGGAGAGAGAGAGGGGTCAGGGGGGTGGTACTAATGCTGGGGGGGAGAGAGAGAGGGGTCAAGGGGGGTTGTACTAATGCTGGAGGGAGAGAGAGGGATCAGGGTGGTGGTACTAATGCTGGGGGGAGAGAGAGAGGAAGTAGGTACTAATGCTGGCGGGGGGGGAGAGAGAGAGGGGTCAGGGGGTGGTACTAATGCTGGGGGGAGAGAGAGAGAGGAAGTTGGTACTAATGCTGGCGGGGGGGGGGATAGAGAGGGGTCAGGGGGGTGGTACTAATGCTGGGGGGGAGAGAGAGAGGGGTCAAGGGGGGTTGTACTAATGCTGGAGGGAGAGAGAGGGATCAGGGTGGTGGTACTAATGCTGGGGGGAGAGAGAGAGGAAGTTGGTACTAATGCTGGCGGGGGGGGGAGAGAGAGAGGGGTCAGGGGGGTGGTACTAATGCTGGGGGGAGAGAGAGAGGAAGTTGGTACTAATGCTGGCGGGGGGGGGGGGAGAGAGAGGGGTCAGGGGGGTGGTACTAATGCTGGGGGGAGAGAGAGAGGGGGTCAGGGGGGTTGTACTAATGCTGGGGGGAGAGAGAGAGAGGGGTTAGGGGGGTTCTACTAATGCTGGGGGGAGAGAGAGAGAGGGGTCAAGGGGGGTGGTACTAATGCTGGGAGGAGAGAGAGAGAGGGGTTAGGGGTTGGTACTAATGCTGGGGGAGAGAGAGAGAGGGGTCAGGGGGTGGTACTAATGCTGGGGGGAGAGAGAGAGAGGGGTCAGGGGCGTTGTACTAATGCTGAGGGAGAGAGAGAGAGATGGGGGTCTGGGGGGTTGGTACTAATGCTGGGGGGAGAGAGAGAGGGGTTTGGTACTAATGCTGGGGGGAGAGAGAAAGATGGGGTCAGGGGGGTTTTACTAATGCTGGGGGGAGAGAGAGAGAGAGGGGTCAGGGTTTTTTTACTAATGCTGGGGGGAGAGAGAGAGAGAGAGGGGTCAGGGGGGTTGTACTAATGCTGGGGGAGAGAGAGAGAGAGAGGGCCTGGGGGTTGGTACTAATGCTGGAGGGAGAGAGAGAGAGAGAGGACCCGGGGGTTGGTAATAATGCTGGGGGGAGAGAGAGAGAGAGGGGTCAAGGGATTTGGTACTAATGCTGGGGGGGAGAGAGAGAGGGGTCAGGGGGGTTGTACTAATGCTGGGGGAGAGAGAGAGAGAGAAGGCCTGGGGGTTGGTACTAATGCTGGAGGGAGAGAGAGAGAGAGAGGACCCGGGGGTTGGTAATAATGCTGGGGGGAGAGAGAGAGAGGGGTCAAGGGATTTGATACTAATGCTGGGGGGGGGGGGGGGGGGGGAGAGAGAGAGGGCTCAGGGGGGTGGTACTAATGCTGGGAAGGAGAGAGAGAGGGGTCAGGGGGGTGGCACTAATGCTGGGGGGAGAGCGAGAGAGAGAGGGCCTGGGGGGTTGGTACTAATGCTGGAGGGAGAGAGAGAGGGGTCAGGGGGGTGGTACTAATGCTGGGGTGAGAGAGAGAGGAAGTTGGTACTAATGCTGGGGGGGGGGGGGAGAGAGGGGTCAGGGGAGTGGTAATAATGCTGAGGGGAGAGAGAGAGGGGGTCAGGGGGGTTGTACTAATGCTGGGGGAGAGAGAGAGAGGGGTTAGGGGGGTTCTACTAATGCTGGGGGGAGAGAGAGAGAGGGGTCAAGGGGGGTGGTACTAATGCTGGGAGGAGAGAGAGAGAGGGGTTAGGGGTGGTACTAATGCTGGGGGAGAGAGAGAGAGGGGTCAGGGGGTGGTACTAATGCTGGGGGGAGAGAGAGAGGGGGTCAGGGGGTTGTACTAATGCTGGGGGGAGAGAGAGAGAGGGGTTAGGGGGGTTCTACTAATGCTGGGGGGAGAGAGAGAGAGGGGTCAAGGGGGGTGGTAATAATGCTGGGAGGAGAGAGAGAGAGGGGTTAGGGGGTGGTACTAATGCTGGGGGAGAGAGAGAGAGGGGTCAGGGGGTGGTACTAATGCTGGGGGGAGAGAGAGAGAGGGGTCAGGGGCGTTGTACTAATGCTGAGGGAGAGAGAGAGAGAGGGGGGTCTGGGGGGTTGGTACTAATGCTGGGGGGAGAGAGAGAGGGGGTTGGTACTAATGCTGGGGGGAGAGAGAGAGAGGGGTCAGGGGGGTTTTACTAATTCTGGGGGAGAGAGAGAGAGAGGGGGATCTGGGGGGTTGGTACTAATGCTGGGGGGATAGAGAGAGTGGGTTGGTACTAATGCTGGGGGGAGAGAGAGAGAGGGGTCAGGGGGGTTGTACTAATGCTGGGGGGAGAGAGAGAGAGGGGTCAGGGGGGTGATACTAATGCTGGGGGAGAGAGAGAGAGAGAGGGCCTGGGGGTTGGTACTAATGCTGGAGGGAGAGAGAGAGAGAGAGGACCCGGGGGTTGGTAATGATGCTGGGGGGAGAGAGAGAGAGGGGTCAAGGGATTTGGTACTAATGCTGGGGGGGAGAGAGAGAGGGGTCAGGGGGGTTGTACTAATGCTGGGGGAGAGAGAGAGAGAGAGGGCCTGGGGGTTAGTACTAATGCTGGGGGGAGATATAGATAGGGCCTGGTGGTTGGTACTAATGCTGGGGGGAGAGAGAGAGAGGGGTCAAGGGATTTGATACTAATGCTGGGGGGGAGAGAGAGAGGGGTCAGGGGGTGGTACTAATGCTGGGAAGGAGAGAGAGAGGGGTCAGGGGGGTGGTACTAATGCTGGGGGGAGAGCGAGAGAGAGAGGGCCTGGGGGGTTGGTACTAATGCTGGAGGGAGAGAGAGAGAGGGGTCAGGGGGGTGGTACTAATGCTGGGGGGGAGAGAGAGAGAGGTCAAGGGGGGTTGTACTAATGCTGGAGGGAGAGAGAGGGGTCAGGGTGGTGGTACTAATGCTGGGGGGAGAGAGAGAGGAAGTTGGTACTAATGCTGGGGGGGGGGGAGAGAGAGGGGTCAGGGGGGTGGTACTAATGCTGGGGGGAGAGAGAGAGGGGGTCATTGGGGTTGTACTAATGCTGGGGGGAGAGAGAGAGAGGGGTTAGGGGGGTTCTACTAATGCTGGGGGGAGAGAGAGAGAGGGGTCAAGGGGGGTGGTACTAATGCTGGGAGGAGAGAGAGAGGGGGTTGGTACTAATGCTGGGGGTGGAGAGACAGAGAGGTCTGGAGGGTTGTACTAATGCTGGGGGGAGCGAGAGAGAGGGGTCAGAAGGGTTGGTACTAATGCTGGGGGGAGAGAGAGAGGGGGTTGGTACTAATGATGGGGGGAGAGAGACAGAGATGTCTGGGGGGTTGTACTAATGCTGGGGGGAGAGAGAGAGAGAGGTCTGGGGGGTTGGTACTAATGCTGGGGGGAGAGAGACAGATAGGTCTGGGGGTTGTACTAATGCTGGGGGGAGCGAGAGAGAGGGGTCAGAAGGGTTGTACTAATACTGGGGGAGAGAGAGAGAGGGGTCATGGGGGTTGTACTAATGCTGGGGGGAGAGAGAGAGAGAGAGAGGTCATGGGGGTTGTACTAATGCTGGGGGGAGAGAGAGAGAGAGGTCATGGGGGTTGTACTAATGCTGGGGGGAGAGAGAGAGAAGAGGTCTGGAGGGTTGGTACTAATGATGGGGGGAGAGAGACAGAGAGGTCTGGGGGTTGTACTAATGCTGGGTGGAGCGAGAGAGTGGGGTCAGAAGGGTTGTACTAATACTGGGGGGAGAGAGAGAGAGGGGTCATGGGGGTTGTACTAATGCTGGAGGGAGAGAGAGAGAGCGGTCAAGGGGGATGGTACTAATGCTGGGGGGGAAGAGAGAGGGAGGCCTGGGGGGTTGGTACTAATGCTGGGGGGAGAGAGAGAGAGGGGTCAAGGGGGTTGGTACTTATGCTGGGGGGGGGAGAGATAGGGGTCAAGGGGGTTGGTACTATTGCTGGGGGGAAGAGAGAGAGGGGTCAGGGGGTGGTACTAATGCTGGGGGGGGAGAGAGAGAGGGAGGCCTGGGGGGTTGGTACTAATGCTGGGTTTAGAGAGAGAGAGAGGGGTCAAGGGGGGTTATACTAATGCTGGGGGAGAGAGAGAGAGAGGGGTCAAGGGGGTTGGTACTAATGCTGGGGGGGAGAGAGAGAGGGGTCAGGGGGTGGTACTAATGCTTGGGGGAGAGAGAGAGGGGTCAAGGGGGGTGGTACTAATGCTGGGGGGAGAGAGAGAGAGGGGTCAGGGGGGTTGTACTAATGCTGGGGTGAAAGAGAGAGGAAGTTGGTACTAACGTTGGGGGGAGAGAGAGAGGGGTCTGGGGGGTTGTACTAATGCTGGGGGAGAGAGAGAGGGGTCTGGGGGTTGGTACTAATGCTGGGGTAGAGAGAGAGAGGGAGACCTGAAGGGTTGGAACTAATGCTGGGGGGAGAGAGAGAGAGGGGTCAGGGGGGTTGTACTATTGCTGGGGGGAGAGAGAGAGAGGGGTCAGGGGGGTTGTACTATTGCTGGGGGGAGAGAGAGGAAGTTGGTACTAATGCTGGGGGGAGAGAGAGGGGTCTGGGGGTTGTACTATTGCTGGGGGGAGAGAGAGAGGGGTCTGGGGGGTGGTACTAATGCTGGGGGGGGAGAGAGAGAGGGGTCAGGGGGGTTTTACTAATGCTGGGGGGAGAGAGAGAGGGGTCAGGGGGGTTGTACTAATGCTGGGGGGAGAGAGACAGAGGGGTCAGGGGGTGGTACTAATGCTGGGGGGAGAGAGAGAGAGGGGTCATGGGGGTTGTACTAATGCTAAGGGGAAAGCGAGAGAGGGGTCAAGGTGGGTGGTACTAATGCTGGGGGGAGAGAGAGAGGGGTCAGGGGGGTGGTACTAATGCTGGGGAGAGAAAGAAAGAGAGAGGGGTCTTGGGGGTTGTACTAATGCTGGAGGGAGAGAGACGGGTCAGGGTGGTGGTACTAATGCTGGGGGGAGAGAGAGAGGGGTCAGGGGGGTGGTACTAATGCTGGGGGGAGAGAGAGAGAGGGGTCATGGGGGTTGTACTAATGCTGGGGGGAGAGAGAGAGGAGGTTGGTCCTAATGCTGGGGGGGGGGGGGGGAGAGGGGTCAGGGGGGTGGTACTAATGCTGGGGGGAGAGAGAGAGAGGGGTTAGGGGGGTTCTACTAATGCTGGGGGGAGAGAGAGAGAGGGGTCAAGGGGGGTGGTACTAATGCTGGGAGGAGAGAGAGAGAGGGGTTAGGGGGGTGGTACTAATGCTGGGGGGGAGAGAGAGAGGGGTCAGGGGGTGGTACTAATGCTGGGGGGAGAGAGAGAGAGGGGTGAGGGGCATTGTACTAATGCTGAGGGAGAGAGAGAAAGAGGGGGGTCTGGGGGGTTGGTACTAATGCTGGGGGGAGAGAGAGAGTGGGTTGGTACTAATGCTGGGGGGAGAGAGAGAGAGAGGGGTCAGGTTTTTTTTACTAATGCTGGGGGGAGAGAGAGAGAGAGAGGGGGGTCTGGGGGGTTGGTACTGATGCTGGGGGGAGAGAGAGAGGGGGTTGGTACTAATGCTGGGGGGAGAGAGAGAGAGGGGTCAGGGGGGTTGTACTAATGCTGGGGGGTGAGAGAGAGAGGGGTCAGGGGGGTGGTACAAATGCTGGGGGAGAGAGAGAGAGAGAGGGCCTGGGGGTTGGTACTAATGCTGGAGGGAGAGAGAGAGAGAGAGAGAGGACCCGGGGGTTGGTAATAATGCTGGGAGGAGAGAGAGAGAGGGGTCAAGGGATTTGGTACTAATGCTGGGGGGGAGAGAGAGAGGGGTCAGGGGGGTTGTACTAATGCTGGGGGAGAGAGAGAGAGAGAGGGCCTGGGGGTTGGTACTAATATTGGGGGGAGAGATAGAGAGGGCCTGGTGGTTGGTACTAATGCTGGAAGGAGAGAGAGAGAGAGAGGACCTGGGGGTTGGTACTAATGCTGGGGGGAGAGAGAGAGAGGGGTCAAGGGATTTGGTATTAATGCTGGGGGGGGAGAGAGAGAGGGGTCAGGGGGGTGGTACTAATGCTGGGAAGGAGAGAGAGAGGGGTCAGGGGGTGGTACTAATGCTGGGGAGAGAGCGAGAGAGAGAGGGCCTGGGGGGTTGGTACTAATGCTGGAGGGAGAGAGAGAGGGGTCAGGGGGGTGGTACTAATGCTGGGGGGGAGAGAGAGAGGGGTCAAGTGGGGTGGTACTAATGCTGGGGGGAGAGAGAAAGAGGGGTCAGGGGGGTGGTACTAATGCTGGGGGGAGAGAGAGAGAGGGGTCAAGGGGGTTGTACTAATGCTGGGGATAGAGAGAGAGAGAGGGGTCAAGGGTGGTGGTACTAATGCTGGGAGGAGAGAGAGAGAGGGGTTAGGGGGTGGTACTAATGCTGGGGGGAGAGAGAGAGGAGGTTGGTACTAATGCTGGGGGGGGGAGAGAGGGGTCAGGGGGGTGGTACTAATGCTGGGGGGAGAGAGAGAGAGGGGTCAGGGGGGTTGTACTAATGCTGGTGGGAGAGAGAGAGAGGGGTTAGGGGGGTTCTACTAATGCTGGGGGGAGAGAGAGAGAGGGGTCAAGGGGGGTGGTACTAATGCTGGGAGGAGAGAGAGAGAGAGGGGTCAGGGGGTGGTACTAATGCTGGGGGGAGAGAGAGAGAGGGGTGAGGGGCGTTGTACTAATGCTGAGGGAGAGAGAGAAAGGGGGGGGGTCTGGGGGGTTGGTACTAATGCTGGGGGGAGAGAGAGAGTGGGTTGGTACTAATGCTGGGGGGAAAGAGAGAGAGGGGTCAGTGTTTTTTTACTAATGCTGGGGGGAGAGCGAGAGAGAGAGGGGGGTCTGGGGGGTTGGTACTAATGCTGGGGGGAGAGAGAGAGGGGGTTGGTACTAATGCTGGGGGGAGAGAGAGAGAGGGGTCAGGGGGGTTGTACTAATGCTGGGGGGAGAGAGAGAGAGGGGTCAGGGGGGTGGTACTAATGCTGGGGGAGAGAGAGAGAGAGAGGGCCTGGGGGTTGGTACTAATGCTGGAGGGAGAGAGAGATAGAGAGGACCCGGGGGTTGGTAATAATGCTGGGGGGAGAGAGAGAGAGGGGTCAAGGGATTTGGTACTAATGCTGGGGGGGAGAGAGAGAGGGGTCAGGGGGGTTGTACTAATGCTGGGGGAGAGAGAGAGAGAGAGGGCCTGGGGGTTGGTACTAATATTGGGGGGAGAGATAGAGAGGGCCTGGTGGTTGGTACTAATGCTGGAGGGAGAGAGAGAGAGAGAGGACCTGGGGGTTGATACTAATGCTGGGGGGAGAGAGAGAGAGGGGTCAAGGGATTTGATACTAATGCTGGGGGGGGAGAGAGAGAGGGGTCAGGGGGGTTGTACTAATGCTGGGAAGGAGAGAGAGAGTGGTCAGGGGGGTGGTACTAATGCTGGGGGGAGAGCGAGAGAGAGAGGGCCTGGGGGGTTGGTACTAATGCTGGAGGGAGAGAGAGAGGGGTCAGGGGGGTGGTACTAATGCTGGGGGGGAGAGAGAGAGGGGTCAAGGGGGGTTGTACTAATGCTGGAGGGAGAGAGAGGGGTCAGGGTGGTGGTACTAATGCTGGGGGGAGAGAGAGAGGAAGTTGGTACTAATGCTGGGGGGAGGGGGAGAGAGAGAGGGGTCAGGGGGTGGTACTTGTCAGTGTAGCTGTAGGTGGGTGTGGTGGTGGAATCAGGCGCAGGACGCACAAAGTAAGTCCAACAGACTTTAGTAGTTTAGCAACAAAACACAGCACGAAAACAAATGCCCTGAGGCGAGAAACTCCGCACGCAGGCGAAATAAAGCGGGCGCACAAAACACGTGCGACAAAATACTCCAAACACAGAATGGAGAGCAGCTCAACCGAGCAGACTGCAAAATACATAAGCTATACGCAAGACAGTGAAAACAATCACACACAACACTAGACAAACACAACGAGAACTTATAGGACACTAATTACACTAAACGATAACAGGTGTCACAACAAACAGACAAAAGCAAACGAACATAGAAACATGCAACGGTGGCAGCTAGTATTCCGGAGACGACGAACGCCGAAGCCTGCCCGAGCAAGGGAGAGAGGCAGCCTCGGCCGAAACCGTGACAGTACCCCCCCCTTGACGCGCGGCTCCAGACGTGCGCCGACTCCGGCCTCGGGGACGACCAGGAGGACGCGGAGCAGGGTGCGTCGGGTGCCCACGATGGAATTCCGTCAGGAGAGACGGAAAATGTCTCTCCTCGGCACCCAGCACCGTTCCTCCGGACCGTACCCCTCCCACTCCACTAGATATTGGAGACCCCTCATCCGACGTCTCGAATCCAAGATGGACCGCACGGAGTACGCCGGTGCCCCCTCGATGTCCAATGGGGGCGGAGGAGTCTCCCTGATCTCACTTTCTTGGAGTGGGCCAGCTACCACCGGCCTGAGAAGAGACACATGGAACGAGGGGTTAATACTTTTATATTCAACAGGTAGTTGTAATTTGTAACACACCTCGTTCAACCTTCTCAGGACTTTAAATGGCCCTACAAACCGCCGACCCAGTTCCCGACAGGGCAGGCGGAGGGGCAGGTTTCTGGTAGAGAGCCAGACTCGATCACCAGGTGCGTACACCGGTCCCTCACTGCGGTGGAGATCGGCGCTCGCTTTATGACGACGGAGGGCCCGCTGCAGGTGGACGTGTGCAGCGTTCCATGTCTCCTCCGAGCGCCGCGCCCACTCATCCACCGCAGGAGCCTCGATCTGGCTCTGCTGCCAAGGTGCCAGAACCGGCTGGTAACCTAACACACATTGGAAAGGGGTTAGGTTAGTGGAGGAATGGCGTAGGGAATTTTGGGCCATTTCGGCCCAGGGAACGTACCTTGCCCACTCCTCCGGCCGATCCTGGCAGTATGTTCTAAGAAACCTACCCACATCCTGGTTCACGCGTTCCACCTGCCCATTACTCTCCGGGTGGTAACCCGAGGTGAGGCTCACCGAGACCCCCAACCGCTCCATAAAAGCTCTCCAGACTCTGGAGGTAAATTGGGGACCTCGATCAGACACAATATCCTCGGGTACCCCGTAGTGCCGGAACACGTGGGTGAATAGTGCTTCGGCGGTTTGCAGGGCAGTAGGAAGGCCCGGCATAGGGAGCAAACGACAGGCCTTAGAAAACCGGTCCACAACGACCAGTATAGTGGTATTCCCCTGTGAAGGAGGAAGGTCAGTGAGGAAATCCACCGAGAGGTGAGACCATGGTCGTTGTGGAACGGGCAGGGGTAGTAACTTACCCCTAGGCAGATGTCTAGGCGCCTTACACTGGGCGCACACCGAGCAGGAGGAAACATAAACCCTCACATCCCTCGCCAACGTGGGCCACCAGTACTTGGCACTAAGACAGTGCACTGTCCGGCCGATACCAGGGTGTCCAGAGGAGGGTGACGTGTGAGCCCAATAGATCAATCGATCCCGAACCTCGAGCGGAACGTACTTCCGACCCTCCGGGCATTGCGGTGGACTAGGGTCGGTGCGTAACGCCCGCTCGAGATCAGCATCGACCTCCCACACTACCGGTGCCACTAGAAACGACTCCGGCAGTATGGGAGTGGGCTCCACGGACCTCTCCTCCGTGTCATACCGCCGAGACAGTGCGTCTGCCTTACCGTTCTGTGACCCAGGGATGTACGTGATCTTAAATGTGAACCGGGTCAAAAACATATTCCACCTCGCCTGGCGAGGGTTCAGCCTCCTCGCTGCCCGGATGTACTCCAGGTTACGGTGGTCCGTCAAAATGAGGAAAGGGTGTTGAGCCCCCTCAAGCCAGTGCCTCCACACCTTTAGGGCCTGTACTACGGCTAACAGCTCCCTGTCCCCCACGTCATAGTTTCGCTCCGCCGGACTGAGCTTCTTGGAATAGAAGGCACAGGGGCGGAGTTTAGGTGGCGCGCCGGACCGTTGCGACAGCACGGCACCTATACCGGCCTCTGACGCGTCCACCTCTACCTGAAATGGCAAAAAGGGATCCGGATGCGCCAGCACCGGAGCCGAGGTAAACAGGTCCTTCAGCCTCCCAAACGCCCTGTCCGCCTCGGCTGACCACTGCAGACGCACCGGACCCCCCTTCAAAAGAGACGTTTTGGGAGCTGCCACCTGTCCAAAACCCCGGATAAACCTCCGGTAATAATTCGCAAACCCCAAAAACTGCTGCACCTCCTTCACAGTGGTTGGCGTTTGCCAATTACGCACGGCCGACACCCGGTCTACCTCCATCTTCACCTCTGACGCAGACAACTGATAACCCAAAAAGGAGACCGACTCCTGGAAGAACAGACACTTCTCTGCCTTGACATACAGGTCGTGCTCCAACAGCCTCCGCAACACTCGGCGCACCAGGGCCACATGCTCGACTCGGGTAGGCGAGTACACGAGAATGTCATCGATGTACACGACCACCCCCTGCCCCTGCATGTCCCTGAAGATCTCATCCACGAATGATTGGAAAACTGAAGGAGCGTTCATCAACCCGTATGGCATGACAAGATACTCGTAATGGCCCGAGGTGGTACTAAAGGCTGTCTTCCATTCATCGCCCTCCCTAATGCGCACCAAGTTGTACGCGCTCCTGAGATCTAATTTAGTGAAGAAACGCGCCCCATGCAATGACTCCGTCATGGTCGCAATCAGCGGGAGTGGATAACTGTACTTCACCGTGATCTGATTGAGACCACGGTAATCAATGCACGGGCGTAATCCTCCATCCTTTTTCTTCACAAAAAAGAAACTCGAGGACGCAGGGGAAGTGGAGGGCCGTATGTATCCTTGTCTCAGAGATTCGTCTATGTACGTCTCCATAGCTCTCTTCTCCTCCTGAGACAGAGGATACACATGGCTCCGTGGGAGCGCAGCTCCTGCCTGGAGGTCTATCGCACAATCTCCCTGCCTATGGGGAGGCAACTGCGTCGCCCTCGACTTACTGAACACAATAGCCAAATCCCCATACTCAGGGGGAACGTGCAATGCGGGCACCTGGTTTGGACTCTCCACCGAGGTAGCCCCTACGGAAACGCCTAAACATCGACCCACACACTGGGCAGACCACTCCATCAGAGCCCTCTCCTGCCACGAAATAGATGGGTTATGGGTACTCAACCAGGGCATGCCCAGCACCACCGGATACGCAGGCGAGTCAATCAGAAATAGCTGGATCATCTCCTGATGACCCCCCTGCGCACACATCCTAAGTGGCGCAGTGACCTCCCTGATAAAGCCCGCACCCAACGGACGGCTATCTAGGGCATGAACGGGGAAGGGGACGTCAACAGGAAGAAGGGGAATCCCTAAGGCTAAACAAAACTTCTTATCAACAAAATTCCCAGCCGCGCCTGAATCTACCAGCGCCTTATGCTGGGAATGAGGTGCTACCTGTGGAAAACGCACAGGTATACAGAAATGTGCAACAGAGAGCTCTGGGTGAGTGGGGCGCCTACTCACCTGGAAGGACTCCCCAGTGCGGGACCTGTCGTCCTCTCCCCTAGGAGGCCATCCCCAGCACCTAGCCGCGGTGTGTCCTCCCCGACCACAGTTGGTGCAGGAGATGGACCCCCTCGTAAGCCGACCCCTCCTCTCTCTAGCGCCAGCGCTCCCGAGCTCCATGGCGCACGGCTCGGAGGCGCTGGAGGGTGAAATGGACGGACCCCCCTCGGGACGTCCGCGGGTAGCTAGCAGGTTATCCAGCCTGATGGACATGTCGACCAACTGGTCGAACGAGAGGCTGGTGTCCCTACAGGCCAGCTCCCTACGGACGTCCTCGCGTAGACTACATTGGTAGTGATCGATGAGAGCCCGCTCATTCCACCCTGCGTCCGCCGCTAGAGTACGGAATTCCAAGGCGAACTCCTGGGCACTCCTCTTCCCCTGCCGGAGGCAGACCAGACGCTCCCCCGCCGCTTTCCCCTCCGGGGGATGGTCAAACACCGCCCTGAAGCGGCGGGAGAACTCGTCGTAGGTGATGGTGTTCGCGTCGATTCTCCTCCACTCTGCGTTGGCCCATTCCAACGCCTTCCCGGAAAGGCAGGAGATCAGGGCGGACACGCTCTCGTGTCCCGAGGGCGCCGGGTGCACGGTGGCCAGGTAAAGCTCCACCTGGAGAAGGAATCCCTGACACCCGGCCGCGGTCCCATCGTAGGCCCTCGGGAGCGAGAGTCGAACTCCTCTGGGTTCCGGAGCGGGAATGGGCTGACTTGCCGATGGTGCTGGCAGGGAGGATGGCGGTGGAGAAGTCCCTCGGGTCTCCCAGCCTCGGATGGTGGTGATCACCTCCTGAAGTGCGGACCCCATCCGCAGGATCTGGTCATTCTGTTCGCGGACCCTGTCCTCCAACGTCGCCTGTGCTGCTGCGGCTCCTGCTGATTCCATCGAGTATGGTGTGTGATTCTGTCAGTGTAGCTGTAGGTGGGTGTGGTGGTGGAATCAGGCGCAGGACGCACAAAGTAAGTCCAACAGACTTTAGTAGTTTAGCAACAAAACACAGCACGAAAACAAATGCCCTGAGGCGAGAAACTCCGCACGCAGGCGAAATAAAGCGGGCGCACAAAACACGTGCAACAAAATATTCCAAACACAGAATGGAGAGCAGCTCAACCGAGCAGACTGCAAAATACATAAGCTATACGCAAGACAGTGAAAACAATCACACACAACACTAGACAAACACAACGAGAACTTATAGGACACTAATTACACTAAACGATAACAGGTGTCACAACAAACAGACAAAAGCAAACGAACATAGAAACATGCAACGTGGCAGCTAGTATTCCGGAGACGACGAACGCCGAAGCCTGCCCGAGCAAGGGAGAGAGGCAGCCTTGGCCGAAACCGTGACAGTACTAATGCTGGGGGGAGAGAGAGAGGGGGTCAGGGGGGTTGTACTAATGCTGGGGGGAGAGAGAGAGAGGGGTTAGGGGGGTTCTACTAATGCTGGGGGGAGAGAGAGAGAGGGGTCAAGGGGGGTGGTACTAATGCTGGGAGGAGAGAGAGGGGTTAGGGGGGTGGTACTAATGCTGGGGGAGAGAGAGAGGGGGGTCAGGGGGTGGTACTAATGCTGGGGGGAGAGAGAGAGAGGGGTCAGGGGCGTTGTACTAATGCTGAGGAAGAGAGAGAGAGAGGGGGGTCTGGGGGGTGGGTCTTAATGCTGGGGGGAGAGAGAGAGGGGGTTGGTACTAATGCTGGGGGGAGAGAGAGAGAGGGGTCAGGGGGGGTTTACTAATGCTGGGGGGAGAGAGAGAGAGAGAGGGGGATCTGGGGGGTTGGTACTAATGCTGGGGGGAGAGAGAGAGGGGGTTGGTACTAATGCTGGGGGGAGAGAGAGAGAGGGGTCAGGGGGGTTGTACTAATGCTGGGGGGAGAGAGAGAGAGGGGTCAGGGGGGTGGTACTAATGCTGGGGGAGAGAGAGAGAGAGGGCCTGGGGGTTGGTACTAATGCTGGAGGGAGAGAGAGAGAGAGAGAGAGGACCCGGGGGTTGGTAATAATGCTGGGGGGAGAGAGAGAGAGGGGTCAAGGGATTTGGTACTAATGCTGGGGGGGAGAGAGAGAGGGGTCAGGGGGGTTGTACTAATGCTGGGGGAGTGAGAGAGAGAGAGGGCCTGGGGGTTGGTACTAATGCTGGGGGGAGAGATAGATAGGGCCTGGTGGTTGGTACTAATGCTGGAGGGAGAGAGAGAGAGAAAGAGAGAGGACCTGGGGGTTGGTACTAATGCTGGGGGGAGAGAGAGAGAGGGGTCAAGGGATTTGGTACTAATGCTGGGGGGGGAGAGAGAGAGGGGTCAGGGGGGTGGTACTAATGAAGGGAAGGAGAGAGAGATGGGTCAGGGGGGTGGTACTAATGCTGGGGGTAGAGCGAGAGAGAGAGGGCCTGGGGGGTTGGTACTAATGCTGGAGGGAGAGAGAGAGGGGTCAGGGGGTGATACTAATGCTGGGGGGAGAGAGAGAGGGGTCAAGGGGGGTTGTACTAATGCTGG
>NW_028161883.1:0-1000 GCF_964263955.1 Coregonus lavaretus
ACATGATGCTTCCTTTGCACACTCTCAAGAGCAAACATATGTGCAAGTGCGCACAAACACACACACATAATCGCACACAAACACACACATACACACTTGCACAAACTCCAGAGAGACCAGCCAATATGCATCTGCATAGCTCCCTGCTGAGTGCATCTCAGCATAATTATATATGTATTTTAAACATGTGTATATTCTGTTCTTCATGCCACAACACTAACACCCAGTACACATGCATTTGTATTTTATCCCTAATCTTGTACAAAGTTGTGTTTGTGTGCGTCTGTAACTGTGAGTGTGTGTGCGTGCGTGCATGCATGTGTGTGTGTGTGTGTTTTTTCTATGTGTTTGTGGACATGAGCACAACAAAAGTGTATACTGTATATCTCTATCCAGTATCAGAGGTTTGTTGTGGAACAGGCAGCCAAGTTTGTCATCTTGATGGAAGGAAGATGTAGTTTAGTTTTATTGGGAAGGGCTTCACATGTTAGTATTGATTGAGACGGGCCCTGCCAGATGCACTTGTTTCCTCAGTCACCCCTTGCTCCAGGGCTGCCGAGGGGAGTGGAGGAGAGCTGCTCCCAATTGAATGTTTGGTCTTGGGCTCCAGCTGGCACGTGGCATTGGGGGTGGAGGGGGGTTGAATGAGTCTAGCTTAGCGAGGTGGCGAGCTGCGCTTCTTTCCGGTGCCCCTGGGAGAGCGGTAACGAGATGTCTGCTAGCCCGGGCCGAGCAGGCACCTCTTTATAAGGCATTGAGAGATGGCGTGAAATGAAACGGCTATTGATTGAGCTTGATGGCCGATCCAGCTCTTTAAAATCACATTAACGAGGCCACTCTGCACGGTGGCAAATGAACAGTCAGGACAGTCAGGACAAGAGGCCCCTAGTTAGAGAGAGAGAGGGGGGTGGGGGAGGGGGAGGGCGCACTAGCCAGGGGGTGTCAATCCCTTAACAAGCAGACAGTATACACAGGAAGGTAGATACAGCCCCCTTCTCTC
>NW_028161882.1:0-12513 GCF_964263955.1 Coregonus lavaretus
AGGAGGGGGGGAGAGGAGGAGAGGGGGAGAGATGGAGAAGAGGAGAGTGTGGAGCGGGAGAGTGAGGGAGAGGAGAGGGAGGGAAGGGGGAGAGGGGGAGAGGGAGAGGGGGAGAGGGGAGAGGGGAGAGAGGGAGAAGAGGAGAGGGTGGAGATGGGGAGAGAGTGAGAAGAGGAGAGGGGGAGAGGGGGAGAGGGGGAGAGGGGAGAACAGTAGAGGTGGAGAAGAGGAGATGGGGAGAGGAGGAGAGGGGGAGAGGAGAGGGGAGAAGGGGAGAGAGGGAGAGGGGAGAGGGAGGGGAGAGGAGGAGATAGTGAGAGGAGAGGAGAGGGGGAGGGGGGAGTGAGGGAGAAGAGGAGAGGGTGGAGAGAGGTAGAGAGGGAGAAGAGGAGAGGGGAGAGGGGGAGAAGGGGAAAAGAGGAGAGGGGAAGAGGGGAAGAGAGAGGGAAAATAGTAGAGGGGAAAGAAGGAGAGAGGGAGAGGAGAGGGGGAAAGGGGGAGAGAAAGAGAGGAGGAGAGGGGGAGAGGAGGAAAGAGGGAGATGAGAGGGGGGAGAGGGGTAGAGGGGAGAGGAGAGGAGAGGTGGGAGAAGTTGAGAGAGGGAGAAGAGGAGAGGGGGGAGAGGGAGAGGTGGAGAGAGGAGAAGAGGAGAGGGGGAGAGGGGGAGAGGGGGAAAAGAAAAGAGAGGGGGAGAGAGGGAGAAGGGAGAGGGAGAGGGGGAGAAGAAAAGACAGGTGGAGAAGGAGAGAGAGGGAGAAGAGGAGAGGGGAGAGGGGGAAAAGAGAAGAGGGAGAGCGGGGGAGAGAGGGAGAGTAGGAGAGTGGAGAGAGGGGGAGAGATGGAGAAGAGGAGAGGGGGAAGAGGGGGAGAAGGGAGAGGGGGAGAGTGGGGAGGGGGAGGTGGAGAGAGGGAGAGGAGGAGAGGAGAGGGAGGGAGGAAAGAGGGAGAAGAGGAGAGGGGAGAGAGGGAGAGAGGGAGAGAGAGAGAGGGGTGTGTTGCAGGAGGTGAGGGGGAGAGGAGAGGGGGACAGGGGGAGAATGGTAGAGGAGGAGAGGTGGAGAGGAGAGGAGAGGGGAGGGGGTGAGGAGGAGAGGAGGTGAGAGGGGGGAGAGGGGGAGAGGGGGAGAGGGGGAGAAGAAAAGAGAGGGGGGAGAGGTGGAAAGAGGGAGAAAGGAGAGGGGGAGGGGAGGGGGAGAGGGGGAGAAGAAATTAGAGGGGGAAAGTGGGAGAGTGGGAGAGGAGGAGAGGGGGAAGAGGGGGAGAGAGGGAGAGGAGGAATGGGGAACCAGCTGACTGAGAGGGCCCTAGTGGAGCCACTTGGCTGAGAGGACCCTAGTGGAGCAACCTAGGCAAAAGAGAGGAGAAATTTACATAAACATGACCTTTCATGATGTGATGGGGAAGATAGGCTTATCGTTGGTATGACGCAACAACACCCATGTGTACACACATTCCCCTTCCGTGGAAAGGTGAATCTCTCTTTGCAGATGAGTTTATATATAATTTCATAACTTTGCTTTTGTCTGTTTTTGAAATCATTCATTTCATAGGTCAGAGGTCAAGCTGAGCCGTACCAGGAGTGGAAGAGTGGACAAGGTTACTGGTTATGATGACATCACTGGTGAGAAGTCAGTTATGAAAAGATATTCAGTTGACTGCGTGTTAGTTCTATATCGTGGAGCTCCGCCCCATAGGGGAGCTCTGCTCCTATTGGTTTACCCACTGCCCTAAGGCAGCATCAGCCTGAGACAAAATTATGCACACACCTGCAGCCAATAGGAGTACAGGTGTCCCTATAAGAGGGGATGCCTCCCCTCAATCAGCCTCCCTTTATCTTCAGCGACTGGACTAGACTGAAGAAGCCAAGAAGAGACGAAAAGAAGACTCAGGACGAAGAAAATGCCGTCGATTTCCAGATCATCGACGTCGTCCTACAATGAGCACACCAAGCTTATCCATAGGGTAAGTATTTAACAAAAGCTCTTTTCAGAGCTCAATGTCGCTGTTTCCCTTGGTGGCTGTCGACCCCCCCCCCCCCGACTAATGTTTCGTGGGTTGAGGGACACAGCACGCCAGGGACGGCCTCATTAAATCCCCCACTATGCGCTAGCTGTGCCCTCCTTTTTTGAAGGAGAGGAAGCAGCGTTGGGCATTTTTACGGAGGATATTCCTCTTGAGGATGTGCTATCAGTGTTAGCCACAGCTTCTGAGGCATCATCTGAAGGCGCTGACTCAGGAGATGACAGGGCTATTGGGGAAGAAATGAATATTCTATTGGAACAATTCATTACACTGACCCAGATGTTTAACACCCCTTTTCCCTCAGGAAAGTGTGAGGTCATTTACATCCCTGGATGATGACTGGGCTGCTAACAGCGGGAGATTAAGCTGCCCCCCATTCCCTCCAACCCGGAAGTGGACATGATGGAGGGCGGCCGTTACTCTCGCTACAGCATGGCGTCAGACGGCGGCCTCCAGCAGCAAGGGAGCGGGCCTCGCCCCCCCCCCCCCCCCCCCTGCAGCGCCAGAGGGGCCGACCATTCCGCCGGCGAGAGAGGTCATTAAAGCGTCATCCTGGCATCACCCGAAGGGCGGCCAGAAGAGACGCCGTTTATGACATGGCGAGGGGGAGAGAACGGAAGACGGCGCAGCGCCTGGTGTGACTGAGCCCACTGTTCCCCGCCACCCTACCGTTGAGTGTATGGAGGAGAATGTTTTTTGTTGATGTGTGTAATAAAGAGTTGGCTCTACCTGAATTTGTCAAAAAAAGAGCCCCTTTTCCATAATACATCCGAGAGCGTTCGACCTTCCTCACTCTCGCTCTCTCTCTTACCACTCGAGTGCAGCTCAGCCCACCACGGTGCGTTGCTAAGCGCACACATAAGGTAGGTATAAAAAAGGATATTAATTTTAAGATGTTACCTTATGAAGACTTCACTTTACAGACTCCTAGGAGTGCTGTAGTGAGTGTCTCACATAGCAGGCTGCAGTCTCAGCCGGATAATGGCATGATGACGCGACCGCTATTCGGGACGGCACTCTGTCTCAGACTAAGGTCTCAGTCAGTGCAGTTCAGACCCGTGCTGCGTTCACGGAGGGCCGGAATACTGTGGTTACGAGTTTAACCAACGTATCGGCGCCCCGTTTCTCTCAGAACGCGCTTATGCTCACCACACCGAGTGTAGCTCAGCCCACCAGGGGTGCAGAGCTGAGCACACACAGGAGGTGAATGTTAAAAAATGGTATCAAGGCGCCGCCTTGTGTTACCTCATAGAGACCTCCCATTACAGACTCCTAGGAGTGCTGTAGTGAGTGTGTCACATAGCAGGCTGCAGTCTCAGTCAAATAGTGACAGGATGATGCAACCGCTATTCGGGGATGGCGCACTGTCTCAGGCTAAGGCCTCTGTCAGTGCAGTTCAGACCCGTGCTGCATTCAAGGAGGGCCGGAATACTACGGTTACAGGTGTAACCAACATATCGGCGGCCCCGTTTCTCTCAGAATGTGCTGATGCTCACCACACTGAGTGTAGCTCAGCCCACCAGGGGTGCAGAGCTGAGCACACACAGGAGGTGAATGTAAATAAGGTATCAAGGCGCCGCCTTGTGTTACCTCATAGAAACCTCACATTACAGACTCCTAGGAGTGCTGTAGTGAGTGTCTCACATAGCAGGCTGCAGTCTCGGTCAGACACTGACATGATGACACAGCCGCTATTTGGGGATGGCGCACTATCGCAGACTAAGGTCTCTGTTAGTGCGATTCAGACCCATGCTCCGTTCACGGAGGGCCCTATTACCACAGTCACGAAGGTGCCCAGTGTATCGGCGCCCCCACTTCTTTCTGAACGCGCCAATGCTCACCACACTGAGTGTAGTTCAGCCCACCAGTGATGCAGAGCTGAACGTACACAGGAGGTGAAAGGAGGAAAGATACCAAGACGCCGTCTTGGTTTATCTCAAAGAGACCTCACATTACAGACTCCAAGGAGTACTGTAGTGAGTGCCTCTCATAGCAGGCTGCAGTCTCAGTCAGGAGACATGATGACGCAGCCGCTATTTGGGGATGGCACACTATCGCAGACTAAGGTCTCGGTTAGTGGGATTCAGACCCATGCTGCGTTCACGGAGGGCCGGATTACTAAGGTTACGGGAATAACCAACGTATCGGCGCCCCCACCTCTCACAGAACGCGCTAATACTCACCACACTGAGCGTGACTCAACCCACCAGAGGTGCAGAGTTGAACACACACAGAAGGTGAAGGTTAAGAAGGTATCGAGGCACCGCCTTGTGTTACCTCATAGAGACCTCATATTACAGACTCCTAGGAGTATTGTAGTGAGGGGCTCTAATAGCGAATTTCAGTCATCTACGATGACGCAATCGCTTGCTGGGGATGGTGCCCTGTCGCAGGCTGTGGCCTCGGTCAGTGCAATTCAGACCCGCGCTGTGTTCACGGAGGGCAGGAATACGACGGTTACGGGTTTAACTGACGTCTCTGCCCCTCCTTCTTGTTCAAAACGCACTAATGTTTCCTCTCCCTTTCATGGGAGGCCCGCCTTGGGCTGTTCCACCACCTCAGTGTTGGGGAACAGCGGCGGCAAGGGCCATAGAAGAATACAGGTCCTTCCTACTGAATGTACCACAGCTTCGCGCTCGGCCGCTTTCTCTGTATTGCTGGCAGTGGCAGCGACGCTGCACCCTCTCATGCTGGCTAGATCAGACGTTGCAGAAGGGTTATGCTCTCCAATTCCATCGGACCCCACCCCCATTCAGGGGAGTGGTGGAGAAGGTGATGAAAACGGCCGAAAAAGTGGCCGCTCTGGTTTGAGAGATTACTGAACTTTTGGCGAAGGAGGCGGTCACAGTGGTTCCGCAGGAGCAAAGGAACAAGGGGCTATATTCACCCTACTTCCTGGTGCCCAAAAAGACGGGGGGAATGAGGCCAATATTGGATTTACGCATTCTCAACGAGAGCGTAACCAAACGACCCTTTCGAATGCTAACGACAAAACGTCTGCTGGAATGTGTCCAGAAAGGAGACTTTTGTACGAGCATAGACCTAAAGGACGCGTACTTTCATGTGCCGGTACAGCCGCGTCACAGGAAGTTTCTCCGATTCGCCTTTCAAGGGGTGGCGTACGTATACACGAGGATGCCATTTGGGTACGCCCTGGCACCTCGCACGTTTTCCAAGTGTGTGGAGGCGGCATTGGAACCGTTGCGTCGTCAGGGAATACGGCTACTAGCCTACCTAGATGACCTACTGGTTCTCGCCCCGTCAGCAGAGCTGGCGATCACTCACACAACACAGACAGTGATTCATCTCACACGTCTGGGGTTCGCTGTGAATTGGAAAAAGAGCGCGCCCTGGCCCAGTCATCAGATTGTCTACCTGGGGATACAGCTAGACACTGTAATGATGAGGGCTCGAATTTCGGACCCCCGAAGGGTAGCCTTGTTGCTAGCCCGGAGGAAGTGTCGTCCGAATCACACGGTGAAGGCGCTGTCGATCATGTCACTCTTGGGTCTCATGTCGTCAGCCCACTCTGTGGTTCCGCTGGAACTCCTGCACATGCGCAGGATGCAGCGATGGTTCGCCCAACTAAGACTAGACCCATTGCGTCAATGTCATCGGTTGGTGGTGGTTCCCCTCTCGCTCAGTGCAGATCTGAACTATTGGAGAAACCCGCGCATTCTCACGCACGGAGTCCCGATAGGCAAAGTGTCCTCTTACATCCCAGTGTTCACAGATGCGTCTCTGACTGGATGGGGAGGGACATGTCAGACCCAAGCGATAGGAGGTGTGTGGCCTCTTTCGAGTCGCCACGTCAACCTCTTGGAGTTGGAAACGGTTCGACTGGTTTTGACCCACTTCACGTCTACCCTTCGGGGTCGCGATGTGCTGGTCTGGTCAGACAACCGGACCACAGTAGCCCACATAAATCGCCAGGGAGGAGTCAGGTCTCCTGCTCTCCATCGGGCGGCAGAGGAATTGTGGCTGTGGGCTCACGAGCACCTTCGCTCATTGAGAGCAGCACACATTCCGGGCTACTTGAACGTAGGAGCAGACCTCATGTCAAGAGGGGGTCCTCAAGACGACGAGTGGTGTCTGCATCCGGACATTGTTCTCCAAATTTGGGAACAGTTCGGGAGAGCCGAGGTGGATCTATTCGCGTCACGTGTGAACGCGCAATGTCCCCTATGGTTCTCTCTGAGGGAACAGGAAGAACCGCCACTAGGAAGAGATGCCTTTGCGCACCACCCGTGGCCGAGAGTTCTTCTGTATGCATTCCCTCCGCTGTCCTGCATTCTCCCACTGTTAGCCAGGGTGAGGTCAGGAGGGCTGTCAGTGATACTGGTAGCCCCCGATCGCCCAGGGGCTCCTTGGTTTGCGGAGATGAGTCAGATGTTGATTGCGCCACCTTGGCCAATTCCACATCGACGGGACGCGTTGTCTCAGGCAGGGGGCACGATAGGGCAGTTGCCCATAATCGGCCAACCACTGAAGGCCTGGCTGCTGAGAGGGACAGGCTAGAGCGCCGTGGGTTATCTGATGCGGTGATCAGGACCATACAGGGTTCACGTGCCAGTTCCACTTCTAAGATGTATGCCAGTAGATGGAACGTGTTTTCACAATGGTGTGTCACACAAGGTGTAGACCCCATGAGCTGTCAGGTTGAGAGTATTCTCTCTTTCCTATACTTATGTTTGACAAGCAGAGATCGCCCGCCACCATTAAGGTGTTTGCAGCGGCGATTTCAGCTTGTCATGAGGGGTTTGGCAGAGACAATGTCTTTAGCCACCCTCTAGTGAAACGTTTCCTATTAGGAACGCGGTGGCTTAGGCCAACACCTAGAGCCACGCTTCCTCAGTGGGATTTGGCTTTGGTACTCGAAGCGCTATGTAAGTCGCCGTTCGAGCCATTGAATCAAATACCCCTCAAGATGCTGTCTTTGAAGACAGCACTGTTGCTCGCTTTGACTACGGCTAAGCGTGTTAGTGATTTGTGTGCTCTTTCGATGAGACCCGACTACCTGGCCATTAATGGCGATCTGAGCAGAGCGGTGTTATGTCCTAACCCGGCATTTGTGCAGAAGGTTATTAGGAGTTCATATAGATCACAGACCGTGGAGCTGTGGGCTTTTTCTCCCCAGCCTCATAGGGAGAGGAGTGAGGAAAGGCTCCATCGCCTGTGCCCAGTACGCGCCTTGGCGTGTTACGTCGAGCGCACAGCAGCGATTAGGTCATTGCCTCAGCTGTTTGTGTGTCATGGTGCTGCTGCACTAGGTAGACCACTGTCGAAACAGCGTCTGTCTCATTGGCTCTGTGAGGGCATTGAGACAGCTTATGAGGCAGCGGGGCGACAATTGCCTCAGGGTTTCAGAGCTCACTCCACTCGTGGAGTAGCAGCTTCTACTGCACTTTTCAGAGGAACAGGGGTAGAGGATATATGTAGAGCGGCGTCATGGTCAACACTGTCTCCATTTATCAGTTTCTATCTCTTGGATATGTCTTCTAACTCTTTGGCTCAGTCTGTACTCAGCGTGGCTGAAGGGAGACTTTGAGCTAGGAGGAGAGGAATGCAGGACTGTGGAGACAGGGTCTCTATCAGGTCCGCTTCTGATAGAAGGACATATTTTTTGCATGACTCCTGACTGACAGGTTCAGTACAGTAGAGGGCGTGTATTGATCTGCCCACCAGTGATTCACTGGAGTGGGGCGGAATGATGGGGGATAATAGTAGTAACTTGGTTACGATACTAATAGACCGGTCATGACAATTTGACGGAATGTGACGTCATCTATCTGCTTGTTCAGATTAGTATGAATCATGTTCTGGGATCTGCCCACTAATCTCTGGGGTTCCATTGATTGAGTGAGGCGGCCTACCGTGTACACAATGTAGAGTGACACTTTGTGTCATTCCATTAGTGGTTGGTAGTATTGTAACAGGATATTGAGGTACCATCTATCTGCTAGTACAGATTAGTATGGCCAGTATTCTGGTGATCTGCCCACTAGTCATTGGTGTTGCCATTGGACTAGGTGGGGCGGGTTTTTAACCGATGACGCAGTATATTGTGACACTTGTAGGGTGACAGTGGTTACAGTACTGCGGGAATTGGTTGCAGCCATTGCTAGGCCTGACCTTTTCATTTTGATGGGAAGTGTTGGGCTCGGCAGGGAGTACATTTTGGAGCGCTACGCTCCGCCTTAAACCACGAGGAGCAGAGCTCCCCTATGGGGCGGAGCTCCACGATATAGAACGATTAGTTACCGGAGTGTAACTCCAGTTCTATGAGTGGAGCGGAGCCCCATAGGACTTAAGGCCCTGCCGACCCTCTCTAGTCTCGCTGAAGATAAATATCTCGGGAGGCTGATTGAGGAGAGGCTTCCCCTCTTATAGGGACACCTGTACTCCTATTGGCTGCAGGTGTGTGCATAATTTTGTCTTAGGGCAGTGGGTAAACCAATAGGAGCAGAGCTCCCCTATGGGGCTCCGCTCCACTCATAGAACTGGAGTTACACTCCGGTAACTAATCGTTTGTCAGCCCTATCTCTTTTGACATCTCCCTCTCTCTCCTCCTCTTCTCTCTCACTATCCATCTCCCCTCCCCTCCTCCTCTGTCCTGTAGCCGCAGGAAGTTGTTTGGGGGTGTAGAAATACAGCTAAACCTAGGGTATGGCTAAATGAGGTGTGTAGAAATACAGCTAAACCTAGTGTATGGCTAAATGGGGTGTGTAGAAATCCCCCACCAGTTGACGCTCATTTACTGTACTTAAAACTCTAAAATACTATTTGGAGAACAGCAAAAACTAACAAAATGCCCCCAGACATGAATTATCACTGCAATATGAGGTTTATATTAGGTTTAAAGGTATTTGAAATTGAGTGTAAAATGTACTACACAATCAGCTAGGAAAGCAAAGGCTAGCTTTTTCAAACTGAAATGTGCATCCTCTAGCACTAACTCCAAAAGGTTTTGGGACACTGTAAAGTCCATGGAGAATAAGAGCACCTCCTCCCAGCTGCCCACTGCACTGAGGCTAGGAAACAATGTTACCACCGATAAATGTACGATAATCGAGATTTTCAATAAGCATTTTGCTATGGCTGGCCATGCTTTCCACCTGACTACCCCTATCCTGGCAACAAGCTCTGCACCCTCCGCTGCAACTTGCCCATGCCCCCCCCCCCCCTTCTCATTCACCCAAATTCAGATAGCTGATGTTCCAAAAGAGCTACAAAATCTGGATCCCTACAAATCAGCTGGGCTAGACAATATGGACCCTTTCTTTCTAAAATTAGCCGCCGAATTTGTCACAACCCCTAGTACTAGCCTGTTCAACCTATCTTTCGTATTGTCTGAGATCCCTAGAGATTGGAAAGCTGCCGCGGTCATCCCCCTCTTCAAAGGGGGAGACACTCTCGATCCAAACTGTTACAGACCTATATCCATCCTGCCCTGCCTTTCGAAAGTATTTGAAAGCCAAGTTAACAAACAGATAACCGACCATTTCGAATCCCACCGTACCTTCTCCGCTATGCAATCTGGTTCCGAGCTGGTCATGGGTGCACCTCAGCCACGCTCAAGGTCCTAAACAATATTACAACCGCGATCGATAAAAGACAGTACTGTGCAGCCGTCTTCATCGACCTGGCCAAGGCTTTCGACTCTGTCAATCACCGCATTCTTATTGGCAGACTAAATAGCCTTGGTTTCTCAAATGACTGCCTCGCCTAGTTCACCAACTACTTCTCAGATAGAGTTCAATGTGTCAAATCGGAGGGCCTGTTGTCTGGACCTATGGCAGTCTCCATGGGGGTGCCACAGGGTTCAATTCCCAGGCCGACTCTATTCTCTGTGTATATCAATGATGTCGCCCTTGCTGCGGGTGACTCTCAGATCCACCTCTATGCAGACGACACCATTTTGTATACATCTGGCCCTTCATTGGACACTATGTTAACAAACCTCCAAACGAGCTTCAATGCCATACAACACTCCTTCCGTAGCCCCCAACTGCTCTTAAATGCTAGTAAAACTAAATGCATGCTCTTCAATCGAACGCTGCTTGCACCCGCCCGCCCGACTAGAATCACTCGGCGGGTCTGACTTAGAATATGTGGACAACTACACATACCTTGGTGTCTGGTTAGACGGTAAACTCTCCTTCCAGACTCACATTAAGCATCTCCAATCCAAAGTTAAATCTAGAATCTGCTTCCTATTTCGCAACAAAGCCTCCTTCACTCATGCTGCCAAACATACCCTCGTAAAACTGACTATCCTACCGATCCTTGACTTCGGCGATGTCATTTACAAAATAGTCTCCAACACTCTACTCAGCAAATTGGATGTAGTCTATCACAGTGCCATCCGTTTTGTCACCAAAGCCCCATATACTACCCACCTCTCTTCTCATCTCTCTACTCGTCTCTTTCTAGTTCTCTCTCTCTTCCTGACATATAGCATCAGGCCTGTTGATCTTGACTCAGGTCACAGACCTCTATCATTGGACCAGACCTGAGTCTGTGACCTGATCACTCACACAACAGAGGACAGAACAGAAAAATGTCTGATAAACTACAGTTCCTCACAATAAAATGACAGCTCTTAAGATTGTTTAAAAAGAAAGAGCAGCTCTATACGACAGGTCCAATTCATTAAGACAGGCCTTGGAAGGCATTAAAAAAGTCCCTAGTTGTGGATCTCATCAAGGAGTTAGTCCAAAGTGTCTCAGTGTGGCTTTGTGTAAAGACATCACCCTGAATGTGTGTGTGTGTGCGGGGTGTGTGTTTTGTGGCATCTAGCATTTACCCCCCCCCCCGCCCTCCAACAGATTACCAATATAAAATATATAATATATACTCTCTTTCATTTACATAGAGACATATACAATCAATCATTGACACACTGAATATACAACAGTCAGATGCATGACACCATCACAACCTAACTGATATTAGTGCCTGTCCCCAGATGGACAATTATGCTACAGTAAAGTATATTTACAGGTGATAACGTCATTGTCCTGCTTTGAGACAGATTTTACTGTCTGCTTCCAGTTGTATTTTCTTTTACTAGCCCTGTAAATGATCATATATCTTACAATATCAAATCATATCTCAGTAACTGTCACAAGTGTATATGGCTATGCTCTGTCCCCTCCCCTCCCCTCCCATCTCTCCCCACTCCCTTCTCTCTCCCCTCCCCTCCCCTCCTCTCTCTCTCTCTCTCTACTCCTCTCTCGCTCTCTCTCTCTCTCTCTCCACTCCTCTCTCTCTTTCTATCTCTCTCTACTCCTCTCTCTCCCCCCTCTCTCTCTCTCGCTCTGCTCCTCTCTCTCTCTCTCCCCACTCCCTCCTCTCTCCCTTCCCTCCTCTCTCTCCCACTCTCTCCCTCCCCTCCCCTCCTCTCTCTCTCTCTCTCTACTCCTCTCTCGCTCTCTCTCTCTCTCTCCACTCCTCTCTCTCTTTCTATCTCTCTCTACTCCTCTCTCTCCCCCTCTCTCTCTCTCTCGCTCTGCTCCTCTCTCTCTCTCTCCCCACTCCCTCCTCTCTCCCCGCCCTCCTCTCTCTCCACACTCCATCCTCTCTCCCTTCCCTCCTCTCTCTCCCCACTCCCTCCTCTATCTCAGTAACTGTCATAAGTTTATATCAGTATAACAGCATCCTACCTGTGCTCCAGAACAGGATCATCAATATCACTGCAGGTATCATATCTGTCTCTAACTGGGGCTCCACTGAGCTATACAAGTCTACTGTCATGAAGAGTGGACTGAAGAGTGGACAATACTGCTAGGCTATATGACTTCTATCTTATTAGTTCATTAGGTCTTTGATGTGAGATAAACTTCTTAGCAACTTATCTTGGATCACTGGTTGAACTCAGCTAAATACAGCAAAATTATCTGTTTTGAAACCCCCCACTGGAAACTGCTGACAGAGCAGCAAAGTTCACATAGTGTGTGCTATAATATCTTAAATTATCATCAGTGCTTGACTTGGGAAAGTCACATCAAACTTTCTACTGCTTGAGTTCACCTCTTATAGAATATTGGTTAATGTTCCAGCACCTAAATATAAACAGTACCAGCACCCAAAATGAGTACTGATGAGGTCTCATGTTAGAGCAGGAGAAGGGGGGATGTGGTGTAGAAGCTAGAGGTCTGTTACCCAAGTCAACTCAACAGGCCTGATGCTATATGTCAGGGTCAGGCTGGGCTGGGTCAAGAGTGGAAAAGGTTACTGGTTATGATGACATCACTGGTGAGAAGTCAGTGATAAAAATATATATATATTCTCTCTCTCTCTCAGATCTCTCTCTCCCCTCCTCCATCTTTCCCTCGCCCTTCCCTCCCCTCTCTCTGGTTCTGACCATTACTCCCTCCCTCCCTCCCTCCCCCTCCCTCCCTCCCTCCCTCCCTCCCTCCCTCCCTCCTCTCCATCCCTCCCTCCTCCTCAATGTATATTATATAAGGGGAGGGAGAATTGGAAGGGGAG
>NW_028161881.1:0-25000 GCF_964263955.1 Coregonus lavaretus
CTCTCTCTCTCTCTCTCTCTCTCTCTCTCTCTCTCTCTCTCTCTCTCTCTCTCTCTCTCTCTCTCTCTCTCTCTCTCTCTCTCTCTCTCTCTCTCTCAGGCTGTTAGGTTAATGGACTATGGAAACCTTCTGAGAATCTGCCATACAGAGAGAGCTACAAATTAACATGACTAAACTATTTTAGTAAAAGGAAATTGCATTAAACCGTGTTAAACACATTTCCATGTATGTTGTTCTCTCTCTCTCTCTCTGTTTGCAGGACTAGAAATGGGGTTTAAATCAGGTCAATACAGCCAGAGAATGAATGTTATATCCTCAAACCGTAGACTCATGTCCTTCCACATGCTGGCTCAAACCTAACCCTAACTCTAACCCAACCCTGTCCCTAACCCTATCCCTAACCCTAACCCTAACCCTAACCCTACCCCCAACCCTATCCCTAACCCTAACCCTAACCCTAACCCTAACCCTAACCCTAACCCTAACCCTAACCCTAACGCTATCCCTAACCCTAACCCTAACCCTGTCCCTAACCCTGTCCCTAACCCTAACCCTAACCCTAACCCTAACTCTATCCCTAACCCTAACCCTAACCCAACCCTATCCCTAACCCTATCCCTAACCCTAACCCAACCCTAACCCTGTCCCTGTCCCTATCCCTAACCCTAACCCAACCCTGTCCCTAACCCAACCCTGTCCCTAACCCTAACCCTACCCCAACCCTGTCCCTAACCCTAACCCTAACCCTAACCCTAACCCTAACCCAACCCTGTCCCTAACCCTATCCCTAACCCTAACCCAACCCTGTCCCTAACCCTAACCCTAACCCTAACCCTAACTCTATCCCTAACCCTAACCCTAACCCAACCCTATCCCTAACCCTATCCCTAACCCTAACCCAACCCTAACCCTGTCCCTGTCCCTATCCCTAACCCTAACCCAACCCTGTCCCTAACCCAACCCTGTCCCTAACCCTAACCCTACCCCAACCCTGTCCCTAACCCTAACCCTAACCCTAACCCTAACCCAACCCTGTCCCTAACCCTATCCCTAACCCTAACCCAACCCTGTCCCTAACCCTAACCCTAACCCTAACCCTAACCCTAACCCTAACCCAACCCTATCCCTAACCGTATCCCTAACTCCAAGCAGCAGCACTGTGGAAAGGACGTATGCCAAGTTGTTTGGATGAATAGTGATCTGCATGATTTTTAACAAGCAACTCCACTCTACTACAAAGTTCATATTCAATGTGATAAAAAACAACTTGTTCCTTACTATTTCTTTTGTTTTTAGAAACCACTTTTCAGACCTTGTTTTTTCCATTACCACATTTAAATGTATCGCTTGATTTCTGTTGAAATATTTAGTGTTTGTGTGTGTATCTTGTTGCCTAGTTTCCAGCAGAAGGGATCCAGGTGGGTGTCTGAAGTTCATAAATCATGATTGTTTACAGGTTTGATGCCAGGAACAACTAGTGAAGATATCGACACATAAGAGCTTTCATTGGTTCTATGGTTGGTTCAGCTAGATAAGTATTCTGTACCTCATTATAGATCCATCTGTGGTTGGTTCAGCTAGATATGTATTCTGTACCTCATTATAGATCCATCTGTGGTTGGTTCAGCTAGATATGTATTCTGTACCTCATTATAGATCCATCTGTGGTTGGTTCAGCTAGATATGTATTCTTTACCTCATTATAGATCCATCTGTGGTTGGTTCAACTAGATATGTATTCTGTACCTCATTATAGATCCATCTGTGGTTGGTTCAGCTAGATATGTATTCTGTACCTCATTATAGATCCATCTGTGGTTGGTTCAGCTAGATATGTATTCTGTACCTCATTATAGATCCATCTGTGGTTGGTTCAGCTAGATATGTATTCTGTACCTCATTATAGATCCATCTGTGGTTGGTTCAGCTAGATATGTATGCTGTACCTCATTATAGATCCATCTGTGGTTGGTTCAGCTAGATATGTATTCTGTACCTCATTATAGATCCATCTGTGGTTGGTTCAGCTAGATATGTATTCTGTACCTCATTATAGATCCATCTGTGGTTGGTTCAGCTAGATAAGTATTCTGTACCTCATTATATATCCATCTGTGGTTGGTTCAGCTAGATATGTATTCTGTACCTCATTATAGATCCATCTGTGGTTGGTTCAGCTAGATATGTATTCTGTACCTCATTATAGATCCATCTGTGGTTGGTTCAGCTAGATATGTATTCTTTACCTCATTATAGATCCATCTGTGGTTGGTTCAACTAGATATGTATTCTGTACCTCATTATAGATCCATCTGTGGTTGGTTCAGCTAGATATGTATTCTGTACCTCATTATAGATCCATCTGTGGTTGGTTCAGCTAGATATGTATTCTGTACCTCATTATAGATCCATCTGTGGTTGGTTCAGCTAGATATGTATTCTGTACCTCATTATAGATCCATCTGTGGTTGGTTCAGCTAGATATGTATGCTGTACCTCATTATAGATCCATCTGTGGTTGGTTCAGCTAGATATGTATTCTGTACCTCATTATAGATCCATCTGTGGTTGGTTCAGCTAGATATGTATTCTGTACCTCATTATAGATCCATCTGTGTTTGGTTCAGCTAGATATGTATTCTGTACCTCATTATAGATCCATCTGTGGTTGGTTCAACTAGATATGTATTCTGTACCTCATTATAGATCCATCTGTCAGCATTGTAAACAATGTCAAGTCTAGAGCACACACACACACACACACACACACACACACACACACACACACACACACACACACACACACACACACACACACACACACACACACACACACACACACACACACACACACACACACACACACACACACACTTTAGTAGACGCTCTTCTCCAGAGCGACTTACAGTTAGTGAGTGCATACATTTTTTTCATAGTGGCCCCCTGTTGGAATCAAACCCACAACCCTGGCGTTGCAAACGCCATGCTCTACCAACAGAGCTACACGGGGCCCTGTTTGTGATACCACAACTGTCTCACAACAGTTCCTCTGCATTACAGCCCCCCCTGTGGTTAACATCAGTATTGCAGCTGTGTCAATCAGGCCAGTTTGGATTGGATGAATGAAATATTCTTTCAAAGGTTTTTATTTAAATGAATTTTAACCAAAAAGCTGCAAAGTCTTCTTTGCACAGAAAGGGCACACGTAGGTCCAAGTCACTAGCATTGTTAAAATCATTTAATAACACAACACTAACAACCAGGCTATACAGTAGAAGAACAGCAGAGACAAAGCACCATTTTCATTTCAGAATCCTAGTAGACAATACAGTAGTTGTATTTGGTGTATCACAAAGATTTAAAACAGTAATGCTCATTCGTTCATTAACACAATTATAATTAGTTGGATCCTAAACATATCCCCATTTTCCTTCATCAATAAAACTGTTGTTGTTTATGAATTAACTTTGTCTGAAGGAGATGACTAGCCTGATGGCCAGTCTGTTCTTGCTAACTTGTCAACTCTTTATGGAATTGTCATGTTTGACTTGACAATGACAAGCTAGGAGTTGGCACTACTCTATAGTAAAGCAAAATAAACATTTAAAGGTTTTTAAAATGTTGGCTTTTTCCCTAAACACTGATATCACAGCTTTATCTCTTTGGCACAGAGGAGAAAGTATGAAAACAACAAGCGCTCTAACAATGAACTGAGCTCAACAAAGCAACTCAACCCCACTATGTACTAAAGGTGCTCTAACAATGAACTGAGCTCAACAAAGCAACTCCACCCCACTATGTACTAAAGGTGCTCTAACAATGAACTGAGCTCAACAAAGCAACTCAACCCCACTATGTACTAAAGGTGCTCTAACAATGAACTGAGCTCAACAAAGCAACTCAACCCCACTATGTACTAAAGGTGCTTTAACAATGAACTGAGCTCAACAAAGCAACTCAACCCCACTATGTACTAAAGGTGCTCTAACAATGAACTGAGCTCAACAAAGCAACTCAACCCCACTATGTACTAAAGGTGCTTTAACAATGAACTGAGCTCAACAAAGCAACTCAACCCCACTATGTACTAAAGGTATGTAGACATGTAATAAACATTCAACAGCAAACACTATGTACATCTTTACACTGGAACCTTGGATTGTCTGTTCTTCTCTGTAGTTTACTCACACATGGGTATGTATAATGTAGACCTGGGTTCAAATAGGATTTGTTTTCTTACAAATGCCTTAGCTGGGCTTGATTGAGCTTGCCTGGCACAATGAAACCAATGGAATATTGCCAAAAGTACAAACACTCAAAAATGTCATCAAATACTCAAAGTGTTTGACGGAAAATAAATACTATTTGAACCCAGGTTGGGTATGTGGTCCTATTAGTTTCCTGATTCAGATCTGTGTGGTTCAAACCAACTCTTAGGTTCCTGATTCAGATCTGTTTAAACCAACTCTTAGTTTCCTGATTCAGATCTGTTGAAACCAAATCTTGGTTTCCTGATTCAGATCTGTTTAAACCAACTCTTAGTTTCCTGATTCAGATCTGTTTAAACCAACTATTAGTTTCCTGATACAGATCTGTTGAAACCAAATCTTGGTTTCCTGATTCAGATCTGTTTAAACCAACTCTTAGTTTCCTGATTCAGATCTGTATAAACCAACTCTTGGTTTCCTGATTCAGATCTGTTTAAACCAACTCTTAGTTTCCTGATTCAGATCTGTTTAAACCAACTATTAGTTTCCTGATACAGATCTGTTGAAACCAAATCTTGGTTTCCTGATTCAGATCTGTTTAAACCAACTCTTAGTTTCCTGATTCAGATCTGTATAAACCAACTCTTGGTTTCCTGATTCAGATCTGTTTAAACCAACTCTTAGTTTCCTGATTCAGATCTGTTTAAACCAACTCTTAGTGTCCTGATTCAGATCTGTTGAAACCAACTCTTAGTGTCCTGATTCAGATCTGTTTAAACCAACTCTTAGTTTCCTGATTCAGATCTGTTGAAACCAACTCTTTGTTTCCTGATTCAGTCCTGTT
This sequence comes from Coregonus lavaretus, assembly GCF_964263955.1. Classification (NCBI taxonomy): domain Eukaryota; kingdom Metazoa; phylum Chordata; class Actinopteri; order Salmoniformes; family Salmonidae; genus Coregonus; species Coregonus lavaretus. The sequence continues at coordinate 5,053 of NW_028161881.1, forward strand.
GAAACCAACTCTTAGTTTCCTGATTCAGATCTGTTGAAACCAACTCTTAGTTTCCTGATTCAGATCTGTTTAAACCAACTATTAGTTTCCTGATTCAGATCTGTTGAAACCAAATCTTGGTTTCCTGATTCAGATCTGTTTAAACCAACTCTTAGTTTCCTGATTCAGATCTGTTTAAACCAACTCTTGGTTTCCTGATTCAGATCTGTTTAAACCAACTCTTAGTGTCCTGATTCAAATCTGTTTAAACCAACTCTTAGTTTCCTGATTCAGATCTGTTGAAACCAACTCTTAGTTTCCTGATTCAGATCTGTTTAAACCAACTCTTGGTTTCCTGATTCAGATCTGTTTAAACCAACTCTTAGTGTCCTGATTCAAATCTGTTTAAACCAACTCTTAGTTTCCTGATTCAGATCTGTTGAAACCAACTCTTTGTTTCCTGATTCAGTCCTGTTGAAACCAACTCTTAGTTTGCTGATTCAGATCTGTTTAAACCAACTCTTAGTTGGGGCAAAATGTTGTGTTCTGCTGGTGATGGTGGTGTGAGGCCTTAACCTCAGCCTCCCTCCCTCTCTCATTCCCTCTTCCTCAGTACCATGTAGATGAGACCACTGACCAGACACAGAGGGAAGGACACCCAGGCCAGGACGTAGGCAAAGCCCAACGCAGCATCCACCTCCCCATCCGGACACATTACCGTGTAGATTATAGCTCCCCACATCACAAAGACCTGGAGAGAGAGGGAGGAAGAGAGAGGAAGGGGGAGGAAAGGAGAGAGAGACAGAGAGACAGAGAGAGAGACAGAAAAGAGAGAGAGACAGAGAAGAGAGAGACAGAGAAGAGAGAGAGAAGAGAGAGAGAGAGGGAAGAGAGAGAGACAGAGAAGAGAGAGAGACAGAGAAGAGAGAGAGAAGAGAGAGAGACAGAGACAGAGAGAGAGAGACAGAGACAGAGAGAGACAGAGAGAGACAGAGAGAGACAGAGAGACGGAGACAGAGAGACAGAGACAGAGAGAGAGACAGAGAGAGACAGAGAGAGAGACAGAGAGAGACACACATGCTTTGAGTGCCTGTTCGGTAAAATATATATTAAAATATATCCGGCTATAAACTGAAATAAATAAAGTAAATAAATTAAGCAAGAGAAGAAATGCTTTCTCATTAACACATTAATTAATGATTGACAGATCAACTTTACTTGAGGTAAACAAAAACAAATGTACATAACAGGACCTCATACACTGAATATGGAGGCCAGGTCTGTTTGATGACTCTGGGAAGACTGACCACTGAGAATCTCTGACTCTGATCTCTCCTGTTGGTTTCTGTGGACAGAACTTCCAAGGATTGCACACACACACAAACACACACTAAAATGAGGGAATTTTGTGTTTTAGGACTATGAAAATTGAAAAAATACCCTGCACCTTAGTGCCCGCTGCCCTATGTACCTAGTCATTGAACACTGTTCACTTTAATAGTGTTTACATATTGCTTACCCTCTTTATATGTATATACTGTATTCTAGTCAAGGCGTTGTTTTTTCCTGATATTTCTTAATTTCTTATTTTTATTTTTGGGATTTGTGGGTATTGTTTTTCAAATATGTGTATGTGACCAATACAATTTGATTGATTTTTGGTATAAAACATTTACCTTTAACATTTTAGTAATTTAGCAGTTGCTCTTATCCAGGGCCCGGCTTCCGGTGTCACTTTACACACAGAAGATCTCCGCTAAGCATAGAATTACATGATCTATCCGTATCTCTGTGACTTCCAATAACTTCAGAACAAAGTTGACTACAAATACATAGTTGCCAATGTCTTCGCAATCGATACAAAGAAGTGATGTATACAATTATGCTTCAAATGAAAACTGAGATGACTGCATTAAAATATAAACATTAGGCTATAGGCCTATTGCAATCATATTGAAGTACATTGCATGTCCAATTAATTGAGTTCTATTTTGCTACTTGTAGGCTACTGTCTGTAATTTGTCTCAATATACCCTACATGGTTAAAGGTATGTGGACACCCCTTGAAATTAGTGGATTCGGCTATTTCAGCCACACCTGTTGCTGACAGGTGTATAAAATCGAACAGACAGCCATGCAATCTCCATAGACAAAGTAGAATTGGAAGTAAGGCCATTGGAAGTAGAATGGCCTTACTAAAGAGCAAAGTGACTTTCAATGTGGCACCATCATAGGATGCCACCTTTCCAACAAGTCAGTTCGTCAAATTTCTAAGACATCACATTTCTGCCCTGCTAGAGCTGCCCCGGTCAACTGTGTGCTGTTATTGTGAAGTGAAAATGTCTAGGAGCAACCGTAAAGTGGTAAGCCACACAAGCTCACAGAACTGGACTGCCGAGTGCTGAAGTGTGTAAAACCGTCTGTCCTCGGTTGCAACTGTCATGGAAATTTAACACAAGGACACTCAAAGTCAATCGTAAATGAATCATTCTTTATTGTCAGCAAGCTGGAGAGGTCACAGTCAAACTTAGATACATAAAGTGCCGGTCTGAAGTGATGGTCCTTTCATAATGCCTTATACGGCTACACAAAAACCTACATAAACATGATTCATACGATTGGTTCCTGCATGTGACTGGCACCATCTCCTATCTTAACTTGTAGAACATATTCTGGGCATTCTGCCAGATGGTCTTAAGGAAGGGGTCATGGCGTCCCCCCCTTATATCTTTACCCAGCACAGGCAGGAACCAATGATTGTTTATGACAGAGTGGACAATATGAACATTTTCAAGGCTGTCCCTCCAGACTATACATTTTTCCTCCACATTCCCCCCTCTTATCACTTCTATGATAATAATTGTTCAAATGTAATGCATATGACTTAAATCAAAGGAGGCTCTATCAAAATACATTACATCATTTCATTAATGATAATATTATCATCATAATAAATCATAATAAAGGTTATCCTTCTATTAACAGGAGCTAATCTAATTTAATTCATAATCATCATCATAAAGCTCAAATCTACAATAAGGTTATACTTTTATCAACGGGAGTGGATCTATCAAAAATACACACACATACACAAGGGATCTGTAGATTCCGAGGTGAATAAATCTCTCAAGGTTTAACCATTGTTTCCATAGTTACTTACCACAATCGGGTTGTATTAACAAATGTTCTGCATTAACGTATCACGGCAACTGGTTTGATCCATTCACCTCTGAAGATAAATAATATACTTACATTCAGTAATCTTGCTCTGATTTGTCATCCTAAGGGTCCCAGAGATAAATGTAACATAGTTTTGTTTGATAAAATCCATTTTTATATTGAAATGTAGGAACTGGGTTCTACAGTTTGAACCCCTGCTGTCTCTGGCTCTACACCCTCCCCGCCCGGCCATCTAGATGTGTGAAAGTTAGTGTATAAGCTAATGATCCATCATTTATGACATTCCTGGGAGTGTGTAAACTTACATTTTGTATTACCATATTATTTTTGTATGTTTTCTATAGTTATGTACTTGAAAATGTATAAATTGACCAATTCGGCACATTTGGGCAGACTTGATACAAAATAGTCCAGTATTGCAATGCTTCACTGGATCAATCAGAAACTTTGCACAAACACTGCTGCCATCTAGTGGCCAAAATCTAAACTGCGCCTAAACTGCAATATTATATTGTGGCCTTTCTCTTGCATTTCAAAATTAATTAAAAAAAATAATAATAAGAAAACACTTGACAGCTGCTGAGATCTTATTGGCCCTGGAGACACTGAAAGCCTTATAGCATGTTAATAACACAACATAGCAAACTAAGCAAAAAAATGCTGCAGCCCATTGGCCAATTTGGGATCCCCAACTTCCAAACAGGGATTCCAACCAAGTTGCAAGCATCCACTCTGGTTTTGGGGAATTATTCTTAGAAAATAGTGGCAATGTTTTCTGGAAGATCAGTCACATTAGAAGAGTGATCTGGGAGTACAAAAGTACAACATTCATCATCAATGACTGCACAAGTGCCCTGTTGACCTGCCAGAATATAGTCAAGAGTCTCTCTGTTTTGCAGAGCTAACTTAAGCAATTCTTTTAGTTCCCCATTCAATTGTTCCAGGGCATTTCTAGTAGCATTGCCAAATTTCTCTATGTGTCTAGAGATGTCACGAATTTGGTCTAGGGTACATGCAACTCCATACCCAGAAAAAAACACCCCAAAGAACCTGGAGGCTGGTGCCTGAGTGTGATTGACGTCAGCTAGAGACCTCTTATCTCTCCTCATTCCAGGAAGTTTGTAGTCTCTAAACAGAGCCTTCAGATCATTTTCATTATCTGGAACGGTTCTCATAGCTGTCACCAAAAACCCAATAGTACAAGTACCTCCCCAGTTCGATGGAAGGCTATAGTAAGCCATCTGACCACATAGCCAATAGGTGCCATTCGGGGCTCCTTTCAGAGTTGTGCTATGTTTGTCAACCCACATTTTAAATGGTTCCTTATCGGCCTGACCATTCTCCTGTAGCACTGTTAAATTGCAAGCATTTGATCCATTAAGATTCATAGTACAATTACATTTCAATTCACCCAAATCGTGATCTCCATATCCTCTAATACACCAAGGGGCAGTCATCACCCCAGCCACTGAAATGGGCAGGAGTGAGACATTACCAGGCCTCAGGTAATAGGATACATTGGGTTGATTATATACCTTAACATTGCTGGTCATAGTATAAAAATGAATTTTTCCTGCCAATGCTATAGTAAAGTTAATCCCTATTGGGACTCCTATAAGGGGCAAGCCTGCCCCTACCTTAACCGGACCCATCCCACACACCCAACAGTCCTTTTCTTTGGATGTCTGGTCGGCAACCATTTCTGCTCTAGAAAAGAACAAATTGTCCTCATGGTTGTGAGGGCCCAGCAGGGTTCTCCTTCTACAATGACCATCTAGTTCTGGGCCACTACTCCAGGCCTGCGTTGGTTCCTTTGGGGCAGGACACCTTCTGTCATTACCATCTACTTCTGGGCCACTACTCCAGGCCTGCGTTGGCCCCTTTGGCTCAGGACACCTTCTGTCATTACCATCTACTTCTGGGCCACTACTCTGGGACTGCTTTGGTTCCTTTGGCTCAGGACACCTTCTGTCATTACCATCTACTTCTGGGCCAATACTCTGGGACTGCGTTGGTTCCTTTGGCTCAGGACACCTTCTGTCATTACCATCTACTTCTGGGCCACTACTCTGGGACTGCTTTGGCCCCTTTGGCTCGGGACTCTTCTCATCCTCTGTCAGATCTCCAACAAGAGGACAACCTACTGTTCTTATTAGCACTACTGTGCTAATACAGAGGAGGGCCACACTGCACCCCCGGAACTGGCCAGGCCCCATCTTCTTCTGGATCAGGAACTCGTCTGCAGTGCGACAGGTGGGTCCAGGTATCTCTCTCAGCAACCTTCACCGCAGTGGGGGGTGGTCAGAAGAATTTGGTACGGGCCTCTCCACGGGGGTCCTTCCAACTATTTCTCCTGAAGTCTTTCACCACCATGAAATCACCTGGGTTCAAACAGTGTTCAGCTCCATCTGCTAGATTTAGCAAAGACGCCTTCAACCGGGGGAAAATAGTCTTAAGAACACTGTTAAGGGTGACACAACACTCAACCACGCCTTCCTCCATTTCTTGCAGGGACAACCTGTTCTGGGAAAAAGGTGTATTTGTCATCCGCATGGGACGGCCAGTCAGCACCTCATGTGGAGAGAGACCAGTGACTGTAGGGGATCTGCCTCTCATCGTCATCAGTGACAATGGAAGCACGTTCACCCATGTCAGGCTTGTTTCACCAATTCATTTGGTTAATTTAGTGTTCAAAGATTGGTTGGTCCTTTCGACTGCGCCCCCAGATTGGGGATGATAGGCACAATGTGTTCTCAAATCAATCTGCAAAGCCTCTGACAGGGACTGAACAATCTCATTCACAAACTGGCCACCGTTGTCAGAATACATTTTTGATGGCAGTCCCCACCTAGGTATGATCTCTCTCTCGCTGTGGCTCTCCTGCAAGGGAAAGTTTCAATCCATTTAGAAAACATGTCAACAGTCACCAAACAATACTTATTCCCCTCACAAGGGGTCAACTCAATGAACTCCATCATTAACTGCTCAAAAGGTCCTTCATGCCTTGGATGGGATGCGGGAGATACTGAAATGCCACGTCCAACATTGTTAGTCATACAAATCAAGCATGTCTTACTGAAATTTCCTGCAAACACAGTAAAACCTAATGTACCCCAATATTTATTTACAAGATCCACCATCCCTCCTTTTGACACATGGTCTTGACCATGTGACAATTTTGTGAGGAACTGGAATGTACAATGGGGCATGGCAGGTCTGCTCCACACATCAAGCCATACACACAAGGTGTCCTTATGACAGCACCCCGCCCACTTGAGTTTCTGAAAGCATCAGCCATGGCCTGTAAAGCAATGATATCATTAACAGAGAAAGGGTTGGTGGGAGCTGGAACTGCTGCCATCTGTAGGAAGGGGGAAACAGAAGAAGAAGCAGACAATTTAGCAGCACAGTCAGCCTTGGCATTCCCCAGAGAAATGTTATCCATAGAGGGAGTATGGGCCTGACACTTCATCACCGAGATTGACGAGGGGAGTTGAACAGCCTCCAACAGAGAGGACACAAGTTTCATCAGTCCAGACCACAACTTCACTCACCTCCATCTTTTCTCCTATAAATACAATCCTGGGGAAAGGTCAAACTTTCTTCAGAGGGAATTCCAGATGCTCCAACCGTGTGTATTGTTTTCTTTGAGGGGAGAACAGATAGGGCATACATTTTCAACACTGAGACCACGGTGTCCACCAAAAATAGAATTTTATAATTATTAACAAAAATGTCAATAAGGGGGTTTTGGGTTGACAAGGTGGTCCATTTTAACATTTGACAGGTTTCTTTTGGTTCTTCATCAATGTTTTCTTCATTAGTTTCTTATTCTGTTTAAACCTCATCCTATGTTTGGTAGCCCCCTCGTCTTCCAAATGGGTTGTCCACCTGTACGCCAACAGCTGGGGAAGGCCAATCGTTTTGTTGTTCTCCTCCTTCAGGACAGTTTCTTGAGAAATGCCCTAACTTCCCACAGTTGGAGCAGCTCCAGTCTCTCCTTCCGTCAGCTCCAGCAGGTACCTCTGCCTCTTCGGTTTCCACGGTTACCACCATTTCTTCAACGTCCTCTTCCTCCTCCAGAGTAGTATATCAGCTGTGCCTTCTTCAGTGTCTTTCCGTCCTTAGTTTCATTTTCATTCAACTGTCTTTCCTCATGGGTTCTATATGGCTTTACTTCAGACAGTGGTTTAGTTCTCCATGCAATACAAGTTGCCGTTACAGCCGTCTTAAAATCTTGTCTCAGGCCGGTTACCACAGCATGGCACAATAGGCTGTTGTAGGAGTCTTGGTCAGGCGTCAGGCCTGAATGTTGGAGGAAGACTGGCTCCATTCTTTCCATGTAGTCACTCAATGTTTCACCAGTTCCCTGTTTAGTGGAATGGATTTTCTGCCAGTCTGTGTGTTTAGGGAAAGCAGCCTTTATAGCGGTAAACACTGCATCCAGCCGCTAGTACATCACGGTTCCACATGTGTTTATAGTCCTTCCATTTCCATTTCAAGCAGCAGCAGAGTATTTCTTCAGTTTCTCTGGTAGTGGGGTTGTACATGGAGATATTTGCTCTTAGCTATTCTTCGAACTTTACAGCATCTTTTGCTGGGTCAGTGACATCACCCACTATTTCTTTAATTTCGTCAACATCCCACGGTCTCTCCATTTCCAACATGCCACCACCACTGGGGAAGCGTATTATCAGACACTTTTTCTCCTTTTTCCTATTTCTTCAGTTTTTGTCCTGGCTGCTCGCTTTATTTTCTTCTTTGTCTTGTCTACTTTCTTCACTGACGTCATTGTTCCTGCATGCGCTCCTTCCTTTGCCTCTTGTTTTTCTACGGCTTGTCCACAGGCCCAACCCCAAGTGGGTTGTGAGGGGTGGGAGGTCACTGGAGGATTTGGCAGTGGTGGATACCAGGGGGGCCCAAAGTTAAGGGTTCCCCTCGGAGAAGAAGGGCCAGACAGGCTTCTCCTCCTTCTTCTTCTTCTTCTTCTTCTTCTTCTTCTTCTTCTTCTTCTTCTTCTTCTTCTTCTTCTTCTTCTTCTTCTTCTTCTTCTTCTTCTTCTTCTTCTTCTTCTTCTTCTTCTTCTTCTTCTTCTTCTTCTTCTTCTTCATCCTCCTCTTCTTCTCTGGTAATACCACTTGTTTTACCATCAGTCCTCTTACAGATTTATCTTTTGCATTTTCTGCTTCCATTTACCATTTTCTGAAATCGTCCCACTTCACTTTCACTTTGTTCAGCAGAGTAAAATCTCTGAGCTGGTTCAAAAAACCATTGTTATTAACGTTGCACTTGAAAACGCTCATAATCTAACGCCTGCCTCAGACCACTCGTAGAAAGACTAAGTGAGTTGTGAATCGTTAGAAACTTTTTTGGTCCTCCTGCATCACTTAAAACACAGATGATCTCCCCTAAACATAGAATCACATATTTCTCTCTGTGATGCCGATAAATTCAGAACAAAGTTGACTACAAATACAAAGTTGCAAATGTCTTTGCAATTGATACAAACAAGTGATGTATAAAATTATGCTTCAAATGAAAACCGAGATGACTGCATTAAAATATAAACAGTAGGCTATAGGCCTATTTCAATCATATTGAAATACATTTCATGTTCAATCAATTGAGTTCTATTTTTCTACTTATAGGCTAATCTTTCATTTGTCAATATATTTCATGATGTGTAGCCTAACATGTGCGCAATGAAGTGCCAAATCTGTGATTTAGAATAAACTACCTCAATATTTGCAGCTGTAGGTAGTAATATCTCTCTAGGAGCTGATCCGTCATCAGTATTGTGAACTAATTATAATTATAAGGAAAAAGATTTTAATGGAGAAAGCTGATCCGAGAGCAGCGCTCCCCTTCTTTCGATCCTATCAGTATCGATACATGCTCCACCGGACGTGATACCTTGTCATGCTGCTGATCCAGTTTCTGCTGGTCTGCCTGCGGATATGGAACTCTGACCTGTTCACCGGACGTGCGACCTTGTCCTGAACCTGCTGTTTCGACCCTCTCTCTCTCTCCCTCTACCACACCTGCTGTCTCGACCTCTAAATGCTCGGCTATGATAAGCCAACTGACATTTACTCCTGAGGTGCTGACGTGTTGCACCCTCTTTAACCACAGTGATTATTATTTGACCCTGCTAGTCATCTATGAACATTTTAAAATCTTGAAAAACTATCTGAACCATATCCTCTTATAATCTCCTCCCAGCACAGCCAGAAGAGGACTGGCCACCCCTCAGAGCCTGGTTCCTCTCTAGGTTTCTTCCTAGGTTCCTGCCTTTCTAGGGAGTTTTTCCTAGCCACCATGCTTCTACATCTGCATTGCTTGCTCTTTGGGGTTTTGGACTGGGTTTCTATAGAAGCACTTTGTGACAACTGCTGATGTAAAAAATATATTCTGGGAACGCATTTGAAGCAGACCAGGGCAGGGTTTGGGGTTTGAGAAGTCAATGAGAGGTAAAAATGACTTCCTCAGTTGTTAATATTGAAGATGTTGTGTCTTAAGTTGTTTAATGAACTGACACATTTTCATGTTAGTCAAAAACAACGATTTGACGGCCTGCACATGTGAAGTTCAACACAACACGACCATTAGACCCAATGACGTATTCATGCGCATGAGCTTAAAATCAAATCAAATTGTATTTCTCACATGCGCCGAAAACAACAGTGGTACACTTTACAGTGAAATGCTTACTTACGAGCCCTTTCCCAACAATGCAGAGTTAAAAAGTCACAAAAATTAGCTAAATAAAAAAAGGAAATAGTAACATAATAACATAACAATAATGAGGCTATAAGGAGTACCAGTACTGAGTCAATGTCCAGGGGTACCAGGTAGTTGAGTTAATAACTAGACTATATACAAGGAGTACCAGTACTGAGTCAATGTGCAGAGGTACCAGGTATTTGAGGTAATAACTAGACTATATACAAGGAGTACCAGTACCGAGTCAATGTGCAGGGGTACCAGGTAGTTGAGGTAATAACTAGACTATATACAAAGGGTACCAGTACTGAGTCAATGTGCAGGGGTACCAGGTAGTTGAGGTAATAACTAGACTATATACAAGGAGTACCAGTACCGAGTCAATGTGCAGGGGTACCAGGTAGTTGAGGTAATAACTAGACTATATACAAGGAGTACCAGTACTGAGTCAATGTGCAGGGGTGCCAGGTAGTTGAGTTAATAACTAGACTATATATAAGGACTACCAGTACTGAGTCAATGTGCAGGGTACCAGGTAGTTGAGGTAATAACTAGACTATATACAAGGAGTACCAGTACTGAGTCAACGTGCAGGGGTACCAGGTAGTTGAGGTAATATGTACATATAGGTATGGGTAAAAGTGACTAGGCAATCAGGATAGAGATTATATCTCCTCATCCAGGGAGTGCACACACACTGACACACACACTCACTGACAGACACACACACACTCACAGGGAATGTTGTGTTTGTTTAATATTGTTTTAGGACTATGAAAATGGAAAAAAGGATTAGCCTATGGATTATGAAAACAACAAAAATAAATGGTAAAATGGGAGAGGAGAAATGACTAGAGACAGTGTTGTTTAACTCACTGACCATAACACATGAGTTCTTGTTACCTTTGTTCAGTAGAAAAGTCTCCCTCTCTAAACTCTATAGGACGATTCATAGACCAGTCACTCTTCATGGACACACAGCTGGGTACAGGGGAGGCTGGTCTCTCCTGCTTGATTGGGCTTCAACACAACAGAGACAAACATTACATCTCTCATCTACTCTGAACTCAGATGGGGAAACATGAGAAGAGTTTAATTCCAAAACGCTTTATATCCATTTTCAGAAATAAGTAGTACTGCTAGGTTTTACACAGTAATAATATATCTGCCTCACTCTCAGATAAATAAGTAGAACTGCTAGGTTTTACACAGTAATAATACATATCTGTCTTACTCTCAGAGAAATAAGTAGTACTGCAAGGTTTTACACAGTAATAATATATATATGACTCACTCTCAGAGAAATAAGTAGTACTGCTAGGTTTTACACAGTAATAATATATATCTGCCTCACTCTCAGATAAATTAGTAGAACTGCTAGGTTTTACACAGTAATAATATATATCTGACTTACTCTCAGAGAAATAAGTAGTACTGCAAGGTTTTACACAGTAATAATATATATATAAGACTCACTCTCAGAGAAATAAGTAGTACTGCTAGGTTTTACACAGTAAATATATATATATAACTCACTCTCAGATAAATAAGTAGTACTGCTAGGTTTTACACAGCAACAATATATATCTACCTCACTCTCAGAGAAATAAGTAGTACTGCTAGGTTTTACACAGTCAAATGTGACCGACTGGCTCGATTCGGTCTTATGTAGCAACTTTTGAAATTGTGTTTTTTCCATTGGATAAAAGTAGAGACTCAGCTAGAAAAAGGTATGTCATACATTATAGGTGAGGAACAATGGGAAAGTAATTCTGCTTTGAAAGATGATAAACTTGTAACCTCACTTTTGAGAAAATGGCGTTTGAAAGTTTTGGTACACCAACTGGAGATCTCTTCTTTATCTACAGTGGTTTTACTTTGGCAGATAATGTCACCCATCTAAATAAATAATATATATATGAATATATAGTTAACTAAATGTATGGTGTTTTTGGTTTATGTCAGTTTCATTGTTTGTTATGCTACAAATGGTTATGTTATGGTTGTAAGTGGTAAAATTAACTAGAAAATGTCATATTTTGAAATTCTGAGTAATTACTACTTTAGTAAGGATATACTTTATTTAGTACTACTGCAGTTGCTAAATAATTCCAATAGATGGTAGCATAAGACCACAAATTACATTTCAGAAGGTTAGTTTAGTTTTCTCCCTGGATACACCACCACTCCCCCTCACAGGAAAACTCCTGCACACACTTTTTACTGTCCCTTTCCACACTGCTAACGCAAGAGGAACGACTGAAAAAGCATTTAACACATTACTGTGAAATAATATAATGATGATTCATGTTTATTTTTACCTGTTTTTATGCTCATGTTTTGAAATTATACTTCATTACTATAACGATTATCAATAAGCCTGAACATTAATTTAGTCAACTCTGGTCGAGAAAAACGTATTTTCCTAGTACATTCATTGTCAGATTAATCAACCAGCAGCGAGCACTCTACCTTCTAGCTCAAGCGAGGGGCATGTTGAGGTACATTTGCTAACCGGGAGGGTTGCATGATGTAATTTATTGGTGGGCTGGAGACGCACTCTTGTCTTTTCTATTTCGAGGTTGTTTACTCCCAATATCAGATATTAAGATCATTTTTTATAATGCACGTATACTAGGGTTGAGGTTAACGCATCTGACTAGTGATTATTTACCAGGGGTTCAACACCTGCTTTAGTCACTATTTAATTGCTCTTCCAAAAGCAACACAAGCCTAATACGAGATATATAGCTAACTAAAGTAATGAGTGACCATTTTAGATAATCATAGGACATATAGTCTTTGGTTGCATGCTATTTTATATTAATCATATTGTTGCTTGTAGCCTTTAACTGATGCTTCGTGGTCTTATGCTGCCATCTATTGGAAATATTTAGCAATTAAGAGTTATTAATTCACGTACAGCCTTGCAATAATAAAATAACTAATAACAACAACAAAAAACAGCAAAACACTTAGACAGGTTTTGATTAACAAAATAATCAAAATGTTATTTAGTACTATAATTGTATTTACTAATATAATATTATTACTAAAATAGTTTCAAAAAGTGTTCTAGGCTACCCTACCCTAGAATTAGGGGTTAGGGTTACGGCTAAAATAGGTTATAAGTAGGGTAAGAGTTTCTGTATAGCACTTTGTGACATCTGCTGGTGTAAAAAGGGCTTTATAAATACATTTGATTGATTGATTGTTAGGTTTAGGGGTTTTAAGGCTAAAAATTGCATGGGTTTATAGCTCTCTTGCTCCTCCCTGTGGCCGTCTGTGGGTACTACATACCTCATTCATGACACCTGCTAGGCTCATAATCTGAGGTAGCAACTGCATCAGATCTACAAATCAATGAGCTAGACCACCCGATTAGACAACAATCACCCCATTATATCCATTTGGTGTGCAACTCGGTGAACCTGCGCAGCATTCACTCAATTCGATGCCTACAAAATATGATTTTGATTCATATCAAATTACCCACCAGCCATTTGGAAACAACAAGTTGTCAAAACCAAGGTTATTTCTTAATTAAAAAATGTCTTCTGGCTGTTTAAAATTGGCCAAATCTTGAAAAAGAGGACAGGGACATGCGTTTTGTTTAGATTGTACACTTTTTTCTTAAAACAAATATGGTTAACCATGACCAGAAACTGTTTAACGTTTGATGGCTATCTATCTATCTATCTAACTATTGTTCACCACAACATGTTTCATTCCAAATCGCTATATATCCATTTTCAGAAATGTTGGTAAATTAGCTTTCATTGCTTAAAGAAATTAAGAGATTGGTGTGTTTTTTCAGTAGCTAATCATGGCATGGTTGTTCAATGACAGACATGTATTTGTTTAGATCTATCACATTCATTTCAGATAGACAAATAATCATGTTTCTTTTGCAAAATGCTATATATCTGCCTCACTCTCAGAGAAATAAGTAGTACTGCTAGGTTTTACACACTAATAATATACAACTGCCTCACTCTCAGAGAAATAAGTGGTACTGCTAGGTTTTACACAGTCAAATGTAACAAATAACTATTTTTTTTTAAAGAACTGTACACATGATACATTTGTGACATCATTATCATATTTTTTATTTTTTTATACAGTAATATGAGATCTGTATGTAAAACATTTACCTTTGAATTTAGCAGATGTTTTTGTCTAGGACCTGGTATCCCAAAAGCATCTTAAGGCTAAGTTCATCGTTAGAACCTTCGTAGGAGCATTGTTAAATCTCTGAGCTGTTTCCCAAAACCATCGTTATTAACGTATCACTTGAAAACGCTCATAATCTAACACCTGCCTCAAACCACTTGTAGAACAGCCAAGTGCCTCGTTAGATGCTTTTTTGCCCTCCCGCGTCACTTTATACACAGAAGATCTCCGCTAAACATAGAATCACATGGTTTATCCGTCTCTCTGTGACCACCGATAAATTCAGAACAAAGTTGACTACAAACACAAAGTTGCAAATGTCTTTGCAATTGATTCAAACAAGCGACGTATAAAATTATGCTTCAAATGAAAACCGAGATAACTGCATTACAATATAAACAGTAGGCTATAGTCCTATTTCAATCATATTGAAATACGTTTCATGTTCAATTAATTGAGTTCTGTTTTGCTACTTGTAGACTACGGTCTGTAATTTGTCTCAATATATTTCATGATGTGTAGCCTAACATGTGCCCAATGATGTGCCAAATCTGTGATTTAGAATAAGCCGCCTCAATATTTGCAGCCGTAGGTGGTAATATCTCTCTAGGAGCTGATCTGTTATCAGTATTGCGAACTAATTATAATGTTAAGGAAAGATTTGAATGGAGAAAACTGATCCGAGAGCAGCGCTCCCTTTCTTTCGATCCTCTAAATAACAATTTACATTTCCTATTGCTGCAGGATTATTTTCCTGCTGTGAGAAACTGGGTCAAATTAAGATATGGCATCTGTAAGTGCGTTCATTTTAAGATAGCTAGGTGAGACAACCACATATCACAGTCAAATATACAGGATACGAACATTCAATTCCAGCTAAACAATGGATATATAGCATTTAGCAAAAAAAACGATGTATTTTTATACACATCTAAAATCCATTAATAAAAAATCTGAGAACAATAATATTGAAGGTACCCAGTAATATTGAAGGTACCCATAAGAAATCATTTCTGATTAAGAAGATTGTGGATATAGCATTTTGGAAATAAACGTAAGAATTCTTAAACAAAATTGTAATCTCACCTCTTAGCTTTGGTGTCATGTTCCCCAGAGAGACACATTTTAGAGGCAGGGACCCCCTCCTCACTCTCCACAGAGAGACTCATTTTAGAGCACTGAGCCCTAAACAGAGATCCAGGACATTTGAATTATTATGTGGATTATAATTAATGGACATTTTTCGAAAGGGAAAGGTGGAAAAGTGGAAATTACAAACTTCAGACGCCTTTTTAACCCTCCAATACACAACAAGTTTTAGTTCTCCTGCAACAGGCTGATTAAATTAAGATCCTACATCTGTACAGAGCAGAGAGGACGCTGGTGGGATGAGCTATAGGAGGACGGGCTCGTTTTTATGGCTGAAATTGAATAAATAAATTAAGTGTTTGTACCGTTCCATTGAGACCATTCCAGTCTTTACAATGAGCCTGTCCTCCTATAGCTCCTCCACCAGCCTCCTCTGGTGTGTATGTGAAAGTATGCAGGTGTCCATGTTGCTGTGGAGGCTCTATTGATTCCATTCCAGTCTTTACAATGAGCCTGTCCTCCTATAGCTCCTCCACCAGCCTCCTCTGGTTCTGTGACAGTATGCAGGTGTCCATGTTGCTGTGGAGGCTCTATTGATTCCATTCCAGTCTTTACAATGAGCCTGTCCTCCTATAGCTCCTCCACCAGCCTCCTCTGGTTATGTGACAGTATGCAGGTGTCCATGTTGCTGTGGAGGCTCTATTGATTCCATTCCAGTCTTTACAATGAGCCTGTCCTCCTATAGCTCCTCCACCAGCCTCCTATGGTGTGTATGTGACAGTATGCAGGTGTCCATGTTGCTGTGGAGGCTCTATTGATTCCATTCCAGTCTTTACAATGAGCCTGTCCTCCTATAGCTCCTCCACCAGCCTCCTCTGGTTATGTGACAGTATGCAGGTGTCCATGTTGCTGTGGAGGCTCTATTGATTCCATTCCTTTACAATGAGCCTGTCCTCCTATATTTCTTTACAATGAGCCTGTCCTCCTATAGCGTGCAGGTGTCTGCAGGTGTCCATGTTGCTGTGGAGGTAAACTATATTTATAAACTATATTTATAAACTATATATATAAACTATATTTGTAAACTATATTTATAAACTATATATATAAACTATATTTATAAACTATATTTATAAACTATATTTATAAACTATATTTAAAAAACTCACTTTAAAAGGTCCAATGTAGCAGTAAAAATGAAATAAAATAATTAGTGTTTTTCTAAGTTTCGTATGAAAAACTATAAAGTTTAAAAGTTCTACTCGATGACTTATTCAAAAGTTTAAACATTTTAAAACCAGTGACTTTCCAAAACTAATAGATTCGCAGTGTTGGGAGCAAGAAAATACCGTCCATTGGGCTGGAAACTCATTGCAGGTTTTGAAAATCACCGTTTTTTACTTTTATGACACAGAGAACATTTTACAAATATTTTTCTTCTTATTGTTTTAACTACAGATCATAGAAACGTGCTGTTTTCACAACTATAGACACTGTTTTGGTGCTGGAGAGGATGAATATGAGGTTGAAAAGTGGAGGAACTGCCTTTTAACACTAGAATCAGACCCCAAATAAACCTATGTCCTGCTCCCTGACTTTTCCTAAATGTTTTGTATTTTACACTGCTCATTTGTCAGAATTTTTAAATCACAAACAGAAAACATTTAGAGCCTTTTTACCCTTTTTATGACCTATTCCCAACTTTCCTCACTGACTAAATGACAAATGGGAGATAATTGTGCACGTTACTTCCTACTAGCTGAAAGGCCAGACGGTTCTAGTGTTTATGACTGGTAGATGCATGTTGCTCATGCATTCACTCATGCTGACTGGCTCCAGTACTTTGTTCTTGACTAAAGCATCCAAGTCAGCCTTGACTTATGGTCTGATAGCATAAGGTACAGGTCCTGCTTTCAGAAATGTTGGTTTGCTGTCTGGCTTAATGCTAAGCTTCCCTGGAATGTCGTTCATACTACCCAGCTGTCCATTAAAGACTTCTCCATGTTTCTTTAAGATGGCAGGTAGGTCTGTGTCTCCATGTGTCATTGTATGCACTGATGGCCAGTCCAGTGTGATTTTCTCCATCTATGAACATCCCAGTAGTGATGCATAGTCTCCTTTCACAACATAGAGTGGCAGCTTTTCAGTTTGACTGTTTACCTCAACTATGACATCAGTGATGCCTCTCACAGCGACAGATTCTCCTCTGTAAGTCCTTAACACGAGGTGCGCTGGTTGAAGTGGAAGGTGTTTCAGTGTATTTTTTTCTGACACAAGAGATTCAGCTGCCCCTGTGTCAATCTCCATACCCACCGGCTGTCCCTCTAGCAAGGGGGAGACATAGTAGCCACGTGGCCCGCCAGGAAAAAGTCAGGATTTTCAGTGTGACTTCCTGGTCTGATGAGTCACTCACCTCAGTGTTCTCTTACTCAACAGTGTGAACATGTCTATGTGTCTTTCATTGGAATGCCTGTTTCTTGTTTCCCGTTTTTGTGATTTCTCTGTTCTCTTTTTGTTTCTGGAGACTTGTCCGATGTTGCCCTTTTTACCACAGGCTGGACAATCCATGTCCTTACACCAGCATGTTGATACTTGATGTCCCTATTTACCACAGGCTGGACAATCCATGTCCTTCCACCAGCATGTTGATACTTGATGTCCCTTTTTACCACAGACTGGACAATCCATGTCCTTACACCAGCATGTTGATACTTGATGTCCCTTTTTACCACAGACTGGACAATCCATGTCCTTCCACCAGCATGTAGAAACCTGATGTCCCTTTTTACCACAGACTGGACAATCCATGTCCTTACACCAACATGTTGATACCTGATGTCCCACCTTGCCACAGTGGAAGCATGTGACTTGATTTCCCTGTCTCTGATTTTCAGTTGAAACTGTGCACTTTTCCTTTTTTTATGATCAACGTTTTATTTATTTGAAAGGAACACAGACAAGAACAAATAGCAGCAGGAATGGTTATACAGCTAGAGACACAATACTGTTAAAATATATATCAGAACAAATAGCAGCAGGAATGGTTATACAGCTAGAGACACAATACTGTTAAAATATATATCAGAACAAATAGCAGCAGGAATGGTTATACAGCTAGAGACACAATTCTGTTAAAATATATATCAGTATATTATGGAAACGAGTTATTGCAGATAAATACAATTATAATAAACCACATATACAATCACCCACCTCAGCTGCATCAACCCACACTCCAACCCCTCCTGGGACCACTCCAACCCACCCTCCAACCCCTCCTGGGACCACCCCAACCCACCCTCCAACCCCTCCTGGGACCACCCCAACCCACCCTCCAATCCCTCCTGGGACCACCCCAACCCACCCTCCAACCCCTCCTGGGACCACCCCAACCCACCCTCCAACCCCTCCTGGGACCACCCCAACCCACCCTCCAACCCCTCCTGGGACCACCCCAACCCACCCTCCAACCCCAACCCACCCTCCAACCCCTCCTGGGACCACCCCAACCCACCCTCCAACCCCTCCTGGGACCACCCCAACCCACCCTCCAACCCCTCCTGGGACCAACCCAGCCCACCCTCCAACCCCTCCTGGGACCACCCCAACCCACCCTCCAACCCCTCCTGGGACCAACCCAACCCACCCTCCAACCCCTCCTGGGACCACCCCAACACACCCTCCAACCCCTCCTGGGACCACCCCAACACACCCTCCAACCCCTCCTGGGACCACCCCAACCCACCCAACCTGATCTCCATTATATTAAATACTAAATCAAGGTACACATTTGCACAACAATTATAATGAATGGTCAATCTGTTGGGTAAAACCAACTACAGGAGTTATTTTATGGTTTCAGCTGCAATTGTTGTTTGGCTAGCCCCATGAATCCTAGCAGTGGATAGTTCTAAATACATTATATCTATAAAAGTGCTGATCCAATGAGGTGTGGTGGTTGCCATCTTAGTTCCAACATCTTTTTAGCTGCTGTCCAACCTGACAACATTATACGTCTTTGCTGTAATGACAGTGGTGAATTATCATTCAGTAATAACAGTTTGGGGGAACAAGGTACGAGGATACCTCTTTCCAAAACATGTCCCCTGGTCACTCCCAGTACATATAATTAAAGGAGCCCAAGGCACCTTGATTACATAGATCACACAGAGGAGCGGTTGTGATTGCTATTAAATGATGTTTTCTAGGTGGAAGGTTTACCCTGTGTATGAGATTAAAATGTATCAGCTGGTGATTAGGATTGTTAGATGAACCCACTAAGTTCCTGATGAACTCAACTGGTGAGCCTCTTTAGCAGCTAGTTCCATGGACACACTGATTTCAATGTCCTTTGCCAAGGTCAGATGACTTTCAGTCAACAGTCTCTTTTGTGTAGCTTCACTCCGTAGCCCACATACTAGTCTGTCTCTAATGATGTCATTTAGAACAGCATTAAACTCAGTGTTCTGGTAGTTTCTTTAATGCAGCAGCAAACATTGTTACTGATTCTCCCTCTTCCTGATGTCTCCTGTGGAACCTGAACCTTTCAGCATTAACTAGTGGTTCTGGTGGAAAATGTCCTTTAAGTATTTCCACAATATCCCCATACGTCTTATTACCTGTTCTGTCTGGCTGTAGCAGGCTGCCTAGTAAATTAAATGTATTTGGCCCCATTACACTAAAACATGTAGGCACAATGTTGTCCTCATCCATGTCATTTACAAGAACAAAATATTCAAACCGTTCTGTATATGAGCTCCACTGCTCAATACCTTTATCAAACTGTCCAATGTTTCCAACAATT
>NW_028161881.1:30000-106553 GCF_964263955.1 Coregonus lavaretus
TTTGAGTGAAACCCTCCTTCCATCAGCAAGGGCATTGAAGATGAAACGTGGCTGGGTCTTTCAGCATGACAATGATCCCAAACACACCGCCCGGGCAACGAAGGAGTGGCTTCGTAAGAAGCATTTCAAGGTCCTGGAGTGGCCTAGCCAGTCTCCAGATCTCAACCCCATAGAAAATCTTTGGAGGGAGTTGAAAGTCCGTGTTGCCCAGCGACAGCCCCAAAACATCACTGCTCTAGAGGAGATCTGCATGGAGGAATGGGCCAAAATACCAGCAACAGTGTGTGAAAACCTTGTGAAGACTTACAGAAAACGTTTGACCTGTGTCATTGCCAACAAAGGGTATATAACAAAGTATTGAGAAACTT
This sequence comes from Coregonus lavaretus, assembly GCF_964263955.1. Lineage (NCBI taxonomy): Eukaryota > Metazoa > Chordata > Actinopteri > Salmoniformes > Salmonidae > Coregonus > Coregonus lavaretus. The sequence goes on from NW_028161881.1 coordinate 30,369, forward strand.
TTGTTATTGACCAAATACTTATTTTCCACCATCATATGCCAATAAATTCATTAAAAATCCTTCAATGTGATTTTCTGGATTTTATTTTTCTCATTTTGTCTGTCATAGTTGACGTGTACCTATGATGAAAATTACAGGCCTCTCATCTTTTTAAGTGGGAGAACTTGCACAATTGGTGGCTGACTAAATACTTTTTTTCCCCACTTTATGAACATTGACATAAACCCTCTACATACTTGAGTTTCTCCAGTCTGCAGTGTGGATCCTCCAGTCCAGCAGAGAGCAGTCTGACTCCTGAGTCTCCTGGGTGATTGTAGCTCAGGTCCAGCTCTCTCAGGTGTGAGGGGTTTGACTTCAGAGCTGAGACCAGAGAAGCACAGCCTTCCTCTGTGACTAGACAGCCTGACAGCCTGCAAAGAGTCAAATCATATTAAAACCACACTGCTATTCTTTGGTGGTGAAAATAGTGGCAGTATATTTTTTCAACATATTCAGATATATCAGTGTCCTGAAACCTGACATATATATTCATAAATGAATGTATTATTATTAACAATGACAAATGATCGAAGTATTGCTTGTAGATAGAAAAATGCATATTACAAATATTTAAGTAGACTGACCAGAGCAGTTTAAAAATCAGTATCAGTCAAAAGACAGACAGTGAGGTATCAGATTTAGATTGTATTGAGTATACAGTCCACACCATATCTAGTTTGACAGTGAAGCTAACATTTTAAATGTGGCTCTATACTCCAGCATTTTGGATTTGAGATCAAATGTTTCATATGAGGTGACAGTATATAATGTCACCTTTTATTTGAGGGTATTTTAATACATATCTGTTTCACCGTTTAGAAATGAAACCACTTTATGTATCTAGTCCCCCTATTTGAAGAAGTCATAAGTATTCTGACCAATTCACTTATAGTGTATTAAAGTAGTCAAAAGTTGAGTATTTGGTTGTAAACTTGTTGGTTGCATTTGCAGTTTGTTTTGGGTTATGTTTTGCCCAATATTAACTGAATGGTGGATGATGACTGGAGTAATTTTCTGTCTAAGTGGGTAGATAACATGTTTCTAAACACTACTAAATTAATCCTGATGATGCCGTGATTAAGAAAAATCATGAATGAATCATGAATTATAATGAATGAGAAAGTTACAGAGGCTACAACAAAACATGCCAACCTCTCACCATTACCAATAACAGAGGGGGTATTATCCTTGTTCCTCTGTAACTTTCTCATTCATCATCATTCATGATTCATTCATGATTATTCATAATCATGGTAGCATCCACATGAATGTAGAAGTGTTCAGAAACATCTTCTATTCTTACTGACAATACAAGTGAAGTGACTCCAAAATGACAGGACATTATTCACCATTCAGTTTCTATTAGGAAAAACATCATCCAAAACACAACCAAGACAAACTGCAAATGTATTCAACAAGTTTGTAGAATCACAAGCTTGATGTAATCACTGTGGGTAAGGAATATGGGACCAAATACTAAACTTATGACCACTTTAATACAATATAAGTGAATATGTCCAAATTATTATGACTTTTTCAAATGGAAGAACTAGATACATAAAGTGCTTTCATTTCTAAACAGTAACACAGATATGTATGAAAATATCCTCAAATAAAAGGTGACATTCTGTACTGTCGCCAAATATGAAACATTTTATCTCAAATCCAAAATGATGGAGCATAGCACCAAATGTAAAACTGTAAGCTTCACTGTCCAAACACATATGGAGTGGACTAAGTGTGCCTGGTAAACACATGTGGATCTGGTGAACAGTTATCACTTGTTGACCAACTACAGGAATACTGACCTCAGAGTCTCCAGTTTACAGTGGGGATTCCCCAGGACAGCAGAGAGCAGCTTCACTCCTGAATCCTTCAGGTCATTGTAGCTCAGGTCCAGCTCTCTAAGGTGTGAGGGGTTTGACTTCAGAGCTGAGGCCAGAGAAGCACAGCCTTCCTCTGTGACTAGACAGCCTGACAGCCTGCAAAGAGTCAAATCATATTAAAACCACACTGCTATTCTTTGGTGGTGAAAATAGTGGCAGTATATTTTTTCAACATTTTCAGTTAAATCAGTGTCCTGAAACCTGACATATCTATTTATCAATGAATGTATCATTATTAGAAATGACAAATTATCAAAGTATTGCTTGTAGATAGAAAAATGCATACTACAAATATTTGAGTAGACTGACCAGAGCAGTTTAAAAAGCAGTATCAGTCAAAAGACAGACAGTGAGGTATCAGATTTAGATTGTATTGAGTATACAGTCCACACCATATCTATTTTGACAGTGAAGCTAGCATTTTAAATGTGGCTCTGTACTCCAGCATTTTGGATTTGAGATCAAATGTTTCATATGAGGTGACAGTATATAATGTCACCTTTTATTTGAGGGTATTTTAATACATATCTGTTTCACCGTTTAGAAATGAAACCACTTTATGTATCTAGTCCCCCTATTTGAAGAAGTCATAAGTATTCTGACCAATTCACTTATAGTGTATTAAAGTAGTCAAAAGTTTAGTATTTGGTCCCAAACTCGTTGGTTGCATTTGCAGTTTGTTTTGGTTGTGTTTTGGGTTATGTTTTGTCCAATAGTAACTGAATGGTGGATGATGACTGGAGTAATTTTCTGTCTAAGTGAGTAGATAACATGTTTCTAAACACTACTAAATTAATCCTAATGATGCCATGATTAATAAAAATATTGAATGAATCATGAATAATAATGAATGAGAAAGTTACAGAGGCTACAACAAAGCATGCTAACCTCTCACCATTAACATCAAATAAAAGGTGACATTCTGTACTGTCGCCTAATATGAAACATTCTATCTCAAATCCAAAATGCTGGAGCATAGCACCAAATGTAAAACTGTAAGCTTCACTGTCCAAACACATATGGTGTGGACTATGTGTGTCTGGTAAACACATGTGGATCTGGTGAACAGTTATCACTTGTTGACCAACTACAGGAATACTGACCTCAGAGTCTCCAGTTTACAGTGGGGATTCCCCAGTCCAGCAGAGAGCAGCTTCACTCCTGAATCCTTCAGGTCATTGTTACTCAGATCCAGCTCTCTCAGGTGTGAGGGGTTTGACTTCAGAGCTGAGACCAGAGAATCACAGCCTGCCTCTGTGACTCCACAGCCTGACAGCCTGACAGAGAGATATTCATGATTTCACAAACACACTGTTAATTTAACACCAGTAGTGTAGAAGGACAATGGCAGATGCATTTGGCTTATTCTCCCAAACAACATATAGATTCATCTTCCGTCTCCTAGAATTGTATGGTCATATTGTTATACTAATGTGAACATCAATGCACTGATTCAATATGTTTTTCAATAATACATATATTTCTCTAAACTGAATATTTCTTCCTGATGATTAGTACTTAAATGTCATTTTATGTACTCACAGAGCAGCTCTGGAGGCTTTGACCACTGGCAGCAGCCTCAGAAGACCTTCCTCTGATCTGGAGTATTTCTTCAGGTCAAACACATCCAGCTCCTTTTCTGAAGTCAGCAACACAAAGACCAGAGCTGACCACTGTGCAGGTGACAGTTCGGCTTCTGAGAGACTTCCTGATCTCAGGTATCTTTGGATCTCCTCCACTAGAGAATGGTCATTCAGTTCATTCAGACAGTGGAACAGATTGATGCACCTCTCTGGAGAGGGATTCTCCCTGATTTTCTCCTTGATGTACTTGACTGTTTCTTCATGGCTCTGTGAGCTGCTTCTTGTTGTTGTCAGTAGACCTCGTAAGTGCTTCTGATTGGACTCCAGTGAGAGGCCCAGAAGGAAGCGGAGGAACAGGTCCAGGTTTCCTGTCTCACTTTGTAAGGCTTTATCCACAGCACTCTTGTACAAAGTAACTTTACGCTTGGGTCTGATCCTCACAGAAAAGTTGCTGGACGTTGATTGAGTTTTCGCCATTAGATTCTCATTGTTGTTGATGAATGACAGGAACACATATACAGCAGCCAGAAACTCCTGAATGCTCAGATGCACGAAGCAGTACACCTTGTCCTGGTACAGCCCACATTCCTCTTTAAAGATCTGTGTGCACAATCCTGAGTACACTGAGGCTTCTTTGACATCAATGCCAGCCTCTTTCAGATCTTCTTCATAGAAAATCAGATTGCCATTCACAAGCTGTTGAAAAGCCAGTTTTCCCAGTGACAGAATGCTCTCTTTATTCCAGTGTGGAACTGTCTCTTCTTTCCCAAGATACTTTTCATTCTTCTGTTTGGTATGAAACACCACAAGGTGTGAGTACATCTCAGTCAGAGTCTTGGGCATCTCTTCTCTCTTGTCTGTACTCAACATGTGTTCAAGGACTATTGCAGAAATCCAACAGAAGACTGGAATGTGGCACATGATGTGGAGGCTCCTTGATGTCTTTATGTGTGAGATGATTCTGCTGGCCAGGTCCTCATCACTGAATCTCTTCCTGAAGTACTCCTCCTTCTGTGGGTCATTGAACCCTCGTACCTCTGTCACCTGGTGAACACACCCTGAAGGGATCTGATTGGCTGCTGCAGGTCGGGTAGTTATCCAGAGGAGAGCAGAGGGAAGCAGATTTCCCTTGATGAGATTTGTCAGCAGAACATCCACTGAGGTTGACTTTGTGACGTCACAACAAATCTTGTTCTTCTGGAAGTCTAGGGGCAGTCGGCACTCATCCAGACCATCAAAGATGAACAGAACTTTGTACTTGTCGTAGTTGGAGATTCTTGATTCTTTGGTTTCCATTGAGAAGTGATTGAGAAGTTCAATGAAAGTGTGTTTTTCCTTTTTCATCAAATTCAGCTCCCGAAAAGGGAATGAAAATACAAATTGGACATCCTGATTTGCTTTTCCTTCAGCCCAGTCCAGAATGAACTTCTGCACTGAGACTGTTTTTCCAATGCCAGCGACTCCCTTTGTCAGCACAGTTCTGATGAGTTTGTCTTGTCCAGTTAAGGGTTTGAAGATGTCGTTACATTTGATTGCAGTCTCTGGTCTTGCTTGTTTCCTGGTTGTTGTCTCAATCTGTCTCAGCTCATGTTCATTATTGACCTCTCCTGTTCCACCCTCTGTGATGTAGAGCTCTGTGTAGATCTTATTGAGAAGTGTTGGGTTTCCTTGTTTAGCGATCCCCTCAAATACACATTGAAACTTCTTCTTTAGATTAAATTTGAGTTCACGTTGGCAAATCACAGCAAGCTCATCTGAATGAAGAAATAACACAGAGGATATTAATATTACGTCTGTTTTAATGCCTACAGTATTCTAGGACTGTTATAAAAAATTTTATTATAAAAATGTATTCGCTTAACTGACTGTATAAATGTGTAAATGTTTGCATAATGCATTACAGACTGGTGTGACTGATTATATTATTATTGGTATTATCTCTCTCTCTCTCTCTCTCTCTCTCTCTCTCTCTCTCTCTCGCTCTCGCTCTCTCTCTCGCTCTCTCATTTAATCAACACAACACATCCCTGCTGCTACTTGATGAGGTCACTAGGTGTTGTGTGAAGGCTGCTACAATATCATTGAGTTACACAGCTACTTTAGCTGTACTTTAGCTACAGCTTTCAACATGAGGCAGACAGCTCTTACTTTTCTCCAGTGTGTCAGCAAGCTCCTTCTGGTTCATTTTCCTCAGGACGTGCAGTGTGATCTTCAGAGCCCCCTCTCTGGCACTGCTCTCCTGCTTCTCATCTTCAGCGTCCACCACTTCCTTATCCTGCTTCTGACTCTCAAAGCCTTCTGGGAGTTCTGGACTAAGAATCCTCTTGAACATCTTCAGCTCGTTCTTCATAAATGTCATAATATTCTCTTCAAGCAACTGAAATAAATCAAGTAAATAAGTTAAGCAAGAGAATAATTGCTTTCTCATTAACACATTAATGAATGATTGACAGATCAACTTTACTTGAGGTAAACAAAAACAAATGTAGATAACAGGACCACATACACTGAATATGGAGGCCAGGTCTGTTTGATGACTCTGGGAAGACTGACCACTGAGCATCTCTGACTCTGATCTCTCCTGTTGGTTTCTGTGGACAAAACATGAGATTACATCTCCTCATCCAGGGAGTGCACACACACACACACACACACACACACACACACACACACACACACACACACACACACACACACACACATACACACATACACACATACACACACACACACACACACACACACACACACACACACATACACACATACACACATACACACATACACACACATACACACATACACACATACACACACACACAGGGAGGGAATGTTGTGTTTGTTTAATATTGTTTCAGGACTATGAAAATGGAAAAAAGTATTAGCCTATGGATTATGAAAACAACAAAAAGAAATGGGAAAATGGGAGAGGAGAAATGACTAGAGACAGTGTTGTTTAACTCACTGACCATGACCCATGAGTTCTTCTTACCTTTGTTCACTAGAAAAGTCTCCCTCTCTAAACTTTATAGGACGACCCATAGACTGGTCACTCTTCATGGACACACAGCTGGGTACAGGGGAGGCTGGTCTCTCCTGCTTGATTGGGCTTCAACACAACAGATACAAACATTACGTCTCTCATCTACTCTGAGCTCACGTGGGGAAACAAGAGTTTCATTCCAAAACGCTATATATCCATTTTCAGAAATGTTCGTAAATTAGCTTTTATTGTTTGAAGAAATTATGAAAGAGATTGGTGTGTTTTTTCACTATCCAATCATGGTATGGGGTTGTTCAATGACAGACATGTATTTGTTTAAAATCTATCACTTGATGGTTTCATTTCAGAGAGACAAATAATCAAATGTTTTTTTTTGCAAAATCCAATAAATTCAGAACAAAGTTGACTACAAAAACAAAGTTGCCAATGTCTTTGCAATTGATTCAAACAAGGGACGTATAAAAATGTGCTTCAAATGAAAACCGAGATGACTGCATTACAATATAAACAGTACGCTATAGTCCTATTTCAATCATATTGAAATATATTCCATGTTCAATATATTTAGTTTTATTTTACTACTTGTAGACTACTGTCTGCAATTTGTCTCAATATATATTAGATTCAAGATGGCGAAGTAGTGCAGTTCTGTTTTTGTCGTGTGTCTGTAAATAGCCTGTAAATACCCTGTTTTTTTTGTATTTTTCGTACATATTTCCCTATCAGACTTTTCATCCTTCTACAAAATATACTTTCCTGCAACCCGCCTCACTCAATGTGGAACGGATTCTATTATTGACTTACCTTTTATCTAGAATCTCCAGTTGAAACTAGCTAGCCAGCTAACTAGCTACTTGCTATTAGCCACAGTTAGCGGTATTTCACGCAGAACATTGGATTTTTTTTCTGCGGGATTAATTTTAATCACTGGACATTAATCACCGGATATTCGGCCAGTCTGCACAGCGCGTTATCGACCCAGAACACATCAGTTTTCCGCCGGAATCACTGAATCACTGGACCTTTAACTCCGGATTCATCGCTACCAGCTAGCTGTAACAAAACGGACGCTGTGGTCTGGCTAATCATCCTGAGCTAGGCCCATCTCCCGGCTATCTACCTCTCTGTCAACCGGACGGGACCACCTAGTGTTGACATGGAGCCCCGCCGATCCTACACGACTGGTCTGCCGACGAAATCGTCTGATGTGGTTACGACGTCGACCACGAAGATTCCATCTGCTAGCCCCGGCCCGCTAGCACACGCTAGCCGTGGCCTCTTACTCGCTAGTGCTTTAGCAGCCTCCGAACTATCCTATTGCTGTTCACCGGACCTTCTGATAACTCAGCTATACAGCTGATGTCTGCTGGACTGTTCCTTTTTACGGTACTACATCCTGTTTATGTTTAGCCTCAGCCCAAACATGGTTAGCTTATTGTTGTTTGGGTTATTTCTAATTGTACTATTTCACTGTAGATCCCCCAGCCCAGCTAAACCTGCCTTAGATAGCTCCTTTGTCCCAGCCCCCATACACGCGGAGACTGACTCAATTGGTGCCTCTAGTGATACTATCTCTTTCATTGTTACCCAACGCTTAGGTTTAGCTCCGCTGTACTCATATCCTTCCATATCCTTGTCTGTACATAATGCCCTGAATCTTTTCTACAACACCCGGAAATCTGCCCCCTTTATTCTATGTACCCAACGCACTAGAAGACCAGTTCTTAAAGCCTTTAGCCGTATCCTTATTCTAGTCCTCCTCTGTTCCTCTGGTGATGTAGAGGCTAACCCAGGCCCTGCAGCCCTCAGTATCACTCCTACTCCCCAGGCGCTATCATTTGATGACTTCTGTAATCGCAAAAGTCTTGGTTTCTTGCACATAAATATCAGAAGTCTACTTCCTAAGTTTGAGTTATTCACTGCGTTAGCACACTCTGCCAACCCTGATGTTCTAGCAGTGTCTGAATCCTGGCTCAGGAAGGCTACCAAAAATTCTGAAATTTCCATCCCCAACTATAACATTTTCCGTCTAGATAGAACTGCCAAAGGGGGTGGAGTTGCAATCTACTGTAGAGATAGCCTGCAGAGCTCTATCATACTATCCAGGTCTGTGCCCAAACAGTTTGAGCTTCTACTTCTAAAAATCCACCTTTCCAGAAATAAGTCTCTCACTGTTGCCGCTTGCTACAGACCCCCCTCAGCCCCCAGCTGTGCCCTGGACACCATATGTGAATTGATTGCCCCCCATTTATCCTCAGAGTTCGTACTGCTTGGTGACCTAAATTGGGATATGCTTAATACCCCGGCCATCCTACAATCCAAACTAGATGCCCTCAACCTCACGCAAATTATCAACGAACCTACCAGGTACAACCCTAAATCCGTAAACATGGGTACCCTCATAGATATCATCCTGACTAACATACCCTCTAAATACACCTCAGCTGTCTTCAACCAGGATCTCAGCGATCACTGCCTTATTGCCTGCGTCCGTAACGGGTCCGCGGTCAAACGACCACCCCTCATCACTGTCAAACGCTCCCTAAAACACTTTAGTGAGAAAGCCTTCCTAATTGACCTGGCCCAGGTATCCTGGATGGATATAGATCTCATTCCGTCAGTAGAGGATGCCTGGTTGTTCCTTAAAAGTGATTTCCTCTCAATCTTAAATAAACATGCCCCGTTCAAAAAATACAGAACTAAGAACCGATATAGCCCCTGGTTCTCCTCAGACTTGACTGCCCTTGACCAGCACAAAAACATCCTGTGGCGTACTGTATTAGCATCAAATAGCCCCCGCGATATGCAACTTTTCAGGGAAGTTAGGAACCAATATACACAAGCAGTCAGGAAAGCAAAGGCTAACTTTTTCAAACAGAAATTTGCATCCTGTAGCACTAACTCCAAAAAGTTTTGGGACACTGTAAATTCCATGGAGAATAAGAGCACTTCCTCCCAGTTGCCCACTGCCCTGAGGCTAGGAAACACTATCACCACCGATAAATCTACAATAATCGAGAATTTCAACAAGCATTTTGCTACAGCTGGCCATGCTTTCCATCTGGCTACCACTACCCCGGCCACCAACTCTGCACCCTCCGCTGCAACTTGCCCATGCCCCCCCCACTTCTCCTTCACACAAATTCAGACAGCTGACGTTTTGAAAGAGCTGCAAAATCTGGACCCCTACAAATCAGCTGGGCTAGACAATCTGGACCCTTTCTTTCTAAAACTAGCCGCCGAAATTGTCGCAACCCCTATTACTAGTCTGTTCAACCTCTCTTTCATAACGTCTGAGATCCCCAGAGATTGGAAAGCTGCCGCGGTCATCCCCCTCTTCAAAGGGGGTGACACTCTAGATCCAAACTGCTACAGACCTATATCCATCCTGCCCTGCCTTTCGAAGGTATTTGAAAGCCAAGTTAACAAACAGATCACCGACCATTTCGAATACCACCGTACCTTCTCCGCTATGCAATCCGGTTTCCGAGCTGGTCATGGGTGCACTTCAGCCACGCTCAAGGTCCTAAACGATATTATAACCGCGATTGATAATAGACAGTACTGTGCAGCCGTCTTCATCGACCTGGCCAAGGCTTTCGTCTCTGTCAACCACCGCATTCTTATTGGCAGACTAAATAGCCTTGGTTTCTCAAATGACTGCCTCGCCTGGTTCACCAACTACTTCTCAGATAGAGTTCAGTGTGTCAAATCGGAGGGCCTGTTGTCTGGACCTATGGCAGTCTCTATGGGGGTGCCACAGGGTTCAATTCTTGGGCCGACACTTTTCTCTGTGTATATCTATGATGTCGCTCTTGCTGCTGGTGACTCTCAGATCCACCTCTACGCAGACGACACCATTTTGTATACATCTGGCCCTTCATTGGACACTGTGTTAACAAACCTCCAAACGAGCTTCAATGCCATACAACACTCCTTCAGTAGCCTCCAACTGCTCTTAAACACTAGTAAAACTAAATGCATGCTTTTCAATCGAACGCTGCTGGCACCCGCCCACCCGACTAGAATCACAACTCTCGACGGGTCTGACCTAGAGTATGTGGACAACTACAAATACCTAGGTGTCTGGTTAGACTGTAAACTCTCCTTCCAGACTCACATAAAGAATCTCCAATCCAAAGTTAAATCTAGAATCGGCTTCCTATTTCGCAACAAAGCCTCCTTCACTCATGCTGCCAAACATGCCCTCGTAAAACTGACTATCCTACCGATCCTTGACTTCGGCGATGTCATTTACAAAATAGCCTCCAACACTCTACTCATCAAATTGGATGTAGTCTATCACAGTGCCATCCGTTTTGTCTCCAAAGCCCCATACACTACCCACCACTGTGACCTGTACGCTCTTGTTGGCTGGTCCTCACTACATGTTCGTCGTCAAACCCACTAGCTCCAGGCCATCAATAAATCACTGCTAGGCAAATCCCCGCCTTATCTTAGCTCATTGGTCACCATAGCAGCACCCACCCGTAGTCTGCGCTCCAGCAGGTATATCTCACTGGTCATTCCCAAAGCCAACACCTCCTTTGGCCGCCATTCCTTCCAGTTCTCTGCTGCCAATGACTGGAACGAATTGCACAAATCTCTGAAGCTGGAGACTCTTATCTCCCTCACTAACTTTAAGCATCAGTTGTCAGAGCACCTTACCGATCACTGCACCTGTACACAGCCCATCTGAAATTAGCCCACCCAACTACCTCATCCCTATATTGTTATTTATTTTGCTCTTTTGCACCCCAGTATCTCTATTTGCACATAATCTCTTGCACATCTAGCATTCCAGTGTTAATACTATTGTAATTATTTTGCACTATAGCCTATTTATTGCCTTACCTCCATAACTTGCTACATTTGCACACACTGTATATATATTTTCTGTTGTATTTTTGACTTTGTTTTTTTACCCCATATGTAACTCTGTGTTGTTTTTATCGCACTGCTTTGCTTTATCTTGGCCAGGTCGCAGTTGTAAATGAGAACTTGTTCTCAACTGGCTTACCTGGTTAAATAAAGGTGAAATAAAAAAATTAAATAAAATGATGTGTAGCCTAACATGTGCCCAATGATGTGCCGAATCTGTGATTTAGTACATTTTTATTGTGTAAGCATTAGAATAAACTACCTCAATTTTTGTAGCCGTAGGTAGTAATATCTTTCTAGAAGCTGATCCGTGGTCAGTATTGTGAAATAATTATAATGTTAAGGAAAGATTTGAATGGAGAAAACTGATCCGAGAGCAGCGCTCCCTTTCTTTCGATCCTATCAGTATCGATACATGCTCCACCGGACGTGATACCTTGCGGTGCTGCTGATCCAGTTTCTACTGGTCTGCCTGCGGATCTGGAACTCTGACCTGTTCACCGGACGTGCGACCTTGTCCCGAACCTGCTGTTTCGACCCTCTCTCTCTCTCTCTACCACACCTGCTGTCTCGACCTCTGAATGCTCGGCTATGAAAAGCCAACTGACATTTACTCCTGAGGTGCTGACGTGTTGCACCCTCTATAACCACAGTGATTATTATTTGACCCTGCTAGTCATCTATGAACATTTGAACATCTTGAAGAACGATCTGAACTTAATGGCCATATCCTCTTATAATCTCCCCCCAGCAATGAGAGATAAAAATGACTTCCTTAGTTGTTAATTTTGAAAATGTTCTGTCTTAAGTAGTTTAACAAACTGACACATTTTCATGTTAGTCATAAACAACCTTATATGGAAGGAGTGCTTTTGATTTGACGGCCTGCACATGTGCAGTTCAGCACAAGACGACCATTAGACCCAATGATGTATTTCTGCGCATGAGCTTCAAATGAAATCAAATTGTATTTCTCACATGCGCCAAATACAACAGTGGTACACTTTACCGTGAAATGCTTACTTACGAGCCCTTTCTCAACAATGCAGAGTTAAAAAGTCACCAAAATTATCTAAATAAAAAAGGAAATAGTAACATAATAAAATAACAATAAGGTAGTTGAGGTAATTTAGGAAATATGTACATGTACGTAGGGGTAAAATGACTAGGCAATCAGGATAGAGATTACATCTCCTCATCCAGGGAGTGCACACACTCACTGACACACACACACACACTCACTGACAGACACACACACACACACACACACACACACACACACAGGGAATGTTGTGTTTGTTTAATATTGTTTCAGGACTATGAAAATGGAAAAAAGGTTTAGCCTATGGATTATGAAAACAACAAAAAGAAATGGGAAAATGGGAGAGGAGAAATGACTAGAGACAGTGTTGTTTAACTCATGAACCATGACCCATGAGTTCTTCTTACCTTTGTTCACTAGAAAAGTCTCCCTCTCTAAACTGTATAGGACGATGCATAGACCAGTCACTCTTCATGGACACACAGCTGGGTACAGGGGAGGCTGGTCTCTCCTGCTTGATTGGGCTTCAACACAGAGACAAACATTACGTCTCTCATCTACTCTGAGCTCAGATGGGGAAACATAAGAAGAGTTTCATTCTAAAACGCTATATATCCATTTTCAGAAATGTACAGGGGAGGCAACAACAATCACCCCATTATACCCATTTGGTTTGTAACTCAGTGAACCTGCGCAGCATTCGCTCAATTTGATGTCTACGAACGAAGACTTCGATGCATATCAAATTATCAATTTACACAGCAGCCTTTTAGAAACAACAAGTCCTCAAAGAAAAGGTTATTTCTTAATTAAAAAATGTATTCTGGCTGTTTAAATCGCCCACATCTTGAAAAAGAGGACAGGGACATGCGTTTTGTTTAGATTGTACACTTTTTTCTTAAAACAAATATGGTTAACCATGACCAGAAAATGTTTAATGTTTGATGGCTATCCGCCAGCCATCGCCTCTAAAACTGTGTCTCACCTCACTATTGGTGACCACAACATGTTCTCAGGTGAACAGTGTGCGCGCTCACCAAGTAGCCGTAACCTTGTTAATAATAAGTTACCTGAGGTAAACCTACAGGGTTAACGCTCACCAAGTAGCTGTAACCTTGGTAATAATAAGTTACCTGAGGTAAACCTACAGGGTTAACGCTCACCAAGTAGCAGTAACCTTGTTAATAATAAGTTACCTGAGGTAAACCTACAGGGTTAACGCTCACCAAGTAGCCGTAACCTTGTTAATAATAAGTTACCTGAGGTAAACCTACAGGGTTAACGCTCACCAAGTAGCTGTAACCTTGTTAATAATAAGTTACCTGAGGTAAACCTACAGGGTTAACGCTCACCAAGTAGCCGTAACCTTGTTAATAATAAGTTACCTGAGGTAAACCTACAGGGTAAACGCTCACCAAGTAGCCGTAACCTTGTTAATAATCAGTTACCTGAGGTAAACCTACAGGGTTAACGCTCACCAAGTAGCCGTAACCTTGTTAATAATAAGTTACCTGAGGTAAACCTACAGGGTAAACGCTCACCAAGTAGCCGTAACCTTGTTAATAATCAGTTACCTGAGGTAAACCTACAGGGTTAACGCTCACCAAGTAGCCGTAACCTTGTTAATAATAAGTTACCTGAGGTAAACCTACAGGGTTAACGCTCACCAAGTAGCCGTAACCTTGTTAATAATAAGTTACCTGAGGTAAATCTACAGGGTTAACGCTCACCAAGTAGCCCTAACCTTGTTAATAATAAGTTACCTGAGGTAAACCTACAGGGTTAACGCTCACCAAGTAGCCTTAACCTTGTTAATAATAAGTTACCTGAGGTAAACCTACAGGGTTAACGCTCACCAAGTAGCCGTAACCTTGGTAATAATAAGTTACCTGAGGTAAACCTACAGGGTTAACGCTCACCAAGTAGCAGTAACCTTGTTAATAATAAGTTACCTATGGTAAACCTACAGGGTTAACGCTCACCAAGTAGCCGTAACCTTGTTAATAATAAGTTACCTGAGGTAAACCTACAGGGTTAACGCTCACCAAGTAGCTGTAACCTTGTTAATAATAAGTTACCTGAGGTAAACCTACAGGGTTAACGCTCACCAAGTAGCCGTAACCTTGTTAATAATAAGTTACCTGAGGTAAACCTACAGGGTAAACGCTCACCAAGTAGCCGTAACCTTGTTAATAATCAGTTACCTGAGGTAAACCTACAGGGTTAACGCTCACCAAGTAGCCGTAACCTTGTTAATAATAAGTTACCTGAGGTAAACCTACAGGGTTAACGCTCACCAAGTAGCTGTAACCTTGGTAATAATAAGTTACCTGAGGTAAACCTACAGGGTTAACGCTCACCAAGTAGCTGTAACCTTGTTAATAATCAGTTACCTGAGGTAAACCTACAGGGTTAACGCTCACCAAGTAGCCGTAACCTTGTTAATAATAAGTTACCTGAGGTAAACCTACAGGGTAAACGCTCACCAAGTAGCCGTAACCTTGTTAATAATCAGTTACCTGAGGTAAACCTACAGGGTTAACGCTCACCAAGTAGCCGTAACCTTGTTAATAATAAGTTACCTGAGGTAAACCTACAGGGTTAACGCTCACCAAGTAGCCATAACCTTGGTAATAATAAGTTACCTGAGGTAAACCTACAGGGTTAACGCTCACCAAGTAGCTGTAACCTTGTTAATAATAAGTTACCTGAGGTAAACCTACAGGGTTAACGCTCACCAAGTAGCTGTAACCTTGTTAATAATCAGTTACCTGAGGTAAACCTACAGGGTTAACGCTCACCAAGTAGCCGTAACCTTGTTAATAATAAGTTACCTGAGGTAAACCTACAGGGTAAACGCTCACCAAGTAGCCGTAACCTTGTTAATAATCAGTTACCTGAGGTAAACCTACAGGGTTAACGCTCACCAAGTAGCCGTAACCTTGTTAATAATAAGTTACCTGAGGTAAACCTACAGGGTTAACGCTCACCAAGTAGCCGTAACCTTGGTAATAATAAGTTACCTGAGGTAAACCTACAGGGTTAGTAACCTTGTTAATAATAAGTTACCTGAGGTAAACCTACAGGGTTAACGCTCACCAAGTAGCCGTAACCTTGTTAATAATAAGTTACCTGAGGTAAACCTACAGGGTTAACGCTCACCAAGTAGCCCTAACCTTGTTAATAATAAGTTACCTGAGGTAAACCTACAGGGTTAACGCTCACCAAGTAGCCTTAACCTTGTTAATAATAAGTTACCTGAGGTAAACCTACAGGGTTAACGCTCACCAAGTAGCCGTAACCTTGGTAATAATAAGTTACCTGAGGTAAACCTACAGGGTTAACGCTCACCAAGTAGCAGTAACCTTGTTAATAATAAGTTACCTGAGGTAAACCTACAGGGTTAACGCTCACCAAGTAGCCGTAACCTTGTTAATAATAAGTTACCTGAGGTAAACCTACAGGGTTAACGCTCACCAAGTAGCTGTAACCTTGTTAATAATAAGTTACCTGAGGTAAACCTACAGGGTTAACGCTCACCAAGTAGCCGTAACCTTGTTAATAATAAGTTACCTGAGGTAAACCTACAGGGTAAACGCTCACCAAGTAGCCGTAACCTTGTTAATAATCAGTTACCTGAGGTAAACCTACAGGGTTAACGCTCACCAAGTAGCCGTAACCTTGTTAATAATAAGTTACCTGAGGTAAACCTACAGGGTTAACGCTCACCAAGTAGCTGTAACCTTGGTAATAATAAGTTACCTGAGGTAAACCTACAGGGTTAACGCTCACCAAGTAGCCGCAACCTTGTTAATAATCAGTTACCTGAGGTAAACCTACAGGGTTAACGCTCACCAGGTAGCCGTAACCTTGTTAATAATAAGTTACCTGAGGTAAACCTACAGGGTAAACGCTCACCAAGTAGCCGTAACCTTGTTAATAATCAGTTACCTGAGGTAAACCTACAGGGTTAACGCTCACCAAGTAGCCGTAACCTTGTTAATAATAAGTTACCTGAGGTAAACCTACAGGGTTAACGCTCACCAAGTAGCCATAACCTTGGTAATAATAAGTTACCTGAGGTAAACCTACAGGGTTAACGCTCACCAAGTAGCTGTAACCTTGGTAATAATAAGTTACCTGAGGTAAACCTACAGGGTTAACGCTCACCAAGTAGCTGTAACCTTGTTAATAATCAGTTACCTGAGGTAAACCTACAGGGTTAACGCTCACCAAGTAGCCGTAACCTTGTTAATAATAAGTTACCTGAGGTAAACCTACAGGGTAAACGCTCACCAAGTAGCCGTAACCTTGTTAATAATCAGTTACCTGAGGTAAACCTACAGGGTTAACGCTCACCAAGTAGCCGTAACCTTGTTAATAATAAGTTACCTGAGGTAAACCTACAGGGTTAACGCTCACCAAGTAGCCATAACCTTGGTAATAATAAGTTACCTGAGGTAAACCTACAGGGTTAACGCTCACCAAGTAGCTGTAACCTTGTTAATAATAAGTTACCTGAGGTAAACCAACAGGGTTAACGCTCACCAAGTAGCCGTAACCTTGGTAATAATAAGTTACCTGAGGTAAACCAACAGGGTTAACGCTCACCAAGTAGCCGTAACCTTGGTAATAATAAGTTACCTGAGGTAAACCTACAGGGTTAATGCAGGCAGGTCTCATTGATAACAATAGTGAAGCTGGCATTGTGACGCAGAACAATGGGCTGGGAATAGAACGTTCTGAAGGCGAGTCGGTGTCACGGAGCTCAATAGAACTAATAGGAGCTGGTAGGGTGAAAAATACCCTAAAATAAGGCCTGTTTTTTCGCAATCACTTCATAACCAGGGACAGAAGGTAATATTATGAAACTGGGCTCCATGGCGGATGCAATTAACTAATTTTATCAGAAATAAACGTTGTAAAAAATGTCACTTGAGGCGCCCCGAAAATAATATTCAAAAGTTCTGTCCTTGGACACAGAGGGATTAAACACTAAAGTTACCGTCCATCTAGTGAAGAGAGGAGAACCGGACAGAGGGAGCGTAGGAAGCCAGCATCCGTCAACGAGAGAGGGAGAAGCCCTCCACCGTATTTAACAGGTGGAAGAAACAACCCGGGAGCTCCATCGGTCCACAAGAAATGCAGGCAGCCGGTGATGATGTAGTGGTAGCTAGGATAACCAGGATGCTGCTGGTAGAGTAGCTAGCTTAGCTAGCTGTACCGACTAGCTTGAATAGCTAGCAGGTCGTTCGTCTGTCCCTCGAGGATGATGACGAATCCGGTGAACCACACAATTAAACAAGGATAGCGAGTGAAAAGGATCTGGCTACACTCATACTGTCACTGACCATTACGCAAAAAGCAAATTGAACAGTAAACTTCGGTGTCTCAACACTGTAACGAACTCCGTCGTTGTTCCCCAACATCACCTCAGACCACTCTGCACGTAACTGGACAATATGCTTGGCGCCAAACCGTACGTGGACGCGGACAGTTCTGTACGGGGACGCGGACAGTTCCAGAACGCGGACATGAGCAGTGCCACATAATAAACTACACCCAGTCTTTAAAGTCGGGTACATTAGTAATATTATTTTATTTATTATGTCAAACAAAAGAAAATCGTTTTTTAAAACAAGATTTTGAGATCTGGGCACGTATCCAAAAAGCGTCTCAGAGTAGAAAAATTGGTCCTCTCTCTCCCCAGACAGACTCATTTAATACTGGGTCGTTACAATATTTTGAGATCTGGGCCCATATCCAAAAAGCGTCTCAGAGTAGAAAATGTGTCGTATAAGTGCTGAGAATAAAGCCATTTTAGTCCTACTCTTATGGGTATAAATTAAAGCTATGCATGAAGCCTCTTTATTCATAAGTGTCCCACCTAGTTGGCAGATATTTAGGACACCTCATGAGCTGTCCTAACCAGTTAAGAGGTACCAGCAGGTGTCTTGATAATAGAAACATGCAGTGAGTCAGTGGTTTCTGTACC
The DNA here is from genome assembly GCF_964263955.1 of Coregonus lavaretus. NCBI lineage: Eukaryota > Metazoa > Chordata > Actinopteri > Salmoniformes > Salmonidae > Coregonus > Coregonus lavaretus. Next base: position 48,799 of record NW_028161881.1, read on the forward strand.
ACATGTAATTGCTTTGGAGCAGTGGCGACCTGTCATTCAGGGCAGTTTAGCAGATGCTTTAGCAGATGCTCTTACCCAGAGCGATTTACAGTAAGTGCATTCATCTTAAGATAGCTAGGTGAGACAACCAGATAATACAGTCAAATATACAGGATACGAACATTCAATTTCAGCTAAACAATGGATATATAGCGTTTTGCAATAATAATAATAATAATAATGATATACATTTAAAATCTATTAATTAAACATCTGAGAACAGTAATATTGAAGGTACCCATAAGCAACCATTTCTGACTAAAAAACACATGTGAAAAATTGTGGAAATAGCATTTTGGAAATAAACTCTTAATAATTCTTAAACAAAATTGTCATCTCACCTCTTAGCTTTGGTGTCATGTTCCCCAGAGAGACTCATTTTAGAGGCAGGACCCCCCTCCTCTCTCTCCCCAGAGAGACTCATTTTAGAGGCAGGGCCCCCCTCCTCTCTCTCCCCAGAGAGACTCATTTTAGACCACTGATCCCTAAACAGAGATCCAACATGTTGGTTGTAGTTAACACAGTAATTCTTGAATGTGAATTGTTATAATTTATTAATTATCTCTTACACAACATTTACTAACAGACATATCGAAACAGTCAGGTGATTTAATGCAATCACATGAATATGTAGTTGTGACATCTCTTCACCATGGCCATGTCACACCCTTATTTGTATTCATTAAAAGTCGGCCATTTATTATTTTTGAATCTGTTATTTTCTAAACGTATCTGAGAATGTAGACAGAAGGGCTAAAACAGGCTTGATTGATCTGGGGGGGATCAGTGATCTATACAGAAAGGTTTTTTGCAACAATTAAGAGATTCTTTATAATTTAAAGTCGGCTAGGTTATAATGTATAACAGTTTATTTTTTTGTGTAAAGCAGATCAAGGTCTATACCTCAGCCAGTGGCGACCCGTCATTCAGGGCAGGTGGCCTTTCCTGTTTTGCATGTTATTGTGGCATTAATACATGTCACATATCAGTTCGCTAACAACGTAAAAAATATATACACTACCGGTCAAAAGTTTTAGAACACACACTCATTCAAGGGTTTGTCTTTATTTTTACTATTTTCTACATTGTAGAATAATAGTGAAGACATCAAAACTATGAAATAACACATATAGAATCATGTAGTAACCAAAAAAGTGTTAAACAAATCAAAATATATTTAATATTTGAGATTCTTCAAATAGCCACCCTTTGCCTTGATGACAGCTTTGCACACTCTTGGCATTCTCTCAACCAGCAACCCGTTATTCAGGGCAGGTGGCCTTTCCTGTTTTGCATGTTATTTTGGCATTAATACATGTCACATATCAGTTTGCAAAAAATGTAAAAATAAATAAATATATATATCATTGAGTTAATAAAGCCGCATACAAACATGGTCTCCTTTTTGTTTTCTTGAGTAAGGCAGCTCCAAAATGCCGGTGTTTCAGCCTAGCTCAGTGCTTTCTGTGGTGGTGGGGTAAGACAGAAGAAAATACGGAGCGCTGTGCCGTGATTGGCTCAGTGTTCTGTCATTCATGGGGACACTACGTCACCGCCAAGTCTAAGGGTAGAGCTAGAAAATGCAAGCCCCTTGGGTGCTGCCATAGAGTTACATTAGAAGTGCCCATCCAAGAAGGTCATTGGCCAACAGATAAAATGACCTCAAATCATATTATATCTACAGTAGCTTTGATTGGACTGATCATGTCAACATCATACTTTCAAAATCTTAGCTAGCAGTCATCATCATGAATCAAGTCGACAATCTACAGGCAAATCCTTTTTAATCCTTGTCATATGAAGATAAATAATGAAGAGAAATGATAGGACAGCTGTTGGGACTCTGCTGTTGGGACTCTGCTGTTGGGACTCTGCTGTCGGGACTCTGCTGTTGGGACTCTGCTGTCGGGACTCTGCTGTCGGGACTCTGCTGTCGGGACTCTGCTGTCGGGACTCTGCTGTTGGGACTCTGCTGTTGGGACTCTGCTGTTGGGACTCTGCTGTTGGGACTCTGCTGTTGGGACTCTGCTGTTGGGACTCTGCTGTTGGGACTCTACTGTCGGGACTCTGCTGTTGGGACTCTGCTGTTGGGCCAGCTTTATGTAGGCCCTAATAGTTTGTAGTTTAGCCTAGACCTACGAGAGTCTGCCCGTCTTTCCTACATATCAACACATTCATCCGACTTCTAATGTTACCGAGAAATACGTGCCACAGTTTCAACAGCCATTGTGTAACTGCGTAGGCTACACACTTACTTTCACGTTCATATGGGGAAATCACATAACTTCTTACAGTCGCTGGTGCAGCCGCCTGTTCTCTTGCAGATGAAGTAGCTTTTATAGGCGACTCATTCAACCAGCCTAAACAACAGTAAATAAAAGATGTCAAATGGTCAAAAGTCAATCCTGATATAGCCATGTACATCAAAGAGTGGTGTATTGCTACAGATGTAGGATCTTAATTTTAGCCAGTTTGCTACAGCAGGAAAAGAATCCTGCAGCAACAGGACATTTGAATTATTATGTGGATTATAATTAATGAACAATTCTTTTAATAGAAAAGTGGAAATGATCATCTTCAAAAACCTTTTTTAAAGCTTAATACACTCAAATACACTACAAGTTTCAGTTCTCCTGCAACTGGGTGATCACATTAACTCCTGCAACACCCACTCCTGCAACTGGGTGATCACAACGGTACCCCCCTGTATATATAGCCTCCCTACTGTCACTTTATTCTATTGTATATATAGCCTCCCTACTGTCACTTTATTTTTTACTTCTGCTCTTTTTTTTTTCTCAACACTTTTTTGTTGTTGTTTTATTCTTACTTTTTTGTTTAAAATAAATGCACTGTTGGTTAAGGGCTGTAAGTAAGCATTTCACTGTAATGTCTGCACCTGTTGTATTCGGCGCATGTGACCAATAAAATTTGATTTGATTTGATTTGATTAAGATCCTACATCTGTACAGAGATTATGTCTTTATCTAAATAAGGCAGTTTGAGTTATTAGCAAAAACGTTGCAACGGTCAGCTGCTGTAAACCTATGTGATTGGATGTTATAGACCCATCTGAACAGTTTCTTTCCCCATGTTGTGTTCCTGACCAACCGACCATCTGGCCCAGTGAGACTAAAGGACTATACACTCTATGCTGCACACCACATCAAGCCATCTCTGAACTGTACACTACCATCTGGCCCATAGAGACTAAAGGACTATACACTCTATGCTGCACACCACATCAAGCCATCTCTGAACTGTACACTACCATCTGGCCCATAGAGACTAAAGGACTATACACTCTACGCTGCTCACCACATCAAGCCATCTCTGAACTGTACACTACCATCTGGCCCATAGAGACTAAAGGACTATACACTCTACGCTGCTCACCACATCAAGCCATCTCTGAACTGTACACTACCATCTGGTCCATAGAGACTAAGGGACTATACACTCTATGCTGCACACCACATCAAGCCATCTCTGAACTGTACACTAAATAACTGAACTATACTGCATTAGCACTCTGTTAATCTCTCTTAGATATATTTATTCTGGTCCTGTATATGTATACCCACTGTACTGTATATCTATATATCAACTGTATTCCCACTGTACTGTATATCTGTATATCAACTGTATTCCCACTGTACTGTATATCTGTATATCAACTGTATTCCCACTGTACTGTATATCTGTATATCAACTGTATTCCCACTGTACTGTATATCTGTATATCAACTGTATTCCCACTGTACTGTATATCTGTATACCAACTGTATTCCCACTGTACTGTATATCTGTATATCAACTGTATACCCACTGTACTGTATATCTGTATATCAACTGTATTCCCACTGTACTGTATATCTGTATACCAACTGTATTCGCACTGTACTGTATATCTGTATATCAACTGTATACCCACTGTACTGTATATCTGTATATCAACTGTATTCCCACTGTACTGTATATCTGTATACCAACTGTATTCCCACTGTACTGTATATCTGTATATCAACTGTATTCCCACTGTACTGTATATCTGTATACCAACTGTATTCCCACTGTACTGTATATCTGTATATCCACTGTTCATTCTCTTATAGCTCTATGCTCACTCTTCCTAGTTGTGTATAATGTTGTACAGACATTTGTGTAAACTCTACTGTCTGTATTCTGTCTCTAAATGTTGTCTGTCACTATCACCATGTAGATTTATGTGTACAGATGTAGGATCTTAATTTGATCACCCCCCACTGCAGAATAACTTTCCAGCAATGCAGGAAATGTAAAACTTGTAGTGTATTTGAGGTTTTAAAAGGCTTCTGAAGTTTGTAATTTCCACTTAGAAATGTCAGACTTGCGTTTCCCTTAATAGAAATGTATCAACCGCTACAAAAATATCCATTAATTATAATTCACATAATAATTCACATTTCCTGTTGCTGCAGGAATATTTTCCTGCTGTAGCAAACTGGCTCAAATTAAGATCCTACATATGTATGTGCAAATGTACTTGGCAAATAAAGGTGATTCTGATTCTGCAAAGGTTGAGTCTCTAGATTCCCTTGCTGCTCTGGGGAAATAATGAAATGGTTGTCATAGTGATTTAAACTGTGACTGGTTATCTCCCAACTCTGAGGCCATGTCATTTGTTATATTTCACCCAATTGATAAAAGAAGCTAGAAGGCTGAACCCAGAAGACATCTTTAAATCAACACTTACTGATATTATCCTAAAATCCTTTCACTCATATTGTTGTGTCTCTTTGTTCAACGGACGTTGGGTAGCCTGTGATATTAATATTGTAGAAAACAGTGGGGCAGGGCAGTGAACCCAGGTCACTGGCGAAAAAGGCAAACACCCAAAGCATCGCGGCAATAGGGTTAAACCTATTGCTGCGATGGGAATTGTAACCTGGCTCACACTGCCCCCTATAAAAGCAAGTCCTGTGCTTCGACTACTCAGACCCCTCACACATCCGGGCCGTGCATTCTGATGGCCTCACAGACACCATACTACTTCTGACACCAATGTAGCAAACAGCGGGTCAGGGAAGCGAACCCAGGTTGCACGTGTAAAAGGCAAACAACCTACGCATCGCACCAATAGGGTTAACCCACATGGTGGGAATTGGAATGTGGCTCACACTGCCCCCTCCGACCAGGAAGTCGACAACTCACATGTCCGGGCCGTGCGTTCTGATGACCTCACAACCGCCATTCCACTTCTGACACCAATGTAATTCTCTGGCAACAGCTCTGGTGGACATTCCTGCAGTCAGCATGCCAATGACACGCTCCCTCAAAACCTGAGACATCTGTGGCATTGTGTTTTTTGACAAAACTGCACATTTCCGAGTGGCCTTTTATTGTCCCCAGCACAAGGTGTACCTGTGTAATGATCATGCTGTTTAATCTGCTGCTTGATATTCCACCCCTGTCTGGTGGATGCATTATCTTGGCAACGGATAAATGCTCACTAACAAGGATGTTAACAAAATTGTGCACAAAATCTGAGAGAAATGTGTTTTTATGTTCATATGGAACATTTCTGGAATATTTTATTTCAGCTCATGAAACATGGGACCAACACTTTACATGTTGTGTTTATATTTTTGTTCTGTATAGATAAAAACACAAAGCTTCCAGCAGAGGTCAGTGCTCTTCTGACATCTGTCAGATGGTAGTGTGATGTCCGAAGCTTCGACCGTCATCATCACGTAGTATTGTTACTTTGATACAAGCATTGATACGTTGTGTCGAATCAGTAGTGCTTTGAAAACTGCAACGGTGCATCGTAGCTCCGGTATTAATCGTCCAATCCCTAGTGTCCACTGAATGTTGACTAGCAACAAGAAAGTGGTACCTAAAAGACACCCACCATGAGTGCCCATTGAAGTGGCTCCAGACGAGGACATCTGAAATAAAAACCCTCCAACTTACAATATGGAGTAAAAAAACAAGTGGAGCAAACCAGACCAAACCAGACCAAACCAGACCAAACCAGACCAAACCAAACCAAACCAGACCAGACCAAACCAGACCAAACCAAACCAGACCAAACCAAACCAGACCAGACCAGACCAAACCAAACCAAACCAGACCAAACCAAACCAGACCAAACCAGACCAAACCAAATCCTGGGAGATACAAGACAGAAAGACTTTGTTCATCAACTTAAAGAAGCAGAGCTACAAAGAGGTGCCAGTCTTCTAACATCTCTAAGGCCAACCAGAACACTGGGCCAGCTGCTCTTCAATATCACATAACAGATGGAACCCTTCTGACTAAAGAGATGACAAGCAGAACACTGGACCAGCTGCTCTTCAATATCACATAACAGATGGAACCCTTCTGACTAAAGAGATGACAAGCAGAACACTGGACCAGCTGCTCTTCAATATCACATAACAGATGGAACCCTTCTGACTAAAGAGATGACAAGCAGAACACTGGACCAGCTGCTTTTCAATATCACATAACAGATGGAACCCTTCTGACTAAAGAGATGACAAGCCAGCACAGGCATAAGCATACTGTGTATTGAGGTGGCGCCAAGAGGTGCGGCCAACGTGCTAACGTCCAACCTCAAAATATAAATGGAAATACCAAAGCCTGTAACAACATGTAGTCGTGAATGATATTTTTCACCTCATCTTCCTGTTACTGTTTGTTAAGGTAGTTATAGACAGTGCAGCAACACAAGGCCACATTCCTCTCAGCCCTTCCACTCGCTGCAATGGGAATTTTAACCTGACTCACACTGTTCCCTACAAAAGCAAGTCCCGTGCTTCGACTACTCAGACCCCTCACACGTCTGGACCATCAATTCTGATGGCCTCACAGACACCATACCACTTCTGACACCAATGTAGCGAACAGTGGAGCAGGGAAGCGAACCCAGGTTGCACGTGTAAAAGGCAAACATCCTATGCATCGCGCCGTTGGCGCCAATTGGGTTACTTGGTTGGAATTGTGACGTGGCTCATTTAGCGAGGATCACTACACTATAGTGGAACTATGATACAATTACATTTATCATATGAAATGTTAAATGTAGAACTATAATATATGAATATATTGAATTTGACATGCCCGTGTTCAGTTAGCGACATTTTGTATGATTAAACTGACACGTACCTGTCTCAGTAGAAGTAGACTGTTAGGTCTGAGTGTTTTACATACATTCACTGTACTAAAATTACACCATACATTTAATTTCTCTACACACTTTACAATCATTCCTGGCAGGATTCTCACCTTGTAGCCTGAATTCACAACCAGAACATGTCAAGTCATTGAGATATTTTCAGTTCTACTGAAAGAGCACCTTCCTGATGACTAGCACTCTGTGTATTCTTATGGGTGAAGTCTGATCTGGAATGTGAAGCTAACTGAAATCTAGATAAGCTATAAAAAAAACAGTATATCTAGCTTGCATCATAGTCCACCCCTCAGGCTAAGTTCAGGTTTCAGCATGAGGCAGACATCAACAGCCGAGTTGTAGGCTACAACCTGGGTTGTATTCATTAGTTTACTCCGCAGGCAACAGTTTTAAAATGTTGCATAAACAGTTTACTCCAAACGCTGTACAACGTGACCTAAACGGTTTCTGTTGCCAAATGTTTTGCTACGGTGGGCACTAATGAACACACAATCTTTCCACAATATTTATTTGTCTCTCTTTCACACAAAATACCTTCCTGAGTGAAAATAGTTAACAGTAGATTAGAAAGAGAAAATGTTGTTGCTTGTTGTGTTTTAAGCCTGTTTTGGTGTAGATGTGTCTTGGCATACATTCTACAAGTGTCTGGAACTCTATTGGAGGGATGTGACGTCATTCCTCCTTAAGAAATTCCATAATTTGGTGTTTTGTTGATGGTGGTGGAAAACACTGTCTCAGGCGCCACTCCAGAATCTACCATCAGTGTTAAATAGAGTTGAGACCTGGTGACTGAGACGGCCATGGCATATCGTGAAACATCAGCAAGTTCAGCAGTCTTCATCACTGAAGCTCCTGCCAAACGTGACCCAACAATCACCAATCGTTAAGCTCTTCCCGAGCAGGGTCGCAGTCTCTCCTGGTAGCAACTCCTCTCTCCCCAGGGGTAGCAGCTCCTCTCTCCCCAGGGGTAACAGCTCCTCTCTCCCCAGGGGTAGCAGCTCCTCTCTCCCCAGGGGTAGCAGCTCCTCTCTCCCCAGGGGTAGCAGCTCCTCTCTCCCCAGGGGTAGCAGCTCCTCTCTCCCCAGGGGTAGCAGCTCCTCTCTCCCCAGGGGTAGCAGCTCCTCTCTCCCCAGGGGTAACAGCTCCTCCCTCCCCAGGGGTATCAGCTCCTCTCTCCCCAGGGGTATCAGCTCCTCTCTCCCCAGGGGTAACAGCTCCTCTCTCCCCAGGGGTAACAGCTCCTCTCTCCCCAGGGGTATCAGCTCCTCTCTCCCCAGGGGTAACAGCTCCTCTCTCCCCAGGGGTAGCAGCTCCTCTCTCCCCAGGGGTATCAGCTCCTCTCTCCCCAGGGGTAGCAGCTCCTCTCTCCCCAGGGGTAGCAGCTCCTCTCTCCCCAGGGGTAGCAGCTCCTCTCTCCCCAGGGGTAGCAGTTCCTCTCTCCCCAGGGGTAACAGCTCCTCTCTCCCCAGGGGTAACAGCTCCTCTCTCCCCAGGGGTAACAGCTCCTCTCTCCCCAGGGGTAACAGCTCCTCTCTACCCTAGGATTTGAAGACATCGGTGGCTTAGCCCACAGCCAATAGGGGGGTCCGGGAAGGAATTTCAACAGCTAAATCCATGAATACAACACTAGTGTATTGCCAAAAACCACTCAAGAACTTCAAATATAGACTCTGACCTGTCAAATGAGCCAAACTGATTAAAGAATCCCACAGTACCTAAACACTCTCTCGCTCTCTCTCTCTCTCTCTCTCTCTCTCTCTCTCTCTCTCTCTCTCTCTCTCTCTCTCTCTCTCTCTCTCTCTCTCTCTCTCTCTCTCTCTCTCTGCAGTAATTAGAATCCCTATATCAGCTTTTAGTGATAGTCTACTGTGTGTTCTCCCCTCCTCTGTCTCTTTCCATCACTTTCTTTGCGTCGTCTAGTGATGTCTTTCATCTTGTCTGGTGTCTCTCTCCATCGACTCCTGAGTGGCGCAGTGGTTTAAGGCACTGCATCGCAGTTCTAGCTGTGCCATTAGAGATCCTGGTTCGTGACCGGGAGACCCATGGGCGGCGCACAATTGGTCCAGCGTCGTCCAAGGTAGGGGAGGGTTTGGCCGGCAGGGATGTGGGTTTGTTTCCCACGGGGGGCCAGTATAAAAAATAAAAATAAAAAAACATGTATGCTGTAGTATGCATTTACTAACGGTAAGTCGCTCTGGATAAGTGACTAAAATGTAATAACCTATTCTTCTGTTGCTGTCTCTGTGTCTTGTCTGGTGTCTCTCTCCATCATATCCTATTCTTCTGTTGCTGTTTCTGTGTCTTGTCTGGTGTCTCTCTCCATCATATCCTATTCTTCTGTTGCTGTCTCTGTGTCTTGTCTGGTGTCTCTCTCCATCATATCCTATTCTTCTGTTGCTGTCTCTGTGTCTTGTCTGGTGTCTCTCTCCATCATATCCTATTCTTCTGTTGCTGTCTCTGTGTCTTGTCTGGTGTCTCTCTCCATCATATCATATTCTCCTGTTGCTGTCTCTGTGTCTTGTCTGGTGTCTCTCTCCATCATATCCTATTCTTCTGTTGCTGTCTCTGTGTCTTGTCTGGTGTCTCTCTCCATCATATCCTATTCTTCTGTTGCTGTCTCTGTGTCTTGTCTGGTGTCTCTCTCCATCATATCATATTCTATTGTTGCTGTCTCTGTGTCTTGTCTGGTGTCTCTCTCCATCGTATCATATTCTTCTGTTGCTGTCTCTGTGTCTTGTCTGATGTCTCTCTTTAGTTTTGCAATCCAAATTTGGAGCTATTGGAATTGTAACATGTCGTCCCATGTACATGGTGTAATTTACTGATGGTCCCTAACTAGCCCCATAGGGATATCCAAATTCAACCCAAATTTACCACAGGCATTACGATTGGGTCGCGTGCAGTTGCATTCTGAATTGATTATTACTTGGTGTGGGCATGTGGGCAACCTTCATTTATGTTGTGATGCAGTCACAACCACAAGTCTCACTAAACTCAGTTTTGGAAAAGACTGACTTTATCACCAAAATTATCCAATATTTTTCAGCGGAATTGTGCCATGTTTATTCTGGTGATAACTGGACCACTGGCTGTCTCATGGAGTGTGTGAGGGTGAGTGTCATGGTCGGGATGGCCTGAACTCAGAGCCTGATAGAATACCAAGGAAAACCGTAGTAACTGCAGTAGAACATGGTGGAACAAAGCCAGATGGCAGTAACCTCACTTACTGCTGTTTCCTTGGTTTTTACTGGGATTTTGTAGTTACATCAAATTAGACCCTCCGTTTTCTCTGAAACTGAAGATAATTGAACCAGGACACTTTGTCACAAGATATAACAGATACTATGAAGCCTGATTTAGGTCTGAACTCATCTTTGACCAAATGTGTAGCAGCAGTTTGCAATTGTACGGCAGAATAGCTGTGCACATACTCTTCTACATTTGAACACTTAAACATTGTCTTCTTTTAGGGCGGGACCTGGTATGGTGTGGTCACATTAGCTAGTGGTTAGAACGTTGGGCCAGTAACTGAAAGGTCGCTGGATCGAATACCCGAGCCTTCAATGTGTAAATCTGTTGATGTGCCCTAAAGCAAGGCACTTAACACTAACTTGCTTCATGGGTGCTGTACTACTATGCCTCCTGAACTACTGCCCTACAAAGGCAAAAAGCAGTCTATGCAAATGTCCGTGCATATCAACCATAACCACTGATCTGAACTATGACCCCTAAAATGCTGATACTGAACTCTGCCTTTGTATGACCTTAAACAAGTATATGGGTAATGCAACGGCAAAGTGCAGCATCAGGAAATCTAAATATGTTGATCCAACTTTCTTGTTGTTTATCTGTTTGATGGAAACGGTTTGATAGTTGTTACTACCTTCCAACTGTATTTAATGGTGTTATGTAGTCGTGTTTTCATGTTTTCAATGTTGTATTATAGTAGACCTAAGGTTAGTTCATCATGGAGAATGCTTATACTTAAGAAATACTTGGCATTGTATGATTATCATTATAATGCTGTTTTACCATTATTTACTCTCTCTCTCTCTCACACACACACACTCACAGACACACACACACACACATCCCCCCCCCCCCCCCCCCCCACTCACTGTGCAGTAATTATAATCTAAAGAGCAGCTTTAACTGATACAGTCTACTGTCTGCTCTCCCTCCTCTGCCTCTCTCCATTACTTTCTCTGTCTTCTGTTGCTGTCTCTCTTGTCTCCCCTCTTCTGTTGCTGTCTCTCTTGTCTCCCCTCTTCTGTTGCTGTCTCTCTTGTCTCCCCCCTTCTGTTGCTGTTTCTCTTGTTGACCCTCTTCTGTTGCTGTCTCTCTTGTCTCCCCTCTTCTGTTGCTGTCTCTCTTGTCTCCCCTCTTCTGTTGCTGTCTCTCTTGTCTCCCCTCTTCTGTTGCTGTCTCTCTTGTCTGCCCTCTTCTGTTGCTGTCTCTCTTGTCTCCCCTCTTCTGTTGCTGTCTCTCTTGTCTGCCCTCTTCTGTTGCTGTCTCTCTTGTCTCTCCCCTTCTGTTGCTGTCTCTCTTGTCTCCCCCCTTCTGTTGCTGTCTCTCTTGTCTCCCCCCTTCTGTTGCTGTCTCTCTTGTCTCCCCTCTTCTGTTGCTGTCTCTCTTGTCTCCCCTCTTCTGTTGCTGTCTCTCTTGTCTCCCCTCTTCTGTTGCTGTCTCTCTTGTCTGCCCTCTTCTGTTGCTGTCTCTCTTGTCTCCCCTCTTCTGTTGCTGTCTCTCTTGTCTGCCCTCTTCTGTTGCTGTCTCTCTTGTCTCTCCCCTTCTGTTGCTGTCTCTCTTGTCTCCCCCCTTCTGTTGCTGTCTCTCTTGTCTCCCCCCTTCTGTTGCTGTCTCTCTTGTCTCCCCTCTTCTGTTGATGTCTCTCTTGTCTCCCCTCTTCTGTTGCTGTCTCTCTTGTCTCCCCTCTTCTGTTGCTGTCTCTCTTGTCTGCCCTCTTCTGTTGCTGTCTCTCTTGTCTCCCCCCTTCTGTTGCTGTTTCTCTTGTCTGCCCTCTTCTGTTGCTGTCTCTCTTGTCTCCCCCTTCTGTTGCTGTTTCTCTTGTTGACCCTCTTCTGTTGCTGTCTCTCTTGTCTCCCCCCTTCTGTTGCTGTCTCTCTTGTCTCCACTCTTCTGTTGCTGTCTCTCTTGTCTCCCCCCTTCCGTTGCTGTTTCTCTTGTTGACCCTCTTCTGTTGCTGTCTCTCTTGTCTCCCCTCTTCTGTTGCTGTCTCTCTTGTCTGCCCTATTCTGTTGCTGTCTCTCTTGTCTGCCCTCTTCTGTTGTTGTCTCTCTTGTCTCCCCCCTTCTGTTACTGTCTCTCTTGTCTCCCCCCTTCTATTGCTGTCTCTCTTGTTGACCCTCTTCTGTTGCTGTCTCTCTTGTCTCCCCCCTTCTATTGCTGTCTCTCTTGTTGACCCTCTTGTGTTGCTGTCTCTCTTGTCTGCCCTCTTCTGTTGCTGTCTCTCTTGTATGCCCCCCTTCTGTTGCTGTCTCTCTTGTCTCCCCTCTTCTGTTGCTGTCTCTCTTGTCTCCCCTCTTCTGTTGCTATCTCTCTTGTCTCCCCTCTTCTGTTGCTGTCTCTCTTGTCTCCCCTCTTCTGTTGCTGTCTCTCTTGTCTCCCCTCTTCTGTTGCTGTCTCTCTTGTCTTCCCTCTTCTGTTGCTGTCTCTCTTGTCTCCCCTCTTCTGTTGCTGTCTCTCTTGTCTCCCCTCTTCTGTTGCTGTCTCTCTTGTCTCCCCTCTTATGTTGCTGTCTCTCTTGTCTCCCCTCTTCTCTTAATGTCTCTCTTGTCTCCCCTCTTCTGTTGCTGTCTCTCTTGTCTCCCCTCTTCTGTTGCTGTCTCTCTTGTCTCCCCTCTTCTGTTGCTGTCTCTCTTGTCTCCCCTCTTATGTGGCTGTCTCTATTGTCTCCCCTCTTCTGTTGCTGTCTCTCTTGTCACCCCTCTTCTGTTGCTGTCTCTCTTGTCTGCCCTCTTCTGTTGCTGTCTCTCTTGTCTCCCCTCTTCTGTTGCTGTCTCTCTTGTCTGCCCTCTTCTGTTGCTGTCTCTCTTGTCTCCCCTCTTCTTTTGCTGTCTCTCTTGTCTCCCCCCTTCTGTTGCTGTCTCTCTTGTCTGCCCTCTTCTGTTACTGTCTCTCTTGTCTCGCCTCTTCTGTTGCTGTCTCTCTTGTCTGCCCTCTTCTGTTGCTGTCTCTCTTGTCTCCCCTCTTCTGTTGCTGTCTCTCTCGTCTGCCCTCTTCTGTTGCTGTCTCTCTTGTCTCCCCTCTTCTGTTGCTGTCTCTCTTGTCTCCCCTCTTCTGTTGCTGTCTCTCTTGTCTCCCCTTCATCTGTTGCTGTCTCTCTTGTCTCCCCTCTCCTGTTGCTGTCTCTCTTGTCTCCCCTCTTCTGTTGCTGTCTCTCTTGTCTCACCTCTTCTGTTGCTGTCTCTCTTGTCTCCCCTCTTCTGTTGCTGTCTCTCTTGTCTGCCCTCTTCTGTTGCTGTCTCTCTTGTCTGCCCTCTTCTGTTGCTGTCTCTCTTGTCTCCCCTCTTCTGTTGCTGTCTCTCTTGTCTCCCCTTCTTCTGTTGCTGTCTCTCTTGTCTGCCCTCTTCTGTTGCTTTCTCTCTTGTATCCCCTCTTCTGTTACTGTCTCTATTGTCTGCCCTCTTCTGTTACTGTCTCTCTTGTGTCCCCTCTCCTGTTGCTGTCTCTCTTGTCTCCCCTCTTCTGTTGCTGTCTCTCTTGTCTGCCCTCTTCTGTTGCTGTCTCTCTTGTTTCCCCCCTTCTGTTGCTGTCTCTCTTGTCTCCCCTCTTCTGTTGCTGTCTCTCTTGTCTCCCCTCTTCTGTTGCTGTCTCTCTTTTCTCCCCTCTTCTGTTGCTGTCTCTCTTGTCTCCCCTCTTCTGTTGCTGTCTCTCTTGTATGCCCTCTTCTGTTGCTGTCTCTCTTGTCTCCCCTCTTCTGTTGCTGTCTCTCTTGTCTCACCTCTTCTGTTGCTGTCTCTCTTGTCTCCCCTCTTCTGTTGCTGTCTCTCTTGTCTGCCCTCTTCTGTTGCTGTCTCTCTTGTCTGCCCTCTTCTGTTGCTGTCTCTCTTGTCTCCCCTCTTCTGTTGCTGTCTCTCTTGTCTCCCCTTCTTCTGTTGCTGTCTCTCTTGTCTGCCCTCTTCTGTTGCTTTCTCTCTTGTATCCCCTCTTCTGTTACTGTCTCTATTGTCTGCCCTCTTCTGTTACTGTCTCTCTTGTGTCCCCTCTCCTGTTGCTGTCTCTCTTGTCTCCCCTCTTCTGTTGCTGTCTCTCTTGTCTGCCCTCTTCTGTTGCTGTCTCTCTTGTTTCCCCCCTTCTGTTGCTGTCTCTCTTGTCTCCCCTCTTCTGTTGCTGTCTCTCTTGTCTCCCCTCTTCTGTTGCTGTCTCTCTTTTCTCCCCTCTTCTGTTGCTGTCTCTCTTGTCTCCCCTCTTCTGTTGCTGTCTCTCTTGTATGCCCTCTTCTGTTGCTGTCTCTCTTGTCTCTCCCCTTCTGTTGCTGTCTCTCTTGTCTCTCCCCTTCTGTTGCTGTCTCTCTTGTCTCCCCTCTTCTGTTGCTGTCTCTCTTGTCTCCCCTCTTATGTTGCTGTCTCTCTTGTCTCCCCTCTTCTCTTAATGTCTCTCTTGTCTCCCCTCTTCTGTTGCTGTCTCTCTTGTCTCCCCTCTTCTGTTGCTGTCTCTCTTGTCTCCCCTCTTCTGTTGCTGTCTCTCTTGTCTCCCCTCTTATGTGGCTGTCTCTATTGTCTCCCCTCTTCTGTTGCTGTCTCTCTTGTCACCCCTCTTCTGTTGCTGTCTCTCTTGTCTGCCCTCTTCTGTTGCTGTCTCTCTTGTCTCCCCTCTTCTGTTGCTGTCTCTCTTGTCTGCCCTCTTCTGTTGCTGTCTCTCTTGTCTCCCCTCTTCTTTTGCTGTCTCTCTTGTCTCCCCCCTTCTGTTGCTGTCTCTCTTGTCTGCCCTCTTCTGTTACTGTCTCTCTTGTCTCCCCTCTTCTGTTGCTGTCTCTATTGTCTGCCCTCTTCTGTTGCTGTCTCTCTTGTCTCCCCTCTTCTGTTGCTGTCTCTCTTGTCTGCCCTCTTCTGTTGCTGTCTCTCTTGTCTCCCCTCTTCTGTTGCTGTCTCTCTTGTCTCCCCTCTTCTGTTGCTGTCTCTCTTGTCTCCCCTTCATCTGTTGCTGTCTCTCTTGTCTCCCCTCTCCTGTTGCTGTCTCTCTTGTCTCCCCTCTTCTGTTGCTGTCTCTCTTGTCTCACCTCTTCTGTTGCTGTCTCTCTTGTCTCCCCTCTTCTGTTGCTGTCTCTCTTGTCTGCCCTCTTCTGTTGCTGTCTCTCTTGTCTGCCCTCTTCTGTTGCTGTCTCTCTTGTCTCCCCTCTTCTGTTGCTGTCTCTCTTGTCTCCCCTTCTTCTGTTGCTGTCTCTCTTGTCTGCCCTCTTCTGTTGCTTTCTCTCTTGTATCCCCTCTTCTGTTACTGTCTCTATTGTCTGCCCTCTTCTGTTACTGTCTCTCTTGTCTCCCCTCTCCTGTTGCTGTCTCTCTTGTCTCCCCTCTTCTGTTGCTGTCTCTCTTGTCTCCCCTCTTCTGTTGCTGTCTCTTGTCTCCACTCTTCTGTTGCTGTCTCTCTTGTCTCCCCTCTTCTGTTGCTGTCTCTCTTGTCTCCCCTCTTCTGTTGCTGTCTCTCTTGTCTGCCCTCTTCTGTTGCTGTCTCTCTTGTCTGCCCTCTTCTGTTGCTGTCTCTCTTGTCTCCCCCCTTCTGTTGCTGTCTCTCTTGTCTGCCCTCTTCTGCTGTTGTCTCTCTTGTCTGCCCTCTTCTGTTGCTGTCTCTCTTGTCTCCCCTCTTCTGTTGCTGTCTCTCTTGTCTCCCCCCTTCTGTTGCTGTCTCTCTTGTCTCCCCTCTTCTGTTGCTGTCTCTCTTGTCTCCCCTCTTCTGTTGCTGTCTCTCTTGTCTGCCCTCTTCTATTGCTGTCTCTCTTGTCTCCCCTCTTCTGTTGCTGTCTCTCTTGTCTGCCCTCTTCTGTTGCTGTCTCTCTTGTCTCCCCTCTTCTGTTGCTGTCTCTCTTGTCTCCCCCCTTCTGTTGCTGTTTCTCTTGTTGACCCTCTTCTGTTGCTGTCTCTCTTGTCTGCCCTCTTCTGTTGCTGTCTCTCTTGTCTCCCCTCTTCTGTTGCTGTCTCTCTTGTCTGCCCTCTTCTGTTGCTGTCTCTCTTGTCTCCCCTCTTCTGTTGCTGTCTCTCTTGTCTGCCCTCTTCTATTGCTGTCTCTCTTGTCTCCCCCCTTCTGTTGCTGTTTCTCTTGTTGACCCTCTTCTGTTGCTGTCTCTCTTGTCTCCCCTCTTCTGTTGCTGTCTCTCTTGTCTGCCCTCTTCTGTTGCTGTCTCTCTTGTCTCCCCCCTTCTGTTGCTGTCTCTCTTGTCTCCCCTCTTCTGTTGCTGTCTCTCTTGTCTCCCCTCTTCTGTTGCTGTCTCTCTTTTCTCCCCTCTTCTGTTGCTGTCTCTCTTGTCTCCCCTCTTCTGTTGCTGTCTCTCTTGTATGCCCTCTTCTGTTGCTGTCTCTCTTGTCTCTCCCCTTCTGTTGCTGTCTCTCTTGTCTCTCCCCTTCTGTTGCTGTCTCTCTTATCTCCCCTCTTCTGTTGCTGTCTCTCTTGTCTCCCCTCTTCTGTTGCTGTCTCTCTTGTCTCTCCCCTTCTGTTGCTGTCTCTCTTGTCTCCCCCCTTCTGTTGCTGTCTCTCTTGTCTCCCCTCTTCTGTTGCTGTCTCTCTTGTCTCCCCTCTTCTGTTGCTGTCTCTCTTGTCCCCCCTCTTCTGTTGCTGTCTCTCTTGTCTCCCCTCTTCTGTTGCTGTCTCTCTTGTATGCCCTCTTCTGTTGCTGTCTCTCTTGTCTCCCCCTTCTGTTGCTGTCTCTCTTGTCTGCCCTCTTCTGTTGCTGTCTCTCTTGTCTGCCCTCTTCTGTTGCTGTCTCTCTTGTCTCCCCTCTTCTGTTGCTGTCTCTCTTGTCTCCCCCCTTCTGTTGCTGTTTCTCTTGTCTCCCCTCTTCTGTTGCTGTCTCTCTTGTCTGCCCTCTTCTGTTGCTGTCTCTCTTGTCTCCCCTCTTCTGTTGCTGTCTCTCTTGGCTGCCCTCTTCTGTTGCTGTCTCTCTTGTCTCCCCTCTTCTGTTGCTGTCTCTCTTGTCTGCCCTCTTCTATTGCTGTCTCTCTTGTCTCCCCGCTTCTGTTGCTGTTTCTCTTGTCTCCCCTCTTCTGTTGCTGTCTCTCTTGTCTCCCCTCTTCTGTTGCTGTCTCTCTTGTCTCCCCTTTTCTGTTGCTGTCTCTCTTGTCTGCCCTCTTCTGTTGATGTCTCTCTTGTCTCCCCCCTTCTGTTGCTGTTTCTCTTGTTGACCCTCTTCTGTTGCTGTCTCTCTTGTCTCCCCCCTTCTGTTGCTGTCTCTCTTGTCTCCACTCTTCTGTTGCTGTCTCTCTTGTCTCCCCCCTTCTGTTGCTGTTTCTCTTGTTGACCCTCTTCTGTTGCTGTTTCTCTTGTCTCCCCTCTTCTGTTGCTGTCTCTCTTGTCTGCCCTCTTCTGTTGCTGTCTCTCTTGTCTGCCCTCTTCTGTTGTTGTCTCTCTTGTCTCCCCCCTTCTGTTACTGTCTCTCTTGTCTCCCCCCTTCTAATGCTGTCTCTCTTGTTGACCCTCTTCTGTTGCTGTCTCTCTTGTCTCCCCCCTTCTATTGCTGTCTCTCTTGTTGACCCTCTTCTGTTGCTGTCTCTCTTGTCTCCCCTCTTCTGTTGCTGTCTCTCTTGTCTGCCCTCTTCTGTTGCTGTCTCTCTTGTCTCCCCCCTTCTGTTGCTGTCTCTCTTGTCTCCCCTCTTCTGTTGCTGTCTCTCTTGTCTCCCCTCTTCTGTTGCTGTCTCTCTTGTCTCCCCTCTTCTGTTGCTGTCTCTCTTGTCTCCCCTCTTCTGTTACTGTCTCTCTTGTCTCCCCCCTTCTGTTGCTGTCTCTCTTGTCTCCCCTCTTCTGTTACTGTCTCTCTTGTCTGCCCTCTTCTGTTGCTGTCTCTCTTGACTCCCCTTTTCTGTGTCACTTTCTCTGTGTCTTGTCTGTTGTTGTCAATGTCTTGTCTGTTGCTCTCTGTGTCTTGTCTGTTGCTGTCTGTAAATTGTATGTTGCTGTCTGTGTCTTGTCTGTTGTTGTCATGTCTTGTCTGTTGCTGTCTGTGTCTTGTATGTTGTCTGTGTCTTGTCTGTTGTTGTCTGTGTCTTGTCTGTTGCTGTCTGTGTCTTGTCTGTTTCAATCTGTGTCTTGTCTGTTGTCTATGTCTTGTCTGTTGCTGTCTGTGTCTTGTCTGTTGTCTGTGTCTTGTCTGTTGCTATCTGTGTCTTGTCTGTTGCTGTCTCAGGTTCTAGTTTGTTACTGTCTCCTGTGTCTATTTTCTTCTGTTATGGCCTGTTCTGTCTCTCTCCATCATATCCTGTTCTTCTATTGCTGTCCCTGTGTCATGTCTGGTGTCTCTCTCCATCATATCCTATTCTTCTGTTGCTGTCTCTGTGTCTTGTCTGGTGTCTCTCTCCATCATATCCTATTCTTCTGTTGCTGTCTCTGTGTCTTGTCTGGTGTCTCTCTCCATCATATCATATTCTTCTGTTGCTGTCTCTGTGTCTTGTCTGGTGTCTCTCTCCATCATATCCTATTCTTCTGTTGCTGTCTCTGTGTCTTGTCTGGTGTCTCTGTCCATCACCAGAAATATTGGTGAGGGTTAGGCCTACTCCAATACAACATTGAAAACATGAAAACACGACTACATAACACCATTAAATACAGTTGGAATATAGTTACAACACTCAAACTGTTTCCATCAAACAGAAAAACAACAAGAAAGCTGGATAAACACATTTAGATATTTACATACTACACTTTGCTTCTGCATGACCCATACAGCTGTTTAAGGTCATAAAAAGGCAGAGTGCAGTATCAGCATTTAAGGGGTCATAGGTCAGATCAGTGGTCATGGTTGATATGCATGGATAAAAAACCCATCTTTAAAGCCATTTTTCTCAGATTCACTGTTTGCGTAGACTGCTCTTTGCCTTTGTAGGGCAGTAGTTCAGGTGGCTGCCCTTGCCCTTAGTCTGCCTCCTGGCCCTCCTATCGCCATGGAGACACCTTCCTGAAAACAATGACTCCATTCTTCATGTCCTTAAAGATTTGAATGTTCCAATGTGGTTGGCCAAAAAGATGACAAGATAGATCACACATTCATCATTCAGGGTTTCTATCAAACAGAAATGTCACATTTCTGGTTTGTCCATACCTTGTTTCCTGCTTGTAGCAGTGTGCGTTTACAGGAATCGTTCTCTCTAACTATGAGTCACATGATTTCATGAGAATATTTTTCTGCAGTAAGAGGGTAATGCAAGTGAAGGTGTCCTTGGATCAACGTCAACAAGAGTTATGACCAGCATTGTTAAATTAACTGTTGGAATTGCAAAAAAATATATATGTTTTTATTGTCAGATACACCAGATAGGTGCAGTTTTACAGGGTCATCCAAAGTAGTACAGCACCCATGAAGCAAGTTAGTGTTAAGTGCCTTGCTTAAGGGCACATCAACAGATTTTCACATTGACGGCTCGGGTATTTGAACCAGCGACCTTTAAGTTACTGGCCCAACATTCTAACCACTAGGCAATGTGACCACACCATACCAGGTCCCGCCCTAAAAGAAGAAAATGTTTAAGTGTTCAAATGTAGTCCATGAAGAGGTATTAGGATTATGTGCACAGCTATTCTGCCGTACAATTGCAAACTGCTGCTACACATTTGGTCAAAGATGAGTTCAGACCTAAATCAGGCTTCATAGTATCTGTTATATCTTGTGACAAAGTGTCCTGGTTCAAATATCTTCCGTTTCAGAGAAAATGGAGGGTCAAATTTGATGCAACTACAAAATCCCAGTAAAAACCAAGGAAACAGCAGTAAGTGAGGTTACTGCCATCTGGCTTTGTTCCACCATGTTCTACTGCAGTTACTACGGTTTTCCTTGGTATTCTATCAGGCTCTGAGTTCAGGCCATCCCGACCATGACACTCACCCTCACACACTCCATGAGACAGCCAGTGATCCAGTTATCACCAGAATAAACATGGCACAATTCCGTGGAAAAATATTGGATAATTTTGGTCATATATTCAGTCTTGTCCAAAACTGAGTTTAGTGAGACTTGTGGTTGTGACTGGAGACAAGAGAGACAGCAACAGAAGAGGGGAGACAAGAGAGACAACAACAGAAGAGGGAAGACAAGAGAGACAGCAACAGAAGAGGACAGACAAGAGAGACAGCAACAGAAGAGGGGAGACAAGAGAGACAGTAACAGAAGAGGGCAGACAAGAGAGACAGCAACAGAAGAGGGGAGACAAGAGAGACAGCAACAGAAGAGGGCAGACAAGAGAGACAGCAACAGAAGAGGGGAGACAAGAGAGACAGCAACAGAAGAGAGGAGACAAGAGAGACAGCAACAGAAGAGGGGAGACAAGAGAGACAGCAACAGAAGAGAGGAGACAAGAGAGACAGCAACAGAAGAGGGCAGACAAGAGAGACAGCAACAGAAGAGGGCATACAAGAGAGACAGCAACAGAAGAGGGCAGACAAGAGAGACAGCAACAGAAGAGGGGAGACAAGAGAGACAGCAACAGAAGGGGGGAGACAAGAGAGGCAGCAACAGAAGAGGGCAGACAAGAGAGACAGCAACAGAAGAGGGGAGACAAGAGAGACAGCAACAGAAGAGGGCAGACAAGAGAGACAGCAACAGAAGCGGGGAGACAAGAGAGACAACAACAGAAGACGGCAGACAAGAGAGACAGCAACAGAAGAGGGTCAACAAGAGAGACAGCAACAGAAGAGGGGAGACAAGAGAGACAGCAACAGAAGAGGGGAGACAAGTGAGACAGCAACAGAAGAGGGCAGACAAGAGAGACAGCAACAGAAGAGGGGAGACAAGAGAGACAACAACAGAAGACGGCAGACAAGAGAGACAGCAACAGAAGAGGGTCAACAAGAGAGACAGCAACAGAAGAGGGGAGACAAGAGCGACAGCAACAGAAGAGGGGAGACAAGAGCGACAGCAACAGAAGAGGGGAGACAAGAGAGACAGCAACAGAAGAGGAGAGACAAGAGAGACAGCAACAGAAGAGGGCAGACAAAAGAGACAGCAACAGAAGAGGGTCAACAAGAGAGACAGCAACAGAAGAGGGGAGACAAGAGCGACAGCAACAGAAGAGGGGAGACAAGAGAGACAGCAACAGAAGAGGGGAGACAAGAGAGACAGCAACAGAAGAGGGCAGACAAAAGAGACAGCAACAGAAGAGGGGAGAAAAGAGAGACAGCAACAGAAGAGGGCAGACAAAAGAGACAGCAACAGAAGAGGGGAGACAAGAGAGACAGCAACAGAAGAGGGCAGACAACAGAGACAGCAACAGAAGAGGGGAGACAAGAGAGACAGCAACAGAAGAGGGCAGACAAGAGAGACAGCAACAGAAGGGGGGAGACAAGAGAGACAGCAACAGAAGAGGGGAGACAAAGAGACAGCAACAGAAGAGGGCAGACAAGAGAGACAGCAACAGAAGAGGGGAGACAAGAGAGACAGCAACAGAAGAGGGCAGACAAGAGAGACAGCAACAGAAGCGGGGAGACAAGAGAGACAACAACAGAAGAGGGCAGACAAGAGAGACAGCAACATAAGAGGGGAGACAAGAGAGACAGCAACAGAAGAGGGGAGACAAGCGAGACAGCAACAGAAGAGGGCAGACAAGAGAGACAGCAACAGAAGAGGGGAGACAAGAGATACAGTAACAGAAGAGGGCAGACAAGAGAGACAGCAACAGAAGAGGGGAGACAAGAGAGACAGCAACAGAAGAGGGGAGACAAGAGAGACAGTAACAGAAGAGGGCAGACAAGAGAGACAGCAACAGAAGAGGGCAGACAAGAGAGACAGCAACAGAAGAGGGGAGACAAGAGAGACAGCAACAGAAGGGGGGAGACAAGAGAGACAGCAACAGAAGAGGGGAGACAAGAGAGACAGCAACAGAAGGGGGGAGACAAGAGAGACAGCAACAGAAGACAGAGAAAGTAATGGAGAGAGGCAGAGGAGGGGAGATCACACAGTAGACTATCACTTAAAGCTGCTCTATAGATTCTAATTACTGTGTGTGTGGGGGGGGGGGGGGGGATATGTGTGTGTGTGGGGGGGGGGTGGGGGGTATGTGTGTGTGTGTGGGGGGGGGGATATGTGTGTGTGTGTGTGTCTGTGAGTGTGTGTGTGTGTGAGAGAGGGAGAGTAAATAATGGTAAAACAGCATTATAATGATAGTCATACAATGTCAAGTGTTTCTTAAGTATAAGCATTCTCCATGATGAAATAACCTTAGGCCTACTATAATACCACATTGAAAACATGAAAACACGACTACATAACACCATTAAATACAGTTGGAAGGTAGTAACAACTATCAAACCGTTTCCATCAAACAGATAAACAACAAGAACGTTGGATCAACATATTTAGATTTCTTGATGCTGCACTTTGCCGTTGCATTACCCATATACTTGTTTAAGGTCATACAAAGGCAGAGTTCAGTATCAGCATTTTAGGGGTCATAGGTCAGATCAGTGGTTATGGTTGATATGCACGGACATTTGCGTAGACTGCTCTTTGCCTTTGTAGGGCAGTAGTTCAGGTGGCTTCCCTTGCCCTTTAGTCTGCCTCCTGTCCCTCCTATCACCATGGAGACACCTTCCTGAAAACAATGACTCCATACTTCATGTCCTTAAAGATTAGAATGTTCCAATGTGGTTGGCCAAAAAGATGACAAGATAGATCACACATTCATCATTCAGGGTTACTATCAAACAGAAATGTCACATTTCTGGTTTGTCCATACCTTGTTTCCTGCTTGTAGCAGCGTGCGTTTACAGGAATCGTTCTCTCTAACTATAAGTCACATGATTTCATGAGAATATTTTTCTGCAGTAAGAAGAAGGTAATGCAAGTGAAGGTGTCCTTGGATCAACGTCAACTAGAGTTATAACCAGTATTGTTAAATTAACTGTTGGAATTGCAAAAAATATATGTTTTTATTGTCAGATACACCGGATAGGTGCAGTGAAATGTGTTGTTTTACAGGGTCAGACATAGTAGTACAGCACCCATGAAGCAAGTTAGTGTTAAGTGCCTTGCTTAAGGGCACATCAACAGATTTTCACATTGACGGCTCAGGTATTTGAACCAGCAACCTTTCAGTTACTGGCCCAACGTTCTAACCACTAGGCAATGTGACCATACCATACCAGGTCCCGCCCTAAAAGAAGACAATGTTTAAGTGTTCAAATGTAGTCCATGAAGAGGTATTAGGATTATGTGCACAGCTATTCTGCCGTACAATTGCAAACTGCTGCTACACATTTGGTCAAAGATGAGTTCAGACCTAAATCAGGCTTCATAGTATCTGTTATATCTTGTGACAAAGTGTCCTGATTCAATTATCTTCAGTTTCTGAGAAAATGGAGGGTAAAATTTGATGCAACTACAAAATCCCAGTAAAAACCAAGGAAACAGCAGTAAGTGAGGTTACTGCCATCTGGCTTTGTTCCACCATGTTCTACTGCAGTTACTACGGTTTTCCTTGGTATTCTATCAGGCTCTGAGTTCAGGCCATCCCGACCATGACACTCACCCTCACACACTCCATGAGACAGCCAGTGATCCAGTTATCACCAGAATAAACATGGCACAATTCCGCTGAAGAATTTTGGATAACTTTGGTCATAAAGTCAGTCTTTTCCAAAACGGAGTTTAGTGAGACTTGTGGTTGTGACTGCATCACAACGTAAATGAAGGTTGCCCACATGCCCACACCAAGTAATAATCAATTCAGAATGCAACTGCACGCGACCCAATCGTAATGCCTGTGGTAAATTTGGGTTGAATTTGGATATCCCTATGGGGCTAGTTAGGGAACATCAGTAAATTACACCATGTACATGGGACAACATGTTACAATTCCAATAGCTCCAAATTTGGATTGCAAAACTAAAGAGAGAATCAGACAAGACACAGAGACAGCAACAGAAGAATATGATATGATGGAGAGAGACACCAGACAAGACACAGAGACAGCAACAGAAGAATAGGATATGATGGAGAGAGACACCAGACAAGACACAGAGACAGCAACAGAAGAATATGATATGATGGAGAGAGACACCAGACAAGACACAGAGACAGCAACAGAAGAATAGGATATGATGGAGAGAGACACCAGACAAGACACAGAGACATCAACAGAAGAATATGATATGATGGAGAGAGACACCAGACAAGACACAGAGACAACAACAGAAGAATAGGATATGATGGAGAGAGACATCAGACAAGACACAGAGACAGCAACAGAAGAATAGGATATGATGGAGAGAGACACCAGACAAGACACAGAGACAGCAACAGAAGAATAGGATATGATGGAGAGACACCAGACAAGATGAAAGACATCAATAGACGACACAGAGAAAGTGATGGAGAGAGACAGAGGAGGGGAGAACACACAGTAGACTATCACTAAAAGCTGATATAGGGATTCTAATTACTGCACTGTGAGAGAGAGAGAGAGAGAGAGAGAGAGAGAGAGAGAGAGAGAGAGAGAGAGAGAGAGAGAGAGAGAGAGAGAGAGAGAGAGAGAGAGAGAGAGAGAGAGAGGGTGTTTAGGTACTGTGGGATTATTTAATCAGTTTGGCTCATTGGACAGGTCAGAGTCTATATTTGAAGTTCTTGAGTGGTTTTTGGCAATACACTGGTGATGTATTCATGGATTTAGCTGTTGAAATTCCTTCCCGGACCTTCCTACTGGCTGTGGGCTAAGCCACCAATGTCTTCACATCCTAGGGGAGAGAGGAGCTGCTACCCCTGGGGAGAGAGGAGCTGTTACCCCTGGGGAGAGAGGAGCTGTTACCCCTGGGGAGAGAGGAGCTGATACCCCTGGGGAGAGAGGAGCTGCTACCCCTGGGGAGAGAGGAGCTGCTACCCTGGGGAGAGAGGAGCTGTTACCCCTGGGGAGAGAGGAGCTGTTACCCCTGGGGAGAGAGGAGCTGCTACCCCTGGGGAGAGAGGAGATGATACCCCTGGGGAGAGAGGAGCTGATACCCCTGGGGAGAGAGAAGCTGCTACCCCTGGGGAGAGTGATGCTACCCCTGGGGAGAGAGATGCTACCCCTGGGGAGAGAGGAGCTGTTACCCCTGGGGAGAGAGAAGCTGCTACCCCTGGGGAGAGTGATGCTACCCCTGGGGAGAGAGATGCTACCCCTGGGGAGAGAGGAGCTGATACCCCTGGGGAGAGAGGAGCTGTTACCCCTGGGGAGAGAGATGCTACCCCTGGGGAGAGAGGAGCTGTTACCCCTGGGGAGAGAGAAGCTGCTACCCCTGGGGAGAGTGATGCTACCCCTGGGGAGAGAGATGCTACCCCTGGGGAGAGAGGAGCTGTTACCCCTGGGGAGAGAGAAGCTACCCCTGGGGAGAGTGATGCTACCCCTGGGGAGAGAGATGCTACCCCTGGGGAGAGAGATGCTACCCCTGGGGAGAGGAGCTGATACCCCTGGGGAGAGGAGCTGATACCCCTGGGGAGAGAGGAGCTGTTACCCCTGGGGAGAGTGATGCTACCCCTGGGGAGAGAGATGCTACCCCTGGGGAGAGAGGAGCTGTTACCCCTGGGGAGAGAGGAGCTGTTACCCCTGGGGAGAGAGAAGCTGCTACCCCTGGGGAGAGAGGAGCTGCTACCCCTGGGGAGAGAGGAGCTGTTACCCCTGGGGAGACAGGAGCTGCTACCCCTGGGGAGAGAGGAACTTGCTGATGTTTCGCAATATGCCATGGCCGTCTCAGTCACCAGGTCTCAACCCAATTGAAAACAACCATCAACAAAACACTAAATTATGGAATTTCTTGTGGAAGAATGATGTCACATCCCTCCAATAGAGTTCAATATATATATATATATATATATATATATATATATATTTATTTATTTTTTTTAAACCTTGACAATAAACATTTTAATGAACCACAAACACTTGATGTTTAGGGATGGCACACACATAGGGAGACCTTCTCACATATGCACCTAGGAAGATGTAGTGTTTCTCAACCTGTCATTTTACATAATGTTGCAAGACACATACCATCAAATGAATCCATAGACTTTTGTCCATATTTACAGAAGGCTGTCATTTCACAAATTGTTCCTATATTGAAAGGACATAGGGAAAATAAAGTCAAACATTTCAATACAAAATAATAAAAACAATCACAGCATTACTCAGTCTTAATGTATTTTAACCATATTAACCTGTTTAATCAAATTGTTTTCATTTGGAACACTAAATCAGAACTACATTTGGAGTTCCAGATACTTGTAGAATGTATGCCAAGGCACATTGTAAGAGCTATAAAGAGACAGGGAGTGGGAGAGAGAACAGGTAGAACCTGATATGGAAATGAGCAGAACAAACTAAAGGAACTTTCCACCACCGAATGATCATTCCAGACTCTACTTCTATTGAGAGACATATAAAAGGTAAGACGACGATTGTTATGATATTAATATAGTTGATGATATTGTTATGTGTATTAATATAGTTGATGATATTGTTATGTGTATTAATATAGTTGATGATATTGTTATGTGTATAATATAGTTTATGATATTGTTATGTGTATTAATATAGTTGATGATATTGTTATGTGTATTAATATAGTTGATGATATTGTTATGTGTATTAATATAGTTGATGATATTGTTATGTGTATTAATATAGTTGATGATATTGTTATGTGTATTCATATAGTTGATGATATTGTTATGTGTATTAATATAGTTGATGATATTGTTATGTGTATTAATATAGTTGATTATATGTTTTGTGGACAGTGTTATAATAGGCCTACTCTCCTTAACATGTTTTGGATATAAATTAGATGCGTGGGGTGAATTCGTTCTGTTTCCATCTGAGTGCCCCAGGGTGATCACTCCTACACTATCTAGAATCTAAAAGGGTTCTTTGGCTGTCCCCATAGGAGAACCCTTTGTAGAACCCTTTTTGGTCCTAGGTAGAACCCTTTTGGGTTCCATGAAGAATCCTTTCCACAGAGGGTTCTACATGGAAGGCAGCAGGGTTTTACCTGGAACCCAAAAGCGTTCTCCTATGGGGACAGCCAGAGGACCCTTTTGGAACTCTTTTTTCTGAGTGTACTGTATCATAGGTCTATAGACTTGTCTTCTCAAAACAGGCTTAAAACACAACAAGCAACAACATTTTCTCTTTCTAATCTACTGTTAACTCTTTTCACTCAGGAAGGTATTTTGTGAGAAAGAGAGACAAATAAATAGAGTGGAAAGACTAACAACAACTTACACTTCCTCGAAACAGGTTGTGTGTGTTCATTAGTGCCCACCGTAGCAAAACGTTTGGCAACAGAAACCGTTTAGGTCACGTTGGACAGCGTTTGGAGTAAACTGTTTATGCAACATTTTAAAACTGTTGGCTGCGGAGTCAACTAATGAACACGACCCAGGTTGTAGCCTACAACTCGGCTGTTGATGCCTGCCTCATGCTGAAACCTGTATGTAGCCTGAGGGGTGTACTATGATGCAAGCTAGATATACTGGTTAAAACCGATTTGTAGGTGATCAATCCTGCTACTGATAACCACTGTGAACTGATCTGAACCGGTTTAGGCTGGTCATCTAGGATATGTAGGCTATAGCTGAGGTATAGACCTCCATCTGCATATCACTAACAAACCACTATTATATATTATAACCTAGCCTACTTTACATAATATAAATTTCTTACTTGTTGCAAAAAACCTTTCTGTACGGATCTGATCCCCCTCAGATCAATCATGTCCATTTTAGCCCTTCTGTCTACATTCTCAGATACGTTTAGAAAAGAACAGATTGAAAGAAATAGTCTACTTTTAATAAATACACATTAGCCTGAGAGAGTGGAAGGGCTGAGAGGAATGTGGCCTTGTGTTGCTGCACTGTCTATAACTACCTAAACAAACAGTAACAGGGAGATGAGGTGAAAGATATCAGTCACGACTACATGTTGTTACAGGCTTTGGTATTTCCATTTATATTTTGAGGTTGGATGTTAGCACGTTGGCCGCACCTCTTGGCGCCACCTCAATAGACAGTATGCTTATGCCTGTGCTGGCTTGTCATCTCTTTAGTCAGAAGGGTTCCATCTGTTATGTGATATTGAAGAGCAGCTGGTCCAGTGTTCTGCTTGTCATCTCTTTAGTCAGAAGGTTTCCATCTGTTATGTGATATTGAAGAGCAGCTGGTCCAGTGTTCTGGCTGGCCTTAGAGATGTTAGAAGACTGGCACCTCTTTGTAGCTCTGCTTCTTTAAGTTGATGAACAAAGTCTTTCTGTCTTGTATCTCTCAGGGTTTGGTTTGGTCTGGTTTGGTCTGGTTTGGTTTGGTCTGGTTTGGTTTGGTTTGGTTTGGTCTGGTCTGGTCTGGTCTGGTTTGGTCTGGTTTGGTTTGGTCTGGTTTGGTCTGGTCTGGTTTGGTTTGGTTTGGTTTGGTCTGGTTTGGTCTGGTTTGGTCTGGTTTGGTCTGGTTTGCTCCACTTGTTTTTTTACTCCATATTGTAAGTTGGAGGGTTTTTATTTCAGATGTCCTCGTCTGGAGCCACTTCAATGGGCACTCATGGTGGGTGTCTTTTAGGTACCACTTTCTTGTTGCTAGTCAACATTCAGTGGACACTAGGGATTGGACGATTAATACCGGAGCTACGATGCACCGTTGCAGTTTTCAAAGCACTACTGATTCGACACAACGTATCAATGCTTGTATCAAAGTAACAATACTACGTGATGATGACGGTCGAAGCTTCGGACATCACACTACCATCTGACAGATGTCAGAAGAGCACTGACCTCTGCTGGAAGCTTTGTGTTTTTATCTATACAGAACAAAAATATAAACACAACATGTAAAGTGTTGGTCCCATGTTTCATGAGCTGAAATAAAATATTCCAGAAATGTTCCATATGAACATAAAAACACATTTCTCTCAGATTTTGTGCACAATTTTGTTAACATCCTTGTTAGTGAGCATTTATCCGTTGCCAAGATAATGCATCCACCAGACAGGGATGGAATATCAAGCAGCAGATTAAACAGCATGATCATTACACAGGTACACCTTGTGCTGGTGACAATAAAAGGCCACTCGGAAATGTGCAGTTTTGTCAAAAAACACAATGCCACAGATGTCTCAGGTTTTGAGGGAGCGTGCCATTGGCATGCTGACTACAGGAATGTCCACCAGAGCTGTTGCCAGAGAATTACATTGGTGTCAGAAGTGGAATGGCGGTTGTGAGGTCATCAGAACGCACGGCCCGGACATGTGAGTTGTCGACTTCCTGGTCGGAGGGGGCAGTGTGAGCCACATTCCAATTCCCACCATGTGGGTTAACCCTATTGGTGCGATGCGTAGGTTGTTTGCCTTTTACACGTGCAACCTGGGTTCGCTTCCCTGACCCGCTGTTTGCTACATTGGTGTCAGAAGTAGTATGGTGTCTGTGAGGCCATCAGAATGCACGGCCCGGATGTGTGAGGGGTCTGAGTAGTCGAAGCACAGGACTTGCTTTTATAGGGGGCAGTGTGAGCCAGGTTACAATTCCCATCGCAGCAATAGGTTTAACCCTATTGCCGCGATGCTTTGGGTGTTTGCCTTTTTCGCCAGTGACCTGGGTTCACTGCCCTGCCCCACTGTTTTCTACAATATTAATATCACAGACTACCCAACGTCCGTTGAACAAAGAGACACAACAATATGAGTGAAAGGATTTTAGGATAATATCAGTAAGTGTTGATTTAAAGATGTATTCTGGGTTCAGCCTTCTAGCTTCTTTTATCAATTGGGTGAAATATAACAAATGACATGGCCTCAGAGTTGGGAGATAACCAGTCACAGTTTAAATCACTATGACAACCATTTCATTATTTCCCCAGAGCAGCAAGGGAATCTAGAGACTCAACCTTTGCAGAATCAGAATCACCTTTATTCGCCAAGTACATTTGCACATACATATGTAGGATCTTAATTTGAGCCAGTTTGCTACAGCAGGAAAATATTCCTGCAGCAACAGGAAATGTGAATTATTATGTGAATTATAATTAATGGATATTTTTGTAGCGGTTGATACATTTCTATTAAGGGAAACGCAAGTCTGACATTTCTAAGTGGAAATTACAAACTTCAGAAGCCTTTTAAAACCTCAAATACACTACAAGTTTTACATTTCCTGCATTGCTGGAAAGTTATTCTGCAGTGGGGGGTGATCAAATTAAGATCCTACATCTGTACACATAAATCTACATGGTGATAGTGACAGACAACATTTAGAGACAGAATACAGACAGTAGAGTTTACACAAATGTCTGTACAACATTATACACAACTAGGAAGAGTGAGCATAGAGCTATAAGAGAATGAACAGTGGATATACAGATATACAGTACAGTGGGAATACAGTTGGTATACAGATATACAGTACAGTGGGAATACAGTTGATATACAGATATACAGTACAGTGGGTATACAGTTGATATACAGATATACAGTACAGTGCGAATACAGTTGGTATACAGATATACAGTACAGTGGGAATACAGTTGATATACAGATATACAGTACAGTGGGTATACAGTTGATATACAGATATATAGTACAGTGGGAATACAGTTGGTATACAGATATACAGTACAGTGGGAATACAGTTGATATACAGATATACAGTACAGTGGGAATACAGTTGATATACAGATATACAGTACAGTGGGAATACAGTTGATATACAGATATACAGTACAGTGGGAATACAGTTGATATACAGATATACAGTACAGTGGGAATACAGTTGATATATAGATATACAGTACAGTGGGTATACATATACAGGACCAGAATAAATATATCTAAGAGAGATTAACAGAGTGCTAATGCAGTATAGTTCAGTTATTTAGTGTACAGTTCAGAGATGGCTTGATGTGGTGTGCAGCATAGAGTGTATAGTCCCTTAGTCTCTATGGACCAGATGGTAGTGTACAGTTCAGAGATGGCTTGATGTGGTGAGCAGCGTAGAGTGTATAGTCCTTTAGTCTCTATGGGCCAGATGGTAGTGTACAGTTCAGAGATGGCTTGATGTGGTGAGCAGCATAGAGTGTATAGTCCTTTAGTCTCTATGGGCCAGATGGTAGTGTACAGTTCAGAGATGGCTTGATGTGGTGTGCAGCATAGAGTGTATAGTCCTTTAGTCTCTATGGGCCAGATGGTAGTGTACAGTTCAGAGATGGCTTGATGTGGTGTGCAGCGTAGAGTGTATAGTCCTTTAGTCTCTATGGGCCAGATGGTAGTGTACAGTTCAGAGATGGCTTGATGTGGTGTGCAGCATAGAGTGTATAGTCCTTTAGTCTCACTGGGCCAGATGGTCGGTTGGTCAGGAACACAACATGGGGAAAGAAACTGTTCAGATGGGTCTATAACATCCAATTACATAGGTTTACAGCAGCTGACCGTTGCAATGTTTTTGCTAGTAACTCAAACTGCCTTATTTAGATAAAGACATAATCTCTGTACAGATGTAGGATCTTAATGTGATCACCCAGTTGCAGGAGAACTGAAACTTGTAGTGTATTTGAGTGTATTAAGCTTTAAAAAAGGTTTCTGAAGATGATCAATTCCACTTTTCTATTAAAAGAATTGTTCATTAATTATAATCCACATAATAATTCAAATGTCCTGTTGCTGCAGGATTCTTTTCCTGCTGTAGCAAACTGGCTAAAATTAAGATCCTACATCTGTAGCAATACACCACTCTTTGATGTACATGGCTATATCAGGATTGACTTTTGACCATTTGACATCTTTTATTTACTGTTGTTTAGGCTGGTTGAATGAGTCGCCTATAAAAGCTACTTCATCTGCAAGAGAACAGGCGGCTGCACCAGCGACTGTAAGAAGTTATGTGATTTCCCCATATGAACGTGAAAGTAAGTGTGTAGCCTACGCAGTTACATAATGGCTGTTGAAACTGTGGCACGTATTTCTCGGTAACATTAGAAGTCGGATGAATGTGTTGATATGTAGGAAAGACGGGCAGACTCTCGTAGGTCTAGGCTAAACTACAAACTATTAGGGCCTACATAAAGCTGGCCCAACAGCAGAGTCCCAACAGCAGAGTCCCGACAGTAGAGTCCCAACAGCAGAGTCCCAACAGCAGAGTCCCAACAGCAGAGTCCCAACAGCAGAGTCCCAACAGCAGAGTCCCAACAGCAGAGTCCCGACAGCAGAGTCCCGACAGCAGAGTCCCGACAGCAGAGTCCCGACAGCAGAGTCCCGACAGCAGAGTCCCAACAGCAGAGTCCCAACAGCAGAGTCCCGACAGCTGAGTCCCAACAGCAGAGTCCCAACACTAGAGTCCCAACAGCAGAGTCCCAACAGCTGTCCTATCATTTCTCTTCATTATTTATCTTCATATGACAAGGATTAAAAAGGATTTGCCTGTAGATTGTCGACTTGATTCATGATGATGACTGCTGGCTAAGATTTTGAAAGTATGATGTTGACATGATCAGTCCAATCAAAGCTACTGTAGATATAATGTGATTTGAGGTCATTTTATCTGTTGGCCAATGACCTTCTTGGATGGGCACTTCTAATGTAACTCTATGGCAGCACCCAAGGGGCTTGCATTTTCTAGCTCTACCCTTAGACTTGGCGGTGACGTAGTGTCCCCATGAATGACAGAACACTGAGCCAATCACGGCACAGCGCTCCGTATTTTCTTCTGTCTTACCCCACCACCACAGAAAGCACTGAGCTAGGCTGAAACACCAGCATTTTGGAGCTGCCTTACTCAAGAAAACAAAAAGGAGACCATGTTTGTATGCGGCTTTATTAACTCAATGATATATACATTTATTTATTTTTAAATTTTTTGCAAACTGATATGTGACATGTATTAATGCCAAAATAACATGCAAAACAGGAAAGGCCACCTGCCCTGAATAACGGGTTGCTGGTTGAGAGAATGCCAAGAGTGTGCAAAGCTGTCATCAAGGCAAAGGGTGGCTATTTGAAGAATCTCAAATATTAAATATATTTTGATTTGTTTAACACTTTTTTGGTTACTACATGATTCTATATGTGTTATTTCATAGTTTTGATGTCTTCACTATTATTCTACAATGTAGAAAATAGTAAAAATAAAGACAAACCCTTGAATGAGTGTGTGTTCTAAAACTTTTGACCGGTAGTGTATATATTTTTTACGTTGTTAGCGAACTGATATGTGACATGTATTAATGCCACAATAACATGCAAAACAGGAAAGGCCACCTGCCCTGAATGACGGGTCGCCACTGGCTGAGGTATAGACCTTGATCTGCTTTACACAAAAAAATAAACTGTTATACATTATAACCTAGCCGACTTTAAATTATAAAGAATCTCTTAATTGTTGCAAAAAACCTTTCTGTATAGATCACTGATCCCCCCCAGATCAATCAAGCCTGTTTTAGCCCTTCTGTCTACATTCTCAGATACGTTTAGAAAAGAACAGATTCAAAAATAATAAATGGCCGACTTTTAATGAATACAAATAAGGGTGTGACATGGCCATGGTGAAGAGATGTCACAACTACATATTCATGTGATTGCATTAAATCACCTGACTGTTTCGATATGTCTGTTAGTAAATGTTGTGTAAGAGATAATTAATAAATTATAACAATTCACATTCAAGAATTACTGTGTTAACTACAACCAACATGTTGGATCTCTGTTTAGGGATCAGTGGTCTAAAATGAGTCTCTCTGGGGAGAGAGAGGAGGGGGGCCCTGCCTCTAAAATGAGTCTCTCTGGGGAGAGAGAGGAGGGGGGTCCTGCCTCTAAAATGAGTCTCTCTGGGGAACATGACACCAAAGCTAAGAGGTGAGATGACAATTTTGTTTAAGAATTATTAAGAGTTTATTTCCTAAATGCTATTTCCACAATTTTTCACATGTGTTTTTTAGTCAGAAATGGTTGCTTATGGGTACCTTCAATATTACTGTTCTCAGATGTTTAATTAATAGATTTTAAATGTATATCATTATTATTATTATTATTATTGCAAAACGCTATATATCCATTGTTTAGCTGAAATTGAATGTTCGTATCCTGTATATTTGACTGTATTATCTGGTTGTCTCACCTAGCTATCTTAAGATGAATGCACTTACTGTAAATCGCTCTGGGTAAGAGCATCTGCTAAAGCATCTGCTAAACTGCCCTGAATGACAGGTCGCCACTGCTCCAAAGCAATTACATGTGGTACAGAAACCACTGACTCGCTGCATGTTTCTATTATCAAGACACCTGCTGGTACCTCTTAACTGGTTAGGACAGCTCATGAGGTGTCCTAAATATCTGCCAACTAGGGGGGACACTTATGAATAAAGAGGCTTCATGCATAGCTTTAATTTATACCCATAAGAGTAGGACTAAAATGGCTTTATTCTCAGCACTTATACGACACATTTTCTACTCTGAGACGCTTTTTGGATATGGGCCCAGATCTCAAAACATTGTAACGACCCAGTATTAAATGAGTCTGTCTGGGGAGAGAGAGGACCAATTTTTCTACTCTGAGACGCTTTTTGGATACGTGCCCAGATCTCAAAATCTTGTTTTAAAAAACGATTTTCTTTTGTTTGACATAATAAATAAAATAATATTACTAATGTACCCGACTTTAAAGACTGGGTGTAGTTTATTATGTAGCACTGCTCATGTCCGCGTTCTGGAACTGTCCGCGTCCACGTACAGAACTGTCCGCGTCCACGTACGGTTTGGCGCCAAGCATATTGTCCAGTTACGCGCAGAGTGGTCTGAGGTGATGTTGGGAAACAACGATGGAGTTCGTTACAGTGTTGAGACGCCGAAGTTTATTGTTCAATTTGCTTTTTTTGCGTAATGGTCAGTGACAGTATGAGTGTAGCCAGATCCTTTTCACTCGTAGCCAGATCCTTTTCACTCGCTATCCTTGTTTCATCTTGTGGTTCACCGGATTCGTCATCATCCTCGAGGGACAGATGAACGACCTGCTAGCTAGCCAAGCTAGTCGGTACAGCTAGCTAAGCTAGCTACTCTACCAGCAGCATCCTAGTTATCCTAGCTACCACTACATCAACACCGGCTGCCTGCATTTCTTGTGGACCGATGGAGCTCCCGGGTTGTTTCTTCCACCTGTTAAATACCGTGGAGGGCTTCTCCCTCTCTTGTTGACGGATGCTGGCTACCTACCATCCCTCTGTCCGGTTCTCCTCTCTTCACTAGATGGACGGTAACTTTAGTGTTTAATCCCTCTGTGTCCAAGGACTGAACGTTTTAATATTATTTTTGGGCCGCATCAAGTGACATTTTTTACAACGTTTATTTCTGATAAAATTAGTTCATTGCATCCGCCATTGAGCCAAGTTTCATAATATTACCTTCTGTCCCTGGTTATGAAGTAATCTCGAAACAACAGGCCTTATGTTTGGTCATTTTTCACCCTACCAGCTCCTATTAGTTCTATTGAGCTCCGTGACACCGACTCGTCTTCAGAACGTTCTATTCCCAGCCCATTGTTCTGCGTCACAATGCCAGCTTAATAATAATATATAATATTTAGCAGACGCTTTTATCCAAAGCGACTTACAGTCATGCGTGCATACATTTTTTTTTGTGTATGGGTGGTCCCGGGGATCGAACCCACTACCTTGGCGTTACAAGCGCCGTGCTCTACCAGCTGAGCTACAGAGGACCACAGAGCTTCGCTATTGTTATCAATGAGACCTGCCTGTGTTAACCCTGTAGGTTTACCTCAGGTAACTGATTATTACCAAGGTTACGGCTACTTGGTGAGCGTTAACCCTGTAGGTTTACCTCAGGTAACTTATTATTAACAAGGTTATGGCTACTTGGTGAGCGCTAACCCTGTAGGTTTACCTCAGGTAACTTATTATTAACAAGGTTACAGCTACTTGGTGAGCGTTAACCCTGTAGGTTTACCTCAGGTAACTTATTATTAACAAGGTTACGGCTACTTGGTGAGCGTTAACCCTGTAGGTTTACCTCAGGTAACTTATTATTACCAAGGTTACGGCTACTTGGTGAGCGCGCACACTGTTCACCTGAGTACATGTTGTAGTCACCAATAGTGAGGTGAGACACAGTTTTAGAGGCGATGGCTGGCGGATAGCCATCAAACATTAAACATTTTCTGGTCATGGTTAACCATATTTGTTTTAAGAAAAAAGTGTACAATCTAAACAAAACGCATGTCCCTGTCCTCTTTTTCAAGATGTGGCCGATTTAAACAGCCAGAAGACATTTTTTTATTAAGACATTTTTTTATTAAGAAATAACCATTTTTCTGATGACTTAATAACCATTTTTCTAAATGGCTGCTGGGTAATTTGATATGCATCGAAATCTTCGTTCGTAGCCATCAAATTGAGCGAATGCTGCGCAGGTTCACTGAGTTGCAAACCAAATGGGTATAATGGGGTGATTGTTGTCTAATCTCGTGGTCTAGCGAATGGATTTGTAGATCTGACGCAGTTGCTACCTCAGATTATGAGCCTAGCAAGTGTCATATAGCTCAGTTGGTAGAGCATGGCGCTTGCAACGCCAGGGTTGTGGGTTCGTTTCCCACGGGGGGCCAGTATGAAAATGTATGCACTCACTAACTGTAAGTCGCTCTGGATAAGAGCGTCTGCTAAATATGTAAAATGTAAATGTAAAAAATTTAATGAATGAGTTATGTAGTACCCACATACGGCCACAAGGAGGAGCAAGAGTGCCATAAACCCATACTGTTTTTTGCCATATAAACCCTAAACCTAACAATCAATCAAATGTATTTATAAAGCCCTTTTTACACCAGCAGATGTCACAAAGTGCTATACAGAAACTCTTACCCTACTTATAACCTATTTTAGCCGTAACCCTAACCCCTAATTCTAGGGTAGGGTAGCCTAGAACACTTTTAGAAACTATTTTAGTAATAATATCAAATCAAATCAAATCAAATTTTATTGGTCACATGCGCCGAATACAACAGGTGCAGACATTACAGTGAAATGCTTACAATTATAGTATTAAATAGCGTTTTGATTATTTTGTTGTTATTTTATTATATGTATAATTGCAAGACAGAACACTTGATAAATAAGACACATTTTTCAAATGTGGTTTGAATTGGGTGACCTAGTAACCTCTGTGTGAAAGTCCAGCAATTGGCTTGGGGCAGGTTTGAGACTGATCTAATACACTTTATTTCTCAGCTGCCTCACCAACGTCTGTACGTGAATTAATAACTTTTAATAGCTAAATATTTCCAATAGATGGCAGCATAAGACCACGAAGCATCAGTTATAGGCTACAAGCAGCAATATGATTGACATAAAATAGCATGCAGCATCCAGGATTTTCTAAAATGGTCACTCATTACTTTAGCTAGCTATACATCTCGTATTAGGCCTGTGATGCTTTTGGAAGAGCAATTAAATAGTGACTATAGCAGGTGTTGAACCCCTGGTAAATATTCACTAGTCAGATGCTCCAACCTCAACTCTAATATACATGCATTTTTAAATATCTAATATTGCGATTAAACAACCTCGGAATAGAAAAGACAAGAGTGCGTCTTCCAGCCCACCAATAAATTACATCATGCAACCCTCGCGGTTAGCAAATGTACCTCAACATGCCCCTCGCTTGTGCTAGAAGGCAGAGTGCTCGCTGCTGGTTGATGAATCTGACAATGAATGTACTAGGAAAATAATTTTTTCTCGACCAGAGGTGACTAAATTAATGTTCAGGCTTATTGATAATCATTATAGTAATGAAGTATGATTTCAAAACATGAGTATAAAAACAGGTAATAATAAACATGAATCATCATTATATTATTTCACAGTAATCTGTTAAATGCTTTTTTAGTCGTTCCTCTTGCGTTAGCAGTGTGGAAAGGGACAGTAAAAAGCGTGTGCAGGAGTTTTCCTGTGAGGGGGAGTGGTTTGTGTATCCAGGGAGAAAACTAAACTGATCTTCTGAAATATCATTCATGGTCTTATGCTGTCATCTATTGGAATTATTTAGTAACTGCAGTAGTACTGAATAAAGCATATCCTTACTAGTAGTAATTACTCAGAATTACAAAATATGACATTTTCTAGTTAATTTTACCACTTAAAACCATAAAATAACAATTTTATAGCATAACAAACAATGAACTGACATAAACCAAAAACACCATACATTTAGTTAACTATATATATATATATATATATGTATATATATATATATATATATATGTATATATATATATATATATATATATATATATATATATATATACTATTTATTTAGATGGGTGACATTATCTGCCAAAGTAATACCACTGTAGATAAAGAAGAGCTCTCCAGTAGGTGTACCAAAACATTCAAAGTGTCACGGTTCAGACAGACGACCAGAGGACCACAATTGCGTCACACCAGAAAGTTTATTAAACTTAAGGGAAAAGGGAAGTAGGGAGTGAATGAAGGCTCCAGGGGTAACAGGGATCCCGTCCAATGTGCTGGGTCTGTGCCCCCCCCAGTGGCAGCGATGCGTCCTATGAAGCCGGTGGTGGGTGGTCCAGAAGTCCTGGGGGGGGGGGGGAGACACAGACACAACAGGGCGGAATGAAACAAGGCAGCAGTACAGTTCAAGGGCAATCCAAAATACGTAGTAGCAAGGCAGAAGGCTGGTCAGAGTTACCGGGATTGAAGAGTAGTCAGGAGTCGTAATGGCAGAAGCAGGTCTGGATCTCCTGAGGCAGAAGAGTATCCAAAAAACAGGCAGGTCCGGGGTCACAAAACCAGGGTGAGCCAGAAGCGCGAGCAAACAGGTTCCGGGTGTGAGCTTTGCAGACGATCTGACACCGGAGAGCTGAAAGACAGGGCCTTAAATGCTGGGAGAGGTTAGTGGGTAATGCAGCGCAGCTGGCAGAGTAATTAGAGCCGAGCAGAGCAGGGACAGGTGGAGCTGGTTAGGCTGAGTAGAGAGAGAGAGGTGAGCAGAGTGGAAGATAGTGGAAACAAATTAAGGTGGTAACCCAGTGGAGTGAGAGGGCTCATGACAGAACCCCCCCCCCAAGGGACGGCCCCAGAAGTCCCAAGAGCAACACCACGCCGGGCGGGAGGAGGGGAGCCGGAGGAGGGCTAGAACTCCTCCGAACGGTCCGAGTGAACGTCCTCATCCTCGGAGGAAGCCGGAGGGCCGTGGTCGGGAGATGGGACAGGTCCCGAGACAGGATCAGGCACAGGACAGGAAGCCGAGCGGGCAGGACGGTTAGGGACCCCTCTGGGGCGGCCCCTACGGATTGCAGGTTGATCAGGATGCCGTTGGTGGAAAGCGGTGATGAGAGTCCTATCCACAATCCGACTAGCTGGCACCCAGGTCCTTTCCTCAGGTCCATAGCCCTCCCAGTCAATGAGGTACTGGAGACCCCTACCCCTCCGTCTGGACCGAAGCAGGCGGCGGACGGTGTAAACCAGACCACCATCGACGAGCCGTGGAGGAGGAGGACCAGGCGCCGCAGGGACCAGCGGACTCTCATGGATGGGCTTAATCTTAGACACATGGAAAGTGGGGTGCACCCTCAGGGAATTAGGCAGTTGGAGCCGGACAGCAGTTGGGCTAATCACTCTTATGATAGGGAATGGGCCAATGAACCGAGGTGCCAGCTTCTGCGACTCCACCCTGAGTGGCAGGTTCTTCGATGACAACCACACCCTTTGACCAACATGGTAGGTGGGAGCAGGAATTCTCCGACGGTTGGCCCCGGTAGTGTAGCTGGCAACGGATCTGAGGAGTGTGGCTCGGGCTTGTGACCAGGTGCGGCGACATCGACGGGCAAAAGCAAGTGCAGATGGGCAAGTAACCTCCTCTTCCTGGCTGGCAAATAGAGGAGGCTGGTATCCATAAACACACTGGAAAGGGGACATACCGATGGCAGAGCAGGTCAGAGAATTGTGTGCGTACTCCACCCATGTCAATTGCTGCGACCAGGAGTGGGGGTTGCGTGAAGTCATGCATCGCAGTGCCTTCTCGAGCTCCTGATTAGCCCGCTCTGACTGCCCATTGGATTGGGGATGGAATCCGGAAGTCAGACTGACTGTGGCTCCCAGCAGGTGACAGAACTCCTTCCAAAAAGCGGAGGAGAATTGTGGACCACGGTCAGAAACTACATCCCTTGGCAGTCCGTGGATCCGGAAGACGTGTTCCAGGACCACCTGGGCGGTCTCCTTGGCGGTTGGGAGCTTGGGGAGGGGAATGAAGTGTGCCATCTTGCTGAAACGGTCAACGATGGTGAGAATGACGGTCATGCCTCTTGAAGGGGGCAGCCCCGTGACAAAGTCAAGGGCGATGTGAGACCAGGGACGTCTGGGCACAGGCAGGGGCTGCAGCAATCCGGCTGGGGGCTGGCAGGACGACTTGTGTTGGTTGCAGATGGGGCAGGCTTGGACGAATTCCCGTACATCCTTCCTCAGAGAGGGCCACCAGAACCTCTGGGCGAGCAGGTTGTAAGTGCGGGTGGAGCCAGGGTGACAAGCTAGGCGGGAGTCATGTCCCCACTGAACGACCTGGGACCTCAGGTCTTCGGGGACAAAAAGGCGGTCAGCTGGGCAGGTGCTGGGACCTGGCTGGTTACGGAGAGCCTCCAGCACCTGTTCCTCAACAGCCCAGGTCAGAGCTGCAACGATGCAGGGACTTGGCAGAATCGACACAGGGTCCTTGGAGGGGGTGTCATCCTTCTGGAATTGACGGGAGAGGGCGTCTGGCTTGGTGTTGCGTGATCCAGGCCGGTATGACAGAGTGAAATTAAACCTGGTGAAGAACAGGGCCCAGCGGGACTGCCTGGAGTTCAACCGTTTGGCCGTGCGGATGTACTCCAAGTTCTTATGATCGGTCCAAACGAGAAATGGAATGGTGGACCCCTCCAGCCAGTGACGCCACTCCTCCAAGGCAAGCTTCACAGCCAGCAGCTCACGGTTCCCTATGTCGTAATTGCACTCAGAGGGGGACAACCGACGTGAGAAAAAGGCACAGGGATGGAGCTTCCTATCCTCCGCAGCCCACTGAGAAATCACAGCACCAACTCCCACATCCGAGGCGTCCACCTCCACAATGAATTGCCGGTCCACATCAGGCATCTGGAGGATGGGAGCGGAGGTGAACCTCACCTTGAGGGTACTGAAGGCTTTGTCGGCTGCTGGGGTCCAGGTGAAGGGTTGCTTGGTGCTGGTTAGAGCAGTGAGAGGGGCAGCAACGGTACTGTAGTTCCGGATAAACTTCCTATAGAAGTTAGCAAACCCCAGAAACTGTTGCAGCTTCTTTCTGTTCTCCGGAACTGGCCATGAAGTGACTGCTAATACTTTGGCAGGATCCATTTGGATACTTCCCTCTGCCACTATGTACCCCAGGAAGGCCACTGTCTTGACGTGAAACTCACATTTCTCTGCCTTGGCGTAGAGGGAATTCTCCAG
Source organism: Coregonus lavaretus (assembly GCF_964263955.1). NCBI lineage: Eukaryota > Metazoa > Chordata > Actinopteri > Salmoniformes > Salmonidae > Coregonus > Coregonus lavaretus. The sequence continues at coordinate 90,651 of NW_028161881.1, forward strand.
AAGACGATGAAGGACTTGCTGGACATGGCGGGTGTGTTCAGACAGGTCTCTGGAGTAGATTAAGATGTCATCCAGGTAAACGAAGACAAACTTGTTTAACATGTCCCGCAGTACATCATTCACTAGAGCCTGGAACACAGCAGGAGCATTGGTGAGGCCAAAAGGCATAACCAGATACTCGTAGTGGCCTGTTGGTGTATTGAATGCGGTTTTCCATTCATCTCCCTCCCGGATCCGCACTAGGTGGTAAGCGTTTCTGAGATCCAACTTGGTAAAAACAGTGGCTCCCTGGAGCAACTCAAAAGCAGAGGTGAGCAGAGGCAGAGGGTAACGGTTTTTCACTGTGATGTCGTTGAGTCCCCTGTAGTCGATGCAGGGGCGAAGAGATCCGTCCTTCTTCCCCACAAAGAAGAAGCCAGCACCAGCAGGAGATGAAGATGAACGGATTAATCCTGCGGACAGAGAGCCATTGATGTAGTCCTCCATGGACTTTCTTTCAGGAGCAGACAACGAATAAAGACGACCCCTAGGAGGAGCTGTTCCAGGGAGGAGGTCGATGGCACAGTCGTACGGTCGGTGAGGGGGCAGAGATGTGGCTCTTGCTTTGTTAAACACCTCTCTGAGACCATGGTAGCATTCTGGGACATTGGAGAGGTCAGGAGCGGAGTTAGTAGGTACTGGCCGAGGGGGTAGTGCGGCAGCAAGCAGGCAGGTTCGGTGGCAGTCCTCTCCCCACTCCCTGATCACCCCGGTCACCCAGTCGAGCTGAGGGTTGTGCCGGCGGAGCCATGGGTAACCCAGGATGAGGGGTTGGCCTGGAGAGGGGAGCAGGTGAAACTGGATAGTTTCTTGATGGTTTCCGGACACCCCCATCGAGACCGGGGCCGTGACATGAGTGACCGATCCGAGTAAGTGTCCGTCCAGTGCCCGGGCAGGAATAGGAGGTGTCAAACGGAGGTTCTCCAGTCCCAGTTGGCGTGCCAGCTTGATGTCCATTATGTTGGCTTCGGCGCCAGAATCCACCAGAGCAGCCAGGGTGTGAGTTGAGTCAGAGAGGCGGAGGTGAACTTGCAGCAGGGGTTTGCGGTCGGAGGACTGGATGGTCATTGAACTCAACCGGACTCCCCCTATGCCCGGTGAGCTTCGGCCCTTTAAAGGGCAGGTTACCACACGATGTCCATCACCTCCACAATAGAGGCAGAGGTTTGAGGTGAAGCGGCGCTGGCGCTCTGCAGGAGTGAGAGAGGCTCGCCCAATCTCCATAGGCTCAGACTGATCAAGCTGACCTGGGTGAGTGGCAGTAGATGACAGGAGCCCAGTCGGATCTCTCCGAATGCCGGTAGTAGGTGGACCTTGGCGCCCCCTCTCACGACGACGGGTCTGTATCCTTCTGTCGATCCTGACAGTCAGTGCGATGGCTTCATCAAGAGTGGAAGGCAGTTCATGGGAGACCAACTCGTCCTTGATATAGTCAGCCAAACTATGGAAGAACGCGTCCACCAACGATGGTGTGTTCCAAGAACTTCGTCTAGCCAGGGTTCGGAAGTCGATGGAATGGTCTGCGACTGTACGTCTGCCTTGTCGAATACTGAACAGTTCACGAGACACCTCTGCGGTGGGTGAATCCAGGTCAAACACCTTCAGCATCTCCTCAGCAAACAGGTCGAAGGTTGCACATGCGGGGGTTTGACGTTCGAACTCTGCTGTTCCCCAGAGTCGAGCTCGGCCCGTCAGGTGAGTGATGGCATACCCAACTTTAGCCCCCTCCGTGGCGAAGGTCCTTGGCTGCAAGGAGAACTGAAGTCGGCAGCTAGTCAGGAATGGCCGGACCTGGGTTGAATCGCCGTTGAACCGCTCGGGGTTTCCAATCTTGGGTTCCGGAGCAGCGGCTGCAATGACCGGGGCAGGTAACTCGACAGCAGGGCTGGTGGGCAGACTGGCTGGGGTAAGGTTGGTGAGGAGTTGAAAGATCATGGCGAGTTGTTGTTGCTGCTGCTGGAACTGCTGCTCATGCTCATCGGTTTCCATGTCGGGGAAAGTGTGCGCTGAGTCCATAATGGTCAGATCGTACTGTCACGGTTCAGACAGACGACCAGAGGACCACAATTGCGTCACACCAGAAAGTTTATTAAACTTAAGGGAAAAGGGAAGTAGGGAGTGAATGAAGGCTCCAGGGGTAACAGGGATCCCGTCCAATGTGCTGGGTCTGTGCCCCCCCCAGTGGCAGCGATGCGTCCTATGAAGCCGGTGGTGGGTGGTCCAGAAGTCCTGGGGGGGGGGGGGAGACACAGACACAACAGGGCGGAATGAAACAAGGCAGCAGTACAGTTCAAGGGCAATCCAAAATACGTAGTAGCAAGGCAGAAGGCTGGTCAGAGTTACCGGGATTGAAGAGTAGTCAGGAGTCGTAATGGCAGAAGCAGGTCTGGATCTCCTGAGGCAGAAGAGTATCCAAAAAACAGGCAGGTCCGGGGTCACAAAACCAGGGTGAGCCAGAAGCGCGAGCAAACAGGTTCCGGGTGTGAGCTTTGCAGACGATCTGACACCGGAGAGCTGAAAGACAGGGCCTTAAATGCTGGGAGAGGTTAGTGGGTAATGCAGCGCAGCTGGCAGAGTAATTAGAGCCGAGCAGAGCAGGGACAGGTGGAGCTGGTTAGGCTGAGTAGAGAGAGAGAGGTGAGCAGAGTGGAAGATAGTGGAAACAAATTAAGGTGGTAACCCAGTGGAGTGAGAGGGCTCATGACACAAAGGCCATTTTCTCAAAATTGAGGTTACAACTTTATCATCTTTCAAAGCAGAATTACTTTCCCATTGTTCCTCAACTGTAGTGTATGATATACCTTTTTCTAGCTGAGTCTCTACTTTTATCCAATGTAAAAAAAAAAACACCATTTCAAATATTGCTACATAAGACCGAATCGAGCCGGTCGGTCACATTTGACAGTGTGTCCCGGGTGGCGCAGTTGAGGCAGATATATATTATTACTGTGTAAAACCTAGTAGTTCTACTTATTTCTCTGAGTGAGGCAGATATATAGCATTTTTCAAAAAAACATGATTATTTAAATGATTATATATTATATAAATGAAACCATCAAGTTATAGATTTTAAACAAATACATGTCTGTCATTGAACAACCCCATGCCATGTTTAGATAGTGAAAAAACACACCAATCTCTTTCATAATTTCTTCAAACAATAAAAGCTAATTTACGAACATTTCTGAAAATGGATATATAGCGTTTTGGAATGAAACTCTTCTTAAGTTTCCCCATCTGAGCTCAGAGTAGATGAGAGATGTAATGTTTTTCTCTGTTGTGTTGAAGTCCAATCAAGCAGGAGAGACCAGCCTCCCCTGTACCCAGCTGTGTGTCCATGAAGAGTGACCAGTCTATGGTTCAACCTATGAAGTTTAGAGAGGGAGACTTTTCTAGTGAACAAAGGTAAGAAGAACTCATGGGTCATGGTCAGTGAGTTAAACAACACTGTCTCTAGTCATTTCTCCTCTCCCATTTTCCCATTTATTTTTGTTGTTTTCATAATCCATAGGCTAAACCTTTTTTCCATTTTCATAGTCCTGAAACAATATTAAACAAACACAACATTCCCTCCCTGTGTGTGTGTGTGTGTGTGTGTGTGTGTGTGTGTGTGTGTGTGTGTGTGTGTGTGTGCACTCCCTGGATGAGGAGATGTAATCTCATGTTTTGTCCCCAGAAACCAACAGGAGAGATCAGAGTCAGAGATTCTCTGTGGTCAGTCTTCCCAGAGTCATCAAACAGACCTGGCCTCCATATTCAGTGTATGTGGTCCTGTTATGTACATTTGTTTTTGTTTACCTCAAGTAAAGTTGATCTGTCAATCATTCATTCATGTGTTAATGAGAAAGCGTTTAGTCTCTTGCTTAACTTATTTACTTTATTTATTTCAGTTGCTTGAAGAGAATATTATGACATTTGTGAAGAATGAGCTGAAGATGTTCAAGATGATTCTTAGTCCAGAACTCCCAGAAGGCTTTGAGAGTCAGAAGCAGGATAAGGAAGTGGTGGATGCTGAAGATGAGAAGCAGGAGAGCAGTGCCAGAGAGGGGGCTCTGAAGATCACACTGCATGTCCTGAGGAAAATGAACCAGAAGGAGCTTGCTGACACACTGGAGAAAAGTAAGAGCTTTCTGCCTCATGTAATGCTGTTTTAGAACATTTAAAAGCTGTAGCTAATGTACAGCTAAAGTAGCTGTGTAACGCAATTATATTGTAGCAGCCTTAACACAACACCTAGTGACCTCATCAAGTAGCAGCGGGGATGTGTTGTGTGGATTCATTTAGACAGAGAGAAGAGGAGAGACAGAGGAGAGAGAGAGAGAGAGCATTATTAATGCCATCAATAATACCAATAATGATATAAATCAGTCACACCAGTGTGTAATGCATTATGAAAACATTTACAGATTTATACAGACAAGAGAATAAATGATTATAATTTAAACTTTATAAGACAGTCTTACAATACTGTAGGCATTAAAACAGATTTAATATAAATATCCTCTTTGTTGTTTCTAGATTCAGATGAGCTTGCTGTGATTCTTCAACGTGAACTCAAATCTAATCTAAAGAAGAAGTTTCAATGTGTATTTGAGGGGATTGCTAAACAAGGAAACCCAACACTTCTCAATAAGATCTACACAGAGCTCTACATCACAGAGGGTGGAACAGGAGAGGTCAATAATGAACATGAGCTGAGACAGATTGAGACAACAACCAGGAAACAAGCAAGACCAGAGACTGCAATCAAATGTAACGACATCTTCAAACCCTTAACTGGACAAGACAAACTTATCAGAACTGTGCTGACAAAGGGAGTCGCTGGCATTGGAAAAACAGTCTCTGTGCAGAAGTTCATTCTGGACTGGGCTGAAGGAAAAGCAAATCAGGATGTCCAATTTGTATTTTCATTCCCTTTTCGGGAGCTGAATTTGATGAAAAAGGAAAAACACACTTTCATTGAACTTCTCAATCACTTCTCAATGGAAACCAAAGAATCAACAATCTCCAACTACGACAAGTACAAAGTTCTGTTCATCTTTGATGGTCTGGATGAGTGCCGACTGCCCCTAGACTTCCAGAAGAACAAGATCTGTTGTGACGTCACAGAGTCAACCTCAGTGGATGTTCTGCTGACAAATCTCATCAAGGGAAATCTGCTTCCCTCTGCTCTCCTCTGGATAACTACCCGACCTGCAGCAGCCAATCAGATCCCTTCAGGGTGTGTTCACCAGGTGACAGAGGTACGAGGGTTCAATGACCCACAGAAGGAGGAGTACTTCAGGAAGAGATTCAGTGATGAGGACCTGGCCAGCAGAATCATCTCACACATAAAGACATCAAGGAGCCTCCACATCATGTGCCACATTCCAGTCTTCTGTTGGATTTCTGCAACAGTCCTTGAACACATGTTGAAACACAAGACAGAAGAGATGCCCAAGACTCTGACTGAGATGTACTCACACCTTGTGGAGTTTCATACCAAACAGAAGAATGAAAAGTATCTTGGGAAAGAAGAGACAGGTCCACACTGGAATAAAGAGAGCATTCTGTCACTGGGAAAACTGGCTTTTCAACAGCTTGTTGAGGGCAATCTGATTTTCTATAAAAAAGACCTGAAAAGGGCTGGCATTGATGTCAATGAAGCCTCAGTGTACTCAGGATTGTGCACACAGATCTTTAAAGAGGAATGTGTGCTGTACCAGGACAAGGTGTACTGCTTCGTGCATCTGAGCATTCAGGAGTTTCTGGCTGCTGTATATGTGTTCCTCTCATTCATCAACAACAATGAGAATCTAATGGCCAAACCTCAATCAATGTTCAGCTACTTTTTTGCGCAGTCCAGAGACAAGCCTGAAGTTACTTTCTACAAGAGTGCTGTGGATAAAGCCTTAAAAAGTGAGACAGGAAACCTGGACCTGTTCCTCCGCTTCCTTCTGGGCCTCTCACTGGAGTCCAATCAGAAGCTCTTACGAGGTCTACTGACAAAGACAAGAAGCAGCTCAGAGAGCCATGAAGAAACAGTCAGGTACATCAAGGAGAAGATCAGGGAGAATGCCTCTCCAGAGAGGTGCATCAATCTGTTCCACTGTCTGAATGAACTGAATGACCATTCTCTAGTGGAGGAGATCCAAAGCTACCTGAGCTCAGGAAGTCTCTCAGAAGAAGAACTGTCACCTGCACAGTGGTCAGCTCTGGTCTTTGTGTTGCTGACTTCAGAAAAGGAGCTGGATGTGTTTGACCTGAAGAAATACTCCAGATCAGAGGAAGGTCTTCTGAGGCTGCTGCCATTGGTCAAAGCCTCCAGAGCTGCTCTGTGAGTACATAAAATGACATTTAAGTACTAATCATCAGGAAGAAATATTCAGTTTAGAGAAAAATATATATTATAATATGTATATAATATATTATATTATATTGAAAAACTTACTGAATCAGTGCATTGGTGTTCACATTAGTATAACAATATGAACATGCAATTCTAGGAGACGGAAGATGAATCTATATGTTGTTTAAGAGAATAAACCAAATGCATTTGCCATTGTCCTTCTACACTACTGGTGTTAAATTAACAGTGTGTTTTTGAAATCATGATGATCTCTTTGTCAGGCTGTCAGGCTGTGGAGTCACAGAGAAAGGCTGTGCTTCTCTGGTCTCAGCTCTGAAGTCAAACCCCTCACACCTGAGAGAGCTGGATCTGAGTAACAATGACCTGAAGGATTCAGGAGTGAAGCTGCTCTCTGCTGGACTGGGGAATCCCCACTGTAAACTGGAGACTCTGAGGTCAGTATTCCTGTAGTTGGTCAACAAGTGATAACTGTTCACCAGATCCACATGTGTTTACCAGGCACACATAGTCCACACCATATGTGTTTGGACAGTGAAGCTTACAGTTTTACATTTGGTGCTATGCTCCAGCATTTTGGATTTGAGATGGAATGTTTCATATTAGGCGACAGTATATAATGTCACCTTTTATTTGAGGATATTTTCATACATATCTGTGTTACTGTTTAGAAATGAAAGCACTTTATGTGTCTAGTGCTCCCATTTGAAAAAGTCGTAATAATTTGGACATATTCACTTATATTGTATTAAAGTAGTCATAAGTTTAGTATTTGGTCCTATATTCCTTACCTGCAGTGATTACATCAAGCTTGTGATTCTACAAACTTGTTGAATTCATTTGCAGTTTGTTTTGGTTGTGTTTTGGATGATGTTTTTCCCAATAGAAACTGAATGGTGAATAATGTCCTGTAATTTTGGAGTCACTTCACTTGTATTGTCAGTAAGAATAGAAGATGTTTCTGAACACTTCTACTTTCATGTGGATAGTACCATGATTATGAATAATCATGAATGAATTGTGAATGATGATGAATGAAAATGTTACAGAGGCACAAGGATCATACCCTCTCTGTTATTGGTAATGGTGAGAGGTTAGCATGTTTTGTTGTAGCCTCTGTAACTTTCTCACTCATTATTATTCATGATTCATTCATGATTTTTCTTAATCATGGCATCATCAGGATTAATTTAGTAGTGTTTAGAAACATGTTATCTACTCACTTAGACAGAAAATTACTCCAGTCATCATCCACCATTCAGTTACTATCGGGCAAAACACAACCCAAAACACAACCAAAACAAACTGCAAATGCAACCAATGAGTTCACAACCAAATACTCAACTTTTGACTACTTTAAAATACTATAAGTGAATTGGTCAGAATACTTTTGACTTCTTCAAATGGGGGACTAGGTACATAAAGTCAATCTAAATCTGATACCTCACTGTCTGTCTTTTGACTGATACTGCTTTTTTAAACTGCTCTGGTCAGTCTACTCAAATATTTGTAATATACATTTTTCTATCTACAAGCAATATTATGATTTTTTCTAATAATAATATATACATGGCAGGTTTCAGGACACTGGTATGAATGAAAAAATATACTGCCACTATTTTCACCACCAAAGAATAGCAGTGTGGTTTTAATATGATTTGACTCAGCGCCGGAGAAGATGGCTGCCGTTTTACAGCCCTCTAACCAATTGTACTATTATGTGTGTTTTTCCGCGTTATTTGTAATTTATTTTGTACATAATGTTTCTGCCATCGTCTCTTATAACCAAAAAGAGCTTCTGGATATCAGGACAGCGATTACTCACCTCGTATTGGACGAAGATTTTTTCTTCAACGAGGCGGCCGCGAAGGATATCATACAGACACCCGACAAGGCCCAAATCCCCGTCATTCACGTGAAGAAGAGATGGAGATATCGTGGACGCAGATCGGGGTGCCTTGTAAGGATCCGACGGCGAGCGAGTAAACTGCCTCTTCCATCAATCCTATTAGCCAACGTTCAATCTTTTGAAAATAAAGTGGACGATTTAAGATTACGGTTATCCTACCAACGGGACATTAAAAACTGTAATATATTATGTTTCACCGAGTCGTGGCTGAACGACGACAATGATAACATTCAGCTAGCAGACTATACGCTACATCGGCAGGACAGAACGGCTGACTCCGGTAAGACAAGGGGTGGCGGTCTGTGTATATTTGTAAACAACAGCTGGTGCACAAAACCAAATACTAAGGAAGTCTCGAGGTTTTGCTCGCCTGAGGTAGAGTATCTTATGATAAGCTGTAGACCACACTATTTACCAAGAGAGTTTTCATCTATATTTTTCATAGCTGTCTATTTACCACCACAAACCAATGCTGGCATTAAGATTGCGCTTATAAGAAATCCCGCTATGACCTCCAACGAACCATCAAACAGGCAAAGAGTCAATACAGGTCTAAGATTGAATCGTACTACACTGGCTCTGACGCTCGTCGGATGTGGCAGGGCTTGAAAACTATTACAGACTACAAAGGGAAGCACAGCCGCGAGCTGCCCAGTGACACAAGCCTACCAGACGAGCTAAACCACTTCTATGCTCGCTTCGAGGCAAGCAACACTGAAGCATGCATGAGAGCACCAGCTGTTCCGGATGACTATGTGATCACGCTCTCCGTAGCCGATGTGAGTAAGACTTTTAAGCAGGTCAACATTCACAAGGCCGCAGGGCCAGACGGATTACCAGGACGTGTACTCCGAGCATGTGCTGACCAACTGGCAAGTGTCTTCACTGACATTTTCAACATGTCCCTGACTGAGTCTGTAATACCAACATGTTTCAAGCAGACCACCATAGTCCCCGTGCCCAAGGACTCTAAGATAACCTGCCTAAATGACTACCGACCCGTAGCACTGACGTCTGTAGCCATGAAGTGCTTTGAAAGGCTGGTCATGGCTCACATCAACAGCATTATCCCAGAAACCCTAGACCCACTCCAATTTGCATACCGCCCCAACAGATCCACAGATGATGGAATCTCTATTGCACTCCACACTGCCCTTTCCCACCTGGACAAGAGGAACACCTACGTGAGAATGCTATTCATTGACTACAGCTCAGCATTCAACACCATAGTGCCCTCTAAGCTCATCACTAAGCTAAGGATCCTGGGACTAAACACCTCCCTCTGCAACTGGATCCTGGACTTCCTGACGGGCCGCCCCCAGGTGGTAAGGGTAGGTAACAACACATCTGCCACACTGATCCTCAACACGGGGGCCCCTCAGGGGTGCGTGCTCAGTCCCCTCCTGCACTCTCTGTTCACCCATGACTGCATGGCCAGGCACGACTCCAACACCATCATTAAGTTTGCCGACGACACAACAGTGGTAGACCTGATCACCGACAACGATGAGACAGCCTATAGGGAGGATGTCAGAGATCTGGCCATGTGGTGCCAGGACAACAACCTCTCCCTCAACGTGACCAAGACAAAGGAGATGATTGTGGACTACAGGAAAAAAAAGAGGACTGAGCACGCCCCCATTCTCATTGACGGGGCTGTAGTGGAACAGGTTGAGAGCTTCAAGTTCCTTGGTGTCCACATCACCAACAAACTATCATGGTCCAAACACACCAAGACAGTCGTGAAGAGGGCACGACAAAGCCTATTCCCCCTCAGGAGACTAAAAAGATTTGGCATGGGTCCTCAGAACCTCAAAAAATTCTACAGCTGCACCATCGAGAGCATCCTGACTGGTTGCATCACCGCCTGGTATGGCAACTGCTTGGCCTCCGACCGCAAGGCACTACAGAGGGTAGTGCGTACGGCCCAGTACATCACTGGGGCAAAGCATCCTGCCATCCAGGACCTCTATACCAGGAGGTGTCAGAGGAAGGCCCTCAAAATTGTCAAAGACTCCAGCCACCCTAGTCATAGACTGTTCTCTCTGCTACCACACGGCAAGCGGTACCGGAGTGCCAAGTCTAGGTCCAAAAGACTTCTCAACAGCTTCTACCCCCAAGCCATAAGACTCCTGAACAGCTAATCATGGCTACCCGGACTATTTGCACTGCCCCCCCACCCCATCCTTTTTACGCTGCTGCTACTCTGTTAAGTATTTATGCATAGTCACTTTAACTCTACCCAAATGTACATATTACCTCAACTACCTCAACTAGCCGGTGCCCCCGCACATTGACTCTGCAACGGTACCCCCCTGTATATATAGCCTCCCTACTGTCACTTTATTTTACTTCTGCTCTTTTTTTTCTCAACACTTTTTTTTGTTGTTGTTTTATTTTTACTTTTTTTGTTTAAAATAAATGCACTGTTGGTTAAGGGCTGTAAGTAAGCATTTCACTGTAATGTCTGCACCTGTTGTATTCGGCGCATGTGACCAATACAATTTGATTTGATTTGATTTGACTCTTTGCAGGCTGTCAGGCTGTCTAGTCACAGAGGAAGGCTGTGCTTCTCTGGTCTCAGCTCTGATGTCAAACCCCTCATACCTGAGAGAGCTGGACCTGAGCTACAATGACCTGAAGGATTCAGGAGTGAAGCTGCTCTCTGCTGGACTGAGGAATCCCCACTGTAAACTGGAGACTCTGAGGTCAGTATTCCTGTAGTTGGTCAACAAGTGATAACTGTTCACCAGATCCACATGTGTTTACCAGGCACACATAGTCCACACCATATGTGTTTGGACAGTGAAGCTTACAGTTTTAAATTTGGTGCTATGCTCCAGCATTTTGGATTTGAGATATAAAGTTTCATATTAGGCGACAGTACAGAATGTCACCTTTTATTTTAGGTTTTTCATACATATCTGTGTTACTGTTTTAGAAATGAAATCACTTTATGTGTCTAGTTCTCCCATTTGAAGAAGTCGTAATTATTTGGACATATTCACTTATATTGTATTAAAGTAGTCATAAGTTTAGTATTTGGTCCCATATTCCTTACCTGCAGTGATTACATCAAGCTTGTGATTCTACGAACTTGTTGAATGCATTTGCAGTTTGTCTTGGTTGTGTTTTGGATGATGTTTTTCCCAATAGAAACTGAATGGTGAATAATGTCCTGTCATTTTGGAGTCACTTCACTTGTATTGTCAGTAAGAATAGAAGATGTTTCTGAACACTTCTACATTCATGTGGATGCTACCATGATTATGAATAATCATGAATAAATCGTGAATGATGATGAATGAGAAAGTTACAGAGGAACAAGGATCATACCCCCTCTGTTATTGGTAATGGTGAGAGGTTAGCATGTTTTGTTGTAGCCTCTGTAACTTTCTCACTCATTATAATTCATGATTCATTCATGATTTTTCTTAATCATGGCATCATCAGGATTAATTTAGTAGTGTTTAGAAACATGTTATCTACTCACTTAGACAGAAGATGAATCCAGTCATCATCCACCATTCAGTTACTATTGGACAAAACAGAACCCAAAACACATCCAAAACAAACTGCAAATGCAACCAACGAGTTTACAACCAAATACTCAACTTTTAACTACTTTAATACACTATAAGTGAATTGGTCAGAATACGTTTGACTTCTTCAAATGGGGGACTAGATACATGAAGTGCTTTCATTTTTCTAAATGGTGAAACAGATATGTATGAAAATACCCTCAAATAAAAGGTGACATTATATACTGTCACCTCATATGAAACATTTGATCTCAAATCCAAAATGCTGGAGTACAGAGCCACATTTAAAATGTTAGCTTCACTGTCAAAATAGATATGGTGTGGACTGTATACTCAATACAATCTAAATCTGATACCTCACTGTCTGTCTTTTGACTGATACTGCTTTTTAAACTGCTCTGGTCAGTCAACTCAAATATTCGTACTATAAAATATTTTGTCATTGTTAATAATGATACATTCATTTATGAATATATATTGCAGGTTTCAGGACACTGATGTATCTGAATATGTAGAAAAAATATACTGCCACTATTTTGACCAACAAAGAATAGCAGTGTGGTTTTATATTGATTTGACTATTTGCAGGCTGCCAGGCTGTCTAGTCACAGAGGAAGGCTGTGCTTCTCTGGTCTCAGCTCTGAGGTCAAACCCCTCACACCTGAGAGAGCTGGACCTGAGCTACAATCACCCAGGAGACTCAGGAGTCAGACTGCTCTCTGCTGGACTGGAGGATCCACACTGCAGACTGGAGAAACTCAAGTATGTAGAGCGTTTATGTCAATGTTCATATCAGACATGTTGGAGTTATCAGGCTAGTTAAGACAAACATTCTGACCACCACTTGGACTAAGTTATATAAAGACTGTGTGTGTGTGTGAGTGTGTCCTGTGTGTGTGTGTGTCCAGTGTGAGTGTGTGTGTGTGTGTGTGTGCACGTGTATCAGTACACACACTGGACACACACACACACACACTGGACACACACAGACACTGGACACACACACACACACACACACACTGGACACACGCACACACACTCACACTGGACACACACTGGACAAACACACACACACACACACACTGGGCACACGCAACTGGACACACACACACACGCACACTGGACACACACAAACACACACACAGACACACACACACACTGGACACACACACAGACAAACATTCTTACCACCGCTTGTACAAAGTTAAATGCTGTGTGTGTGTGTGTGTGTGTGTGTGTGTGTGTGTGTGTGTGTGTGTGTGTGTGTGTGTGTGTGTGTGTATGTGAGAGAGAGTATCCCTCAATGACTGTCTGTTCTTCTGCTTACCGCTACAGTGTGGAACATGGTGGAGAGAACAGAATGAAACCTGGAGTTAGAAAATGTGAGTGTTGACTGTTGTGAAGAATATGACTAAGAATAAGTCTTAATTCAAGTGAAGTCAAAGTCAAAGACCACCATCATTACTTACTTGGTCATATTAAATATCAGCTGTAGTTCTACAGAAGCACAAATCAGGGACACCAAAGTTTACAAAGAGTTGCTTTGACAATGTGTGTGTCTGTGTATGTGTGTGACGTGTTCATGTTACTTTAGAAACGTGTGTGTGTTCAGGGTGTGTGTGTGTGTGTTCAGGGTGGGTGTGTCCAGTGTGTGTGTTTGTTCAGGATGTGTGTGTGTGTGTTCAGTGTGTGTGTGTTCAGTGTGTGTGTGTGTGTGTGTGTGTGTGTGTGTGTGTGTGTGTGTGTGTGTGTGTTCGTGTTACATTAGAAATGTGTGTGTGTGTGTGTGTCCAGTGTGTGTGTGTGTGTGTGCGTCCAGTCTGTTTGTGTGTGTTCAGGGTGTGTGTTCATGCATACAGGTGCCAGTGTGTGTGTGTGTGTGTGTGTGTGTGTGTGTGTGTGTCCAGTGTGTGTGTGTGTGTATCCAATTTGTGTGTGTGTGTGTGTTCAGGATATTTGTGTGTGTGTGTGTGTGTGTGTGTGTGTGTGTGTGTGTGTGTGTGTGTGTGTGTGTGTGTGTGTGTGTGTGTGTGTGTGTGTGTGTGTGTGTGTGTGTGTGTGTGTGTGTGTGTGTGTGTGTGTGTGTGTAATTATTGGGAATAAGTATGTTTTATATTACCATACAGCATAACATATGATCATTCAACAAGTCTCAAGTTACCTTAACTTCCCCTTTTGATACCTAGAAACATCTACATTAAATGAATTAGTGAAAAGTGAGTTAACATTCTAATGTGAATGATGATGATTTCTAATATTGTGTCTGGTTTCATCCATCAGATGTCTGTGATCTCACACTGGACCTAAACACAGTAAACAGACACCTCTCTCTGTCTGAGGAGAACAGAAAGGTGACATGTAGGAGAGAGGAGCAGCCATATCCTGATCACCCAGAGAGATTTGAGGTCTGTGGACAGGTGCTGTGTAGAGAGGGTCTGACTGGGCGCTGTTACTGGGAGGTAGAGTGGAGTGGGGAAGGGGCTGATATAGGAGTGGCATATAAAGGAATCAGCAGCAGAGGAGTGGGTAATGACCGTGTGATTGGATGGAATGACAAGTCCTGGAGTCTGTTCTGCTCTGACTACAGTTACTCTGCCTGTCACAATAATAATCCCACTACCATAGACGTCCCCTCCTCCAGCTCCCACAGAGTAGGAGTGTATCTGGACTGGCCAGCCGGCACTCTGTCCTTCTACAGAGTCTCCTCTGACACACTGACCCACCTGAACACATTCCACTCCACATTCACTGAGCCCCTCTATCCAGGGTTTAGGGTTTGGGATGTTGACTCCTCAGTGTCCCTGTAAATAATAACCATGGTAACACTGGACACACACACACACACTGGGAACACACACACTGGACACACACACACTGGACACAAACACTGGATACACACACACTGGAGAAACACCCACACACACATACACACACACACACACACTGGAAACACACACATACACACACACACACACACTGGAAACACACACATACACACACACACACACACACACACACACACTGGACAAACACAAACACTGGACACACTCACACTGGACATACACACACACACACACACTGGACACACACACACACACACTGGACACACACACACACACACTGGACACACACACACACTGGACACACACACACACACTGGACACACACACACTGGACACACACACACACACTGGACACACAAACACACACACACACACACACACACTGGACAAACACACACACACACACACACACACTGGACACACACACACTGGACACACTCAGGCTGGACCCACACACACACACACTGGACACACACACAAATACATACACACACCAGACACACACACACACACATACACTGGACACACACACACACACACACACACACACATACACACACACACACACACACACACACACACACACACACACTGGACACACACACACTGGACACACACAAACACACACAAACACACACACACACTGGACACACACAAAAACACACACACACATTGGACAAACACACACACTGGACACACACACTTGACATACACAAACACACACACACACACACACACACAAACAATGGACACACACAAACACACACAAACACACACACACACACTGGACAAACACACACACTGGACACACTCACACTGGACATACACACACACACACACTGGACACACACACTGGACACACACACCCACTGGACACACACATACACACACACACACACACACACACACACACTGGACAAACACACACACTGGACACACACACACTGGACACACTCACACTGGACATACACACACACACACACTGGACATACACTAGACACACACACACACACAATGTACACACACACACACACACACACTGAACACACACACTGGACACAGACACACACTGGACACACACACACTGGACACACACACACACACTGGACACACACACACACACAGACTGGACAAACACACACACACTGGACACACTCACACTGGACACACACACAAACACACACACACACACACACACTGGACACACACACGCAGGACAAACAC
>NW_028161880.1:0-1000 GCF_964263955.1 Coregonus lavaretus
GGCATGGGAAACGTGTGTTAAAGCAAGTGTTTGAGTGCCTCCTCTCTCTCTCTCATCTCTCTCTCTCTCTCTCTCTCTCTCTCTCTCTCTCTCTCTCTCTCTCTCTCTCTCTCTCTCTCTCTCTCTCTCTCTCTCTCTCTCTATCTGTCTCTTTCTCTGTCTCTGTCTCTGTCTCTCTCTCTCTCTCTCTCTCTCTCTCTCTGAATCTCTGATCGTTCGTTAGCAGTGTGTTAACTGTGTATTAGCAGTAATCAGTCATTAGTGTGTTTGGGTTAGCGGGGTGTTGTTGTTTGAGTGCCTCCTGCTGAAGCCTGATGTCCTCATTAGATACTAATGGGTCTTCTAGACATGCGTAAGTAGGTGTGTGAGTGTGTGCCTGTGTGAGAGAGTGAGTGCTAGGCTTCTACCGTGCTACCCTGAAAGACTACCCTTCAGCTTTTGCAGTAGGTCTTCAGGAGCACAGGATTGGCCACCCCCTGATCTAGGTAACAGTTTTAGTCAGGAGTCCCTATCAGAATCGGTCATGTGTTTCTAATAGCCATTCAGTGACCCTGATAAGAAGTGTTGTGGTGTTCGATGTACCAGACAACAAGTTCACTGTCACGTCACAAACTAAACCCATGATCCACAGATGGCCCAGAGTTCACTAGGGGTTCTGGATCTGTGCTACATAAGTGCATTTTGTGCAGCCCAGGGCCTACTGTAGCACCAGTCACAGTGCTGCGGGCAGTGTGTTTGAAAGGGCAGTCAGCTGATGTTGGGTTGGTGTCGGGCCAATGGGAAGACTTGAGTGGGGTCCTTCATTAGCACTGAGAGGTGTCCACAGCTCTGCCAGACTGAAACGAGAGGCCCAAAGCCCTGCCAGACTGAAACGCCATCCAGTCAGTCACTTTTCTGTTTATGTATTCATGTTCTGTTCTTTCTGATGGTTATCTGACATGAGCTACAGGTTACATTAATTAAACACTGCTGAACAGCAGATGGTATCGCTATAGCAGAC
>NW_028161879.1:0-1000 GCF_964263955.1 Coregonus lavaretus
AACAACAACAACAACATGGGCTACAGTCTGATTCTCTTCTCCCCATGTCTGCACTTGGATACTACCCCTCAAGGATTTAAAAGGAATGGACTGTTGTGAGGTAAATGGTGAAAACTCCCTCAAGACATGCTTGTACCAATTCTATGCTTTTAAATGAGGGGGAGTGAAGGAGCGCACACTTCTGTAGAAGGGTAGAGGAATGGGAACGCAGACAAGGCTTTATTCCAGCCACTCAGTATTGCGTTGGGGGTTGTAAATAACAAACACAATTCACATGAAGTTGTAAACACATTAACTGGACTCTGCAGCCTTTACAATTCAATTGGGAGTTTAAAGAGAAACAGATTTGATTTGTCTCGTGCCCTCTCGCCTTAGCAGTAAGATTCATGCATATTATTATCCAGTGGAGATGCCAGAATGAGGGTCAACACACACACACTGAGACACCATAAGGAGGTGGTACCATGGTAACAGGCCCTCCAAGTCAGCTGGAATCCCACAGATGGGCCTGACAGGCCTCTAAGTACCTACACACACATGCACACACACACACACACACACGCACGCACGACACGCACACACCTTGTCCATCTGCACATGGCAGGGAGACCACAGCTCTCATTATCTGTGATTCCCCACATCATCAGTTGTATTGAACCCTCAGTCAGGGTACAGAAAACCATGTATCCTATGTACTGTACCTGTATTAAGGGCTAGGATCACTGTCATCATTAAGTACCTTGTTCTTGATTCAGGATGATATAAAGGGTTCTAATGTGGCTTCAACTAAGCCAGTGTGGTTAGCTCCCTTGCAGCTCAGTGATGGTCAGTGGATGCCTTCTCATGGGTACCTTCTCTCCAGCTGCAGCAGCAATCTTCCACATGATCAACTACTGAACTACTGGTTCTCTCTCTCTCTCTCTCTCTCTCTCTCTCTCTCTCTCTCTCTCTCTCTCTCTCTCTCTCTCTCTCTCTCTCTCTTTCTCTCTCTCTCTCTCTC
>NW_028161878.1:0-21411 GCF_964263955.1 Coregonus lavaretus
ATCACAAAGCCCTGACCTCAATCCTACAGAACATTTGTGGGCAGAACTGAAAAAGTGTGTGCGAGCAAGGAGGCCTACAAACCTGACTCAGTTACACCAGCTCTGTCAGGAGGAATGGGCCAAAATTCACCCAACTTATCGTGGGAAGCTTGTGGAAGGCTACCCGAAACGTTTGACCCAAGTTAAACAATTTAAAGGCAATGCTACCAAATACTAATTGAGTGTATGTAAACTTCTGACCCACTGGGAATGTGATGAAAGAAATACAAGCTGAAATAAATAATTCTCTCTACTATTATTCTGACATTTCACATTCTTAAAATAAAGTGGTCATCCTAACTGACCTAAAACAGGGAATTTTCACTAGGATTAAATGTCAGGAATTGTGAAAAACTGAGTTCAAATGTATTTGGCTAAGGTGTATGTAAACTTCCCGACTTCAACTGTACATCAGAAAAAAACATACATTAAACCAGGGCTGCCCAACCCTCTTTCTAGAGATCTAGTGCCAGTAGGTTCAGTCCACTTATTAGCTGCTCACCTTAACTAGATTAATCATGTATGTTAGGGTAGGGTTGGACTGAAAACCTACAGGACTGCAGATCTCCAGGAAGAGGGTTGGGCAGCCCTGCATTACACAGTACATACAGTAAAATACCAAAAACCTGTGACTAAGGGAAGTGCTAATGGCCCTATTCACACTTGAGATAAGTAGACTTAACATGGACTTAAGTCCAAATTTGACTTCATGTTCATGTTAGTCAACTTATCTCAAGTCTGAATAGGGCCCTTAGTGTATAGGAGACTCTCTTACCTTCATGCACTCTATAACAGTAGTCCCTGTGGCTGTACTAGACCCAGACAATGACCTGTAGGGGTCAGAAGCCTTCCACTCCTCCAGCTGCCAGTGGGCTGGGAAGGACAGCTCTGTTGTGTCTGGTCCCTGGACCTCCAGGCTAGGGGGTCCATCCACGTGGCCCAGCTCAGGCATCTCCAGATCAGGCTTGGAGAGGGAGGAGGAGGAGGGTAGGAGGAAGTCTGTCTGGAAGTCCTGGAGGTGGTCCCGGGGGATGTGGAGGGATTTGGGGCGGCCGTCCCGGTAGTGACCTCCGTTGTGGCCATGCACGCGCCCCTCGGCATCCCCTAAGTTCTTCATGAGCGAGACACTCCGGACGGGCGGAGGGGGTTTGCGTTTGGACTTCTTCAGTGAGATGGAGCGAGAACGTAACCTTAGGCGACCGTCTGGGGGGAAGTTGCTGTCAGTTACGGAGATATTGTCGATGCTGGCGCTCCCATCCTCGGAGCTCCCACTGGGGTAGAGGAGGGCGTAGCTCTCGCCCCTCTCACCCCCCTCGCCGCGAGGGTAATGGTGGTGGTGCATCGCTGTTAAAACGCTGCCGCCGTTCCCGTTTGTCCCGTTACTGGCTCCAGGTAGTCCGCCGACGCCATACATCCCGCCGCAGACGTTATCCGCGGAGCAGAACGAGCCGGAATCCGTCGGCGTGGAAAGAGAACGCTCACGGAACTTAAATGCATTGGCGGCAGCGACAGAACGTGCCGATCTCTCCCTCCTCTCTCCTCCTCCCATCCCTCTCTCCGAACCACTCTGTTCGTCAGTGGGGCTAGCCGCCGCCCCCTCTGTCTCGCTCCGCCTCCCCATCATCATCCCTATGGTGCCTGGGTGCCTGTGTCCGGAAGGTTCCGATATTGACGTGAACGAACTAGAGTGAGACTGCGACCCTGAGCTCACGGAGAGTCCCGAACTGGTCTGAGAGGGGCACATCAACCCCCCACCCTGCCCCCCAACCATCCCCACCATCCTTACCCCCTTGGGCATGGTCGCAGGTCCCTTCCCCAGCGGACTTGGAGCTATACTATAACTATAGGCCTCGTTCCAGGCTCCTGGGGAGAAGGTGGAGCCCTTGGGGCCGTTCCAGGACTGAGAGGGGGAGTTGGAGCAGAGGAGGGCGGCAGAGTGGTCCATGGTGCCCAGGGTAGGAGGTGGGGTCCTGGGGGACTGGGGAAGGCTGGGGTCCAGGTCACTATGGGTCTTCCTCAGGGGTATGTGCTGGACAGGGGTGTCTGTGACAGGCTCCAGAGACCGGGGCTGGCCTCCTCCACCACAGCCCAGGGACGGAGAGGGGGAACAGGGGGAACACGATCCCTGGAGGAGGTCTACACCCAAGAGTTTACCCTCACCTAGGGAGAGAGAGAGGAAGAGACTATTGAGTTACTCATGGACAAAAAGAGAGGTTGTCTCATTGATAATGAGGAAGCATTCTGACTCACTTAACATCAGAATAATGTTTTCCTGCGCTTGCCTACATTAAGAATGAAACTTTATTTGAAGTTTCGGAGACATCTCCTGAGAAAAGACCTTGGGTAACTCATTACCTTCTACACAGTCAGCTCAGGTCTGGTCTGTTTCTTTACATTTATTCATTCATGAAAATAGTGCGAGGAGGAGAAAAACAACTCTCTCTCTCTCTATACGTCACTCTACCACTTTCTCTCCTTCCCTCTTTTCTCTCTCTCTCTTTCCCTGTTCCGCCATCTCTCTTTTTCTCTCTTTTTCTCTCTTTCCCTCTCTCCCTCTGCAGTTTTTTCGGATAGAGGAGTGGAGTGAAGGAAGGAAGAGCTGGGTGTTGCCATGGCAACAGCTACCTGTTCTGTCATTGGGGCAATGGTAATGGTGAGATAATGAGAGAGCGAGAGAGAGAGGGAGAGAGAGAGAGGGTGCAGCAGAAAACACACATGGGTACAGTGCATCTAACTGGAAATCAGGTGCCCACCTAAAATACACAACGCACCTAACCTTACCAAGCTAGTCTCAACACACCTAACTCAGAGGCACACATACACTACTGCACTGACACTGTATTGCACAGGCAGAGAAAGGGAGAAAGATGACACGTGGTTTGATACAGTGACAAACCGAGAGAGAGATGCAGGGAGAATGATGGAGCGAGAGAGAGAGAGAGAGAGAGCGAGAGAGAGAGAGAGAGAGAGAGAGAGAGAGAGAGAGAGAGAGAGAGAGAGAGAAAGAATGATAG
The DNA here is from genome assembly GCF_964263955.1 of Coregonus lavaretus. Classification (NCBI taxonomy): domain Eukaryota; kingdom Metazoa; phylum Chordata; class Actinopteri; order Salmoniformes; family Salmonidae; genus Coregonus; species Coregonus lavaretus. Next base: position 3,054 of record NW_028161878.1, read on the forward strand.
AGAATGATAGAGTTGAAGAGATTCTGGGAAAATGAGAGCGAGGGGAGAATAAAAGATAGATTGAGAGAGAGAGAGTCCTGAAAGAGAGTGAGATACTCTACTGTAGATGGATGAGAATTAAGAGGAGAGGGAGGATGGGAAAGGAGGGGGAGAGAAGGGGAGAGGCGTCCAATGACAAAGCAGTTGCTATGCCAAAACCAGGAGGAGGTTTGGAGGGTGAGTGTCAGAATGCTGCAGCTATGATGACCAGAGCGTACTACCAAAAACACACACTACACACACACACACACTACACATGCACGCACTCGCACACACACACACACAAAACCTAAATAGATGACCGAAAATAGAGTAGATAGAATGTAACCAAATAGATAGGATAAACAACTTAGATTCTGTACGCAGTGATGCTTACACACAAACACATTCACACACACTACCCACACCCATCTCCTGCCTTCCCCATCTCCATCCCTTACCTGTGACGTCCAGGGGTAGCAGGTGAGCGGGGGTGCGTCGTCCCAGGTGCCAACGGGGTTTCTCGGCCACGGGGGGTCCCAGGGAGGTGCTGCTCCACCCCACTAGAGGGCGATCTGACCCACAGGGGGACGGGGAGGGAGAGTGGGACAGGTCTGTACCCCTACTGATACTCACTGAGGAGGTCTCATCCTCCTCACACACCTGCCCCTTAGACGCCGGCTGAAGGAGAGAGGAGGAGGGAGGAGAGGGTATAGGTGAGAGAGGAGTGATGGGAAGGAAGGAGTTGCACTTAGATTCATAGACTAGAGAATATTTGTGCTGTGAAGTTTCAGATTCACATGAAACTCTCATTTTCTGTTTGAAATCAAGTAGTCAACTTCAATCATGTAGCAATGGAGAAATGTATTTCCATTATCAAACAATATGCTACCATGTCCAAATACATAGTACCCAGCACCTAAAAATCAGCTGTAGAACATTTGTACAAGAACTACAATACAGGTCAGTAAAGGTAAATTAAAGTGCAAATTAAATCAAATAAAGGTGTTTATATTTGCCAGGAAGATGAACTCCGGTCTCTTGATGTTGAGGGAGACAGGGGAGCGACTGAGGGTGGTGGACGTGTCGTCAGAACTCTGGGAGGACGCTGTTGGGTGGCGGAAGGTCTGGCCTGTTAGCTTGGTGTCATACAGCTGCTCTTCAAAGTCTGGTAGAAACACATACACATACACACATGAATGGTGTTAAGACACACATTGTGTCAGACATACACACACACACACAGACAGTTACACACATGCACGCACACACACAGCAACAGACACGGGCACGCACATAAACACACACACATACACACACAAGACACAACAACCTCAGAGTTAGTCAAGTTGCAGAACATCCATCCCGTTAGCTGCTTCTTGAAGTCTGCTTGGAGCAGTTAGCCACATGCAAGGAGTGGAGGCTTGGAGGAGTGGAGATCTAACACAAGAGAACAAAATGTGGAGTCCACCTCTTGCATTGATTCTTTAGCACTCACTGATTCACTCCTCTCTCCCGTTTCCCTCTATTTTTCTTGCACTCTCTTTGGGAATGTTTCTCTCCACCTCCTCTCTCTACCTTCTCCTGCCTCTCTCTCTTTCTTTCTTGTCCCTTGTTGCTCCCTCGCTGTCTTGCCCTGCTTCTCTCTGTCTCTCTCTTCCCCTGCTTCTCTCTCTATCTCTCTGTCCTCCTCTCCTCCCGTTTCTCTAGAAGCTGCAGGACTCCACCTCAGGCCATTGTAAACATACTGATTATCATTCCACAACCCACCCCCCTTAAAAGTCCCCAAACACAACCCCCTAGCCATTCATTTGGCCCAAAACACACTCCTCCACTCCCCAACCCCTCTCCACTCATCCCAGCAGCCCCATATCCCTCCACACACACACAGATCCACGTATGCGAGCACACACACATATCACCCCAAGCCCTGTCCCGCCCCCAAACTCCTTCAGACAATATTTGGGGAGTGGGGGGGGGGGGGGGGGGGGGGGGGGTGAGTGAACTTGCTCTCTGGGACAATATAGATGCCTTCCTCCTGGTGTAGGGTTGCCTAGCAATGCCAGTCGCCTGGAAATAATGGAATACCACTTGAATCAACAATGGCCCCCAGCAAATCCCCCTTAAGGGAAGAGGGAAGACCTGCCCACTGATTATAGTTGCGACAAAATGACCACCTTACTGGGAGCCTGTGGTTGTCAGGTCTGGTTCTGGTTAGGCTATAGCAAAACAGATCTGGCAACTTGGACATCTTGCTTCTTACTAAGAAATACTTTACTTATAGATTTTCAATTATGAGGACAAGAGACAGTAACATAAAATGTAACATCCCCAGTTAACTTAGGACTCCTCAAGATGAACTGATTATAACCTTACAGTGAATGTGGAATGAAAGAGAGTACCAGCAACAACTTCTTTATGACTTTGTTGATTGCATTGCCTCACTTGTTTTGCTGTATTTGCTGCACTGTCATGAAATCAAATCAAATACAATTTTATTGTCACATGTGCCGAATACTACAGGTGTAGAACTTACCGTGAAATGCTGACTTACAAGCCCTTATCCAACAATGCAGTTTAAAGAAGAATAAGAGTTGAGAAAAAATATTTACTAAATAAACTAAAGTAAAAAATGAAAGAACAACAATAAAGAGGCTATATACAGGGATACCGGTACCGAGTCAATATGCGGGGTACAGGTTAGTCCAGGTAATTTAGGTAATATGTACATGTAGGTAGGGGTAAAGTGACTATGCATTAGGCAGTCTTATGGCTTGGGGGTAGAAGCTGTTCAGAAGCCATTTGGACCTAGAATTGGCGATCCGGTACTGCTTGCCGTGCAGTAGCAGCGAGAAAAGTCTATGACTAGGGTGGCTGGAGTCTTTGGAAATTTTGAGGGCCTTCCTCTGACACCGCCTGGTATAGAGGTCTTGGATGGCAGGATACTTGGCCGCAGTGATGTACTGGGCCGTACCACTGTTGTGTCGTCAGCAAACTTAATGATGGTGTTGATGTCGTGCTTTGCCACGCAGTCATCGGTGAACAGGGAGTACAGAAGGGGACTAAGCACACATACCTGAGGGGCACCCATGTTGAGGATCAGCGTGGCATATGTGTTGTTGCCTACCCTTACCACCTGGGGGCGGCCCATCAGGAAGTCCAGGATCCAGTTGCAGAGGGAGGTGTTTAGTCCCAGGGTCCTTAGATTAGTGATGAGCTTTGAGGGCACTATGGCATTGAATTCTGAGCTGTAGTCAATGAACAGCATTCTCACGTAGGTGTTCCTTTTGTCCAATTGGGAAAGGGCAGTGTTGAGTGCAATAGAGATTGTCTCATCTGTGGATCTGTTGGGGCGGTATGCAAATTGGAGTGGGACTAGGGTTTTTGGGATGACGTGAGTGCTACGGGTCTGTAGTCATTTAGGCAGGTTACCTTAGTGTTCATGTGCACAGGGACTATGGTGGTCTGCTTGACAGGGACAGGTTGAAAATTACACTTGCCAGTTGATCAGCGCATGCTCGGAGTACATGTCCTGGTAATCCGTCTGGCTCTGCGGCCATATGAATGTTGACCTGTTTAAAGGTCTTACTCACATCGGCTACGGCGAGCGTGATCACACAGTCGTCCGAAACAGCTGGTGCTCTCATGCATGCTTCAGTGTTGTTTGCCTCGAAGCGCGCATAGAAGTAATTTAGCTCGTCTGGTAGGCTTGTGTCACTGGGCAGCTTGTGGCTGGGCTTCCCTTTATAGTCCGTAATAGTTTGCACTGCCACATCCGACGAGCATCGGAGCCGGTGTAGTAGGATTCAATCTTAGTCCTGTATTTACGCTTTGCCTGTTTGATGGTTCGTCCGAGGGCATAGCGGGATTTATTTTAAGCGTCTAGGTCAGAGTCCTGCTCCTTGAAAGCGGCAGCTCTACCCTTTAGCTCAGTGCGGATGTTGCCTGTAATCCATGGCTTCTGGTTGGGGTATGTACGTACAGTCACTGTGGAGACAACGTCATCAATGCACTTTTTGATGAAGCCGGTGACTGATGTGGTATACTCCTCAATGCCATCGGATGAGTCCCGGAACATATTCCAGTGTGCTTGCAAAACAGTCCTGTAGCTTAGCATCTGCGTCATCTGACCACTTCCGTATTGAGCGAGTCACTGGTACATCCTACTTTAGTTTTTGCTTGTAAGCAGGAATCAGGAGGATAGAATTATGGTCAGATTTGCCAAATGGAGGGCGAGGGAGAGCTATGTACGCATCTCTGTGTGTGAAGTAAAGGTGGTCTAGATTTTTTTTTTGTCTTGTTGCACATGCTGGTCGAAATTAGGTCAAACAGATTTAAGTTTCCCTGCATTAAAGTCCCCGGCCACTAGGAGCGCCGCCTCTGGATGAGCATTTTCTTGTTTGCTTATGGCTTTAGGGTTGAGTGTGGTCTTAGTGCCAGCATCGGTTTGTGGTGGTAAATAGACAGCTACAAAAAATATAGACGAAAACTCTCTTGGTAAATAGTGTGGTCTACAGCTTATCATGACATACTCTACCTCAGGTGAGCAAAACCTTGAGACTTCCTTAATATTTGATTTTGTGCACCAGCTGTTATTGACAAATAGACACAGACCGCCACCCCTTGTCTTCTGGAGGCAGCTGTTCTGTCTTGCCGATGCACAGAAAAACCAGCCAACTGTATATTATCCATGTCGTCGTTCAGCCACGACTCAGTGAAACATAAGATATTACAGTTTTTTATGTCCCGTTGGTAGGATAGTCTTGAACGGAGCTCATCCAGTTTATTCTCCAATGATTGTACGTTGGCCAATAGAATGGATGGTAGAGGCGGGTTACCCACTCGCCGGACTTGGGTCCCCTGTATCTGCGTCTTCTCTTCACGCGAATGACAGGGATTTGGGCCTGGTCGGTTTATCTGGAGTAAATACTTCGCGTCCGACTCGTTTAAGAAAAAATATTTGTCCAGTTCGAGGTGAGTAATCTCTGTTCTGATATCCAGAAGCTCTTTTCGGTCATAAGAGACGGTGGCAGAAACATTATGTACAAAATAAGTTACAAATAACGTGAAAAAACACAAAATAGAACAATTGGTTAGGAGACCGTAAAACAGCAGCCATCCCCTCCGCCGCCATTACACTCATTTCTCAAATCTGAGTGAGTGCCAGTCTGTTTATGTTATAATGTCAACTCCTTGTCACCTTCTCACCAAGGCAAATTCTGGGTATGTGTAAATGTAATTGGCAAATAAAGGTGATTCTGATTCCGATTGCCATGGCAAAAAAATGTTGGCTTGACAAGGAGCAATTGAGTTGGCAAGAGCACAAACAGATCTGGGATAATAATATATATAATATGCCATTTAGCAGACGCTTTTATCCAAAGCGACTTACAGTCATGTGCGCATACATTTTTACGTATGGGTGGTCCCGGGGATCAAACCCACTACCCTGGCGTTACAAGCGCCATGCTCTACCAATTGAGCTACAGAGGACCACAATTATCAGGCTACATGAAATCTGCTTTGTGGTGCAAAAATATCTAACAAAAATCTATGCCAGTGATTCTGTTTAATGTATTAGTCTAGCCACTGGGAGTAGAATAATCTGTCCTAGTCTATCAGACTGCAGTCTCAGTCTTTCAACATCACAAAACGCCCCTATTCTCATCCAAGGCTGCTCTTAATGTGAGATGACACCAGCAGCAAAAAGGTATAGACAAGTATGCCACTGTAAATGTAGGAATTAATTAATCATGATATAGAAATAACAGAATAAGAGTTTTTATAAAATGGTGGTATTACAAGGAGGACAGATATAGGTGAGTTTTATATACCAGATAATATAGAGCTGTCTATTGAAAAATTTGATTTAAAATAGATTAAAAAAGAAGTTAATCTCAATTGGATGTTTGTCTCTAAATATGCAGATTTGGAGGAAAGTGAGTTAGTTGGATTCAAGGACAGCAACTCTCTCTCCAGACATGACTGAGCAGCTTAACACTGTCTCCATCCCAAATGGCACCCTACTCCCTCTATAGTGCACTACTTTTGACCAGGACCCATCGGGCTATGCTGCTTTTCGACTGGAACACCAGTGTTGCACTAGTCTATCCACCCTTACTGTATGTTATACTAGGGAGATTGTGTTTCCTTAACTATGGCTGACAGTGAAGACTTGTGAAGAAGAGAAGAATCAACAACCTCTGCATAATCAAAACAGTTGCTTTGTGAGAAGATGTTAAAGTTCACAGTTAGCCATTGTTATGCAAATGATAGCTGAAAAGTATCAGTGGCCTGGCTTTGGCCCCAAATGAGAGCAGGTCAACCTGAGCCATGGCCCAGTGAGACACGGGTGCTGGCCTGCATAGATGGAAAAGTCTGAGCCTTTTGGGAAAAACACTGAGGTAAATCCTGTATGGAAATGTGACAATATATTTAGGGAATAAGGTGCCATTTAGGATGCTTTAATTAGCATAACCAAGCACAGTTTTGCCCTTTAAAAGCTATAAGATTGATGCTAAAACATGCAAATGCTAAATCCAGAGCAATTAAAACTGAGATCTGCATTAGAGGAAAAAGCGCAATTGGCCACCCCAGGCGCATTTGTTATTGTTATTGTTTTGTTTGTTAAATGGCGGAGAGGAGCTCCAGCATAAAGGGGAGAAATAAATCGTGGTAGACACTCCACTGTTCTATCGCACGTGCAATGATGTAAAAAACTAACAAAAAAAGTGTTCATTGTAGTAACGTCTTTGTTGTAATATCACAAACAGACTTGGCAGTTTCAACACTACGGATTCCAACTTAAAAGTAACAATGCAATGAGTCGAAAATAGTGACTGGAGTTGCTGTGCCTAATGGCACCCTATTCCCTATGTAGTGCATTACTTTTGACCAGGGCCCATAGGGAGCTAGTTGGGACAAAATGATACGCTTGCTACTGTTTGTTATGCAAGCAGAAAAAGGCACAGTGATGCCGAAACGTTGGTGGTTTACCCAATAAATTACTGGGAGCTTGTATATAGAGTGTGCGACTCTCTTTATTTATTTTTACGCTAATAATACTCAACAGGAATCATTCAACTGAATACACAGAACACACACACACAGAATAATTTGCCAATTAGCTAGATGTGATGCAACTCAAATTCAACTCACCGGATCCCATGCAGAGATAGAGGGAGGAGGATGGCAGGCAGAGAGAGCTAGTCCATATGGTTACTGATAGTAGGGAATACACTACATTATAGTAAAGGAATGGGAGAGGGCTATTGGCACTGGTGGGTGTGTGAAGGTATGCTAGACACTCCCACACACACACACAATGATAATTAGGGCCAGCCCCCGCCCCCCCATCATTAACCCCTTGTCCAGACAAGTCGCCCTCTCCACTCATGCATCACTAAGTGTGTGTGTTTGGTTTGTATGCACTGTATCTGTGTGTGTGTGTGTGTGCCCTTTCATACTCAGACCCAGCCACCCCTAACAAGACAAGCAACCGGGACCGGTTAAAAATGGGGTCACCCTTTCTTATCTCTCCAGTGAAGGAATGGGGGAGTACATGAGGAACAATACCCCTCTTTCAGTCCTACGAGGTCGTCTGATAATGTACAGCCTGTCTATCCCTCTTCTGTCTCATTCTTTTCTTCTGTCCATCTCTGTCTGGTTAAGTGCCAAATGGCACCATATTCCCTTTGTAGTGCACTACTTTTGACTAGGGGGCTATGGGGAACCGTATGGGCCCTGGTCAAAAGTAGTGCACTGGTCAAAAGTAGTGCACTATATAGGGAATAGGGTGACATTCGGGATGCAAGCTCTGTCTCATTCCTCTGTACTCATGATTGAACATTGACAATCGATGATTAGCCTATTCTAAGAGGGCCTTAGGGTTGGTGGAAATGCGATGGGTTGTTTTGTCCAGTTATGACTGTCAATTTGGAGTTTGTTGTAGCTAGTGGCCTATTTTAGTGACCAGAGTAATGATTCCTTTCCACTCTGTCTTTGTTGATTACATGAAAATGATCAGCAGTAATAATTTAGGTAATATCTCCTCAATATTACTTACACTTATCCAGTCCTTCAAGGACTCAGACGGAGGGTTGACAAGGGAATGAGGAAAGGATACAAGGACAGAAGGGGTGAAGGTAGCAAGGGGTCAAGGGGGGAAGGAAGGGAGCCATTTAGCAGATTGGAATCAACCCCAGGTCCAACTAAGTGAGTGGCAATCAGTGGTCTCATGTCAGATCAGTGATAATTTGAAGGAAGGAAGGATGCATTTCAAAAGTATTCGAACAGGGCCTTGAACACAAAACTCACAATCTCTATGGTTACATCCCAAATGGCACCCTATTCCCTATGTACAAGGCCCATAGGGCTCTGGTCAAAAGTAGTGCACTACATAGGGAATAGGATGCCATTTAGGACACAGCCTATGTCTAGCGCTGTCCCTATAGAAGGACCACTACAGTAGTTGACCATAAGGCTTGTTTTAACAACAGTTCAATAGCCAGTATTGAACAGAGAGAATAACAATAGCTTATCTGCCTGTATAATGGGACTGATACCATTAACATCTAGCTCCTGTAGCGCACAGGCCTGCACACCTCTTTACAGTTGACAAACGACTATAGGGCTTCTAAACTAACACACACACACACGAACACACACATGCAAGCATGCAAACACAAACACACACACATACACACACAGACACACACACACACACACACACACACACACACACACACACACTAACCCTGCAGCTAACGCTAACGCAAACCGTGACCACACTCTAATTTAGGACCAAGAAGACAGACCATTAATAATGAGAACAGACCATTTAACCAGTTAAATAGTTACATGGGTCTAATAGTTGAAATACCCTGAAGTGAATTTGACTTAACTCAAGCAACAACGGTACTAATAAAATAGTCTCGAAAGTGCAAGCTCTGCATTTCTAGGCAAGATATAGTGAACTTGGCCTCCCAAGTGGTGCAGTGGTCTAAGGCACTGCATTGCAGTGCTTGAGGCGTCACTACAGACCCGGGTTCGATCCCAGGTTGTGTCACAACCAGCCGTGACCGGGAGTCCCATAGGGCGGCACACATTTGGCCCAGCGTATTCCGGGTTAGGGGAGGGTTTGGCCGGGGGGGCTTTACCTGGCTCATCGTGCTCTAGCGACTCCTTGTGGCGGGCCGGGCGCCTGCAGGCTGACTTCGGTCGGCAGTTGAATGGTTTTTCCTCCGACACATTGGTGCGGCTGGCTTCCGGGTTAAGCGGGCGGGTGTTAAGAAGTGCGGTTTGACGGGTCATGATTTGGAGGACGCATGACTCGACCTTCACCTCTCCCAAGCCCATTGGGGAGTTGCAGCAATGAGACTGGATCGCAATTAGATATCATAAAATTGGGGGTAAAATACATAAAATAAATACATAAAAAATATATAGTGAACTACCAGGCAAGTTTTATGAAGCGCACCTCAAGAAGGTGAAAGTATTTCAGATATGTGTTTGACTTAAGAGCACACTTCTATTCTCACTCTAAATACATCATTTATCATTGGATAATTGTTGGTAAGGGTAATGGCACTCCAACAGGACACTGATTTACTCAAATGAATGTTTATCACGTATATTGCTGCCCTGTAGCTATGGCCTATGCTACCCTTTTGATATCCATGTCCCCAGTTTGCTAATGATAATGCTAATGCTAATTGATAATTTGTTATGTTTAGTCCAGGCAGTCTCCTAAGTTTGTACTTATATTAAGCCCATATTCTTCCCATAATCTCCTGGCACTACTTTGTCATGTCTGCACCTTTCTATGTTATTCCTAATGTTCCCCTCTTGTCTTCCTTCCAGACCACCACATCCTTCCTAATCCAACACATCCAATCCTTTCTCCAAGGCCTTACAAACCCCAACTCCTGACCTCCATCCAAACCCTCTCTCCATGTGCCTTTCTGTGCGTTCCTGTGTTCAACTGTGTGTGTAATAAATACCGCTAAACCTGGATTCCTCATCTCCATCATTGCATTCTGACCGATGTGCCATGGTGGCAGCAGAGTTCCTAAACCAGCCAGTCCTTCCTTCTTTTAATAATGGATATCAATAAAATCCAAAGCCATTATAACTATTATAGAACTGTTCTTATTTGGAATATTGAAGACATAGAGGTGCTTCATAAATACAGGGACTTATGGATGAGGCACAGTAGGAATACCTTAGACTTATGGACAGTACAGTAAGACCTGGGTGTAGTGGCTGAGATGCTGAGTGCAGTGTGTTTGTGTGTGTGTGGTGGGGTGCTGAGTACCTCACTGTTCTATACTGTACTGTAGAATTATACAATCCATGAAATAAAGATACATGCACACTGGTGAATGATCCCACAGTTTATTGTGCGGGTATCTATTCTTTAATTCATGAGTTAACTTTTTGTACCCATCACCTGGAAGTTATTGGATGTATGTACACTATGTTTGAAACTATAATATAATATACATTCTTATGGTAGTGTATCCATCGTCCATCTACTACTATCTATTGGGTTTCTAATAACACATACACACACACTAATCCATTCAATCTGAGACATTGGCCAGTTTAACACACACACACACACACAGACACACACACTAATCCATTCACTCTGAGACATTGGCCAGTTTAACACACACACACACACAGACACACACACTAATCCATTCAATCTGAGACATTGGCCAGTTTAACACACACACACACACACACACACACACACAGACACACACACACTAATCCATTCAATCTGAGACATTGGCCAGTTTAACACACATACAGTACAGTCAGCAACACACAGATGGGGAGAGAGAGAAATAAAACAGAGAGAGATTGAAAGAAGGAAGAGAGAACGAGAATGAGAGCGAGGGGAAGAGAGGGAAGGTAAAAGGAGGGAAATGCAACCTGATGATGCATTGGCAGTAAGTAAGCGTTCATTCATTCATTTATTCATCTGTTCATTCAGTGAAGGGTGAAGGGAAGGCTTAACCTACAGAGATAATTCTGCATCCCAAATGGCACCCTATTCCCTATATAGCGCCCTATGGTCTGGTCAAAAGTAGTGCACTGTATAGGGAATAGGGTTCCATTTGGGATGCACCCATAATCTAAACTGCCAATCTAAACCAGGGTAACTGATCACACAGAAGGGCAGTCATGGGTTAGTATGAGGCAGAGGGGGAGAGAGAGAGAAGGAGGCAGAGAGAGAGAGGGGGGGGGTTGAAAGAGAGTGTGGGAAAGAGAGAGAGAGGGTTAGGGAGAGAGAGAGAGAGAGAGAGAGAGAGAGAGAGAGAGAGAGAGAGAGAGAGAGAGAGAGGAACACACATACACACGGAGCAGCATCCTTGGTATAAACAGAGAGGAGAATGGAATGAATTACTGTAAAGATGGCAGCAAGGTCCCCTCACATCGACCTCCTCTCTCTCAAACACACACACATACACACACCATCACATAAAAACACGTCAGCGGCATCTTCCATCACATAAACAGAGATTGTCACCCCTCGTCCTCCTCCTCTCTCCCCAACCTACATCCTCCACCCCATGCATACTCCCGACACGGAGACACTCCCAACACACGCAAACACTCCTGACACACACACACAGACCCGACATACACACACACTCCCGACACACACACACCCAGGGTTAGTTACTGTACCTTGCAGCAGGCTCTGCAGGTTAAGCTGAGCCTCCTGATGGAGCTCCTGAACACAGTCCGGCCTGCTCCACGAGCCAAACACATTCACGCTCTGTTGCCATGGAGACCGGAAGTGGCCCGATGTCGCCGTCGCCGTCGACGACGAAGCCGCACTACGCTTCGACTCCGAGTCCAAGTTGGTGTTGGCTGGAGAGAGGAATGGAGAGAAGAGAGAGGTAGAGAGGGGAGAGGGAGGAGGGAAGGAGGGATAGAAGATGGATAAAGAGGGTGGTGAAAGGCGGGGGAGAGGGAGAGGGAGGGTGGAGAGATGCAGGGGGAGATGAAGGGAGGAGAGGGGAGACAGTGGTAGTGAGGGAGCGGGGAGAGAGGAGAGAGAGGTAGAGCAAGAGAACAGAGAGAGAGGGGGGAGGCAGAGATACAGACAGAGATGGAGAGAGCGAGAGAAGTGAAGGCAGAGGGAAGGAGAGATACAGAGATCGAGATGCAAATACAGAGGGAGCGATGCAGAGAGAGGGAGGGGGAGGAGGGACAGAGAGAGAGGGAGGGGGAGGAGGGACAGAGAGAGAGGGAGGGGGGGAGGAGGGAGAGAGAGATCATACGTAAATACAAATTTATGACATTTGCATAACTAACACCCAGAGACTTGTGTTACATAATAGCTGGGTGTGAAGGGAGGGATTGTTATTAGAGAAAGGAAAGGAAGGTGTGTATGTGTGTGCGTGTGCGTGTGCAACAAGATATCACAGTCTGACTTCATCTCTGTACGTCCTTAGACAAAGGTCTATTTTTAATGAGTAAACTGACTTAATTGCCTGACTTTCTGTGACAAACGTGTTAAATGTAGGCACACAGAAACAACTCTAGGGTTAAATTGAGCCATTTATTTCGACTGGGTTAAGTTAAAGGGATACTTCGAGATGTTGGCAATGAAGCCCTTTATCTACTTCCCCACAGTCAGATGAACTCATGGAAACCATTTTTATGTCTCTACATCCAGTATGAAGGAAGTTAGAGGTAGTTTCGCGAGCCAATGCTAACTAGCATTAGCGCAATGAATGGAAGCCTAAGGTATCTACTAGCATGCTTGAAGTTACCATAGACTTCCAGTCATTGCTCTAACTCTAGTTAGCAATTGCGCTAACGCTAGTTAGCAACTTCCTTCAAACTGCACGAAGAAACATAAAAATGGTATCCACGAGTTCATCTGACTCTTGGGAAGTAGATAAAAGGCTTAATTGCCAAAATCCTGAAGTATCCCTTTAAGGGTTAAGGTTTGGATAGGGTTAAAACTTCAGGCATTGATTCCAACTGGGCTTGCTAAATCATTGTGGTTGGATGGTGGAGTGGTCTAAGCTCTGGCTCTGTAGACTGCGGGTTCAATTCCAGAGTGGGGCACTCCTTTTTTAGTTTAGTTTTTGCCCCTAGTGGCCGGTTTTGACGGCGTCTCCCAACATGCACAAACGTCAAATTTCGCCTTGGATCTAGAGTTATCCCTCTGGTGTGTGTGTGTGTTGTCAGGAAGAGTAGGGGAGGGAGGGAGCAGGCTCCCACACAGCTGAATAATAAAACAGTTAGATAATCATCATAACAAAAATATCACTGAAATCAGCATAATCAGCATAAACAGGACAACAATTCATAAATCCATAACAAATCATAACATCAATCAGAGAGAGGGAGAGGAATCAGAAGCTTAATGTGTGATCTGCAAAGAAAACAGAGAGAGACAAAGAGAGAGGGAGAAGAGAGAGGAGGGAAAGAGAGAGGGGAAGAGGGAGTGACTGACAGACAGAAAGAGATATTGAGAAAGAGAGAGAGAGGGAGGGAGAGAGCGGTACAGAGAGAGAGAGAGAGAGAGAGAGAGAGAGAGAGAGAGAGAGAGCGAGAAAGAAAGAAAGAAAGACATAAAGAGGGGACAGTATGGTAGCTCCAGTACAGGGAAAACCTCTTATCTCCCATAAGGTTAGCAGAGTCTACTTAATTACAAGTTCAGCAGCAGTTCCTCTACACTGGAATGAATGTGCTCTTCCTCCTCGCCACTCTTCTCCTCCCCTCCTCTCCTCTCCTTTCTCTTATGTAACCACAGTGATTTAGAGGAGGAGAGGAAAGCTGGAGGGATAACAGAAAATAAGGAAAACAGACAGCTGTCTATGCATCGCTGGGCACTGAAGGGTGTGTGTGTGTGTGTGTGTGTGTGTGTGTGTGTGTGTGTGTGTGTGTGTGTGTGTGTGTGTGAGAGAGAGAGAGAGAGAGAGAGAGAGAGAAAGTTAGAGGTCAACCTCCGTTGACGTGCAATTAACCACATACCGAAACAAAACGAACTATGCAAGACTTAGTATGCAAACTAAGAATTTAAGAGATTTTGTAGTAGGCAGAATGCATCAGAGTAGGATTCTATTGCATTGACAGGCATCTGACTCAGGCCTGTACTCTACACAGACTGGTGCGCCATAACCAATCAAAGCTGCAGTAGTCCTGTATACAAATAGACCATTGCCACATATGGATCTGTGCTATTCACTTTGAACTGGACTGTTTTTACAGCATGAGCAGTCCTGAGTAGATGCCCTTGTTTTGAGATCAAAGCGAGAGCTACATTTAGCGACGTGTGCACCTTTATACATTTGTTCATATCCTTTGCTAGTTAGTGAGTTATTAGCCCAGTTATAGATCATTTGTTGACAACAATGGCATATAGAAGCAAACCGGATGGGCATCAAGAAAATGATCGGAGAGTTTGAGGGTAGAGGAAGTTCAGGAGTAAAAACAAACAAAATTGTTTGATTAATTATTGTAAAATTGACTGTGTCCATAAAATGTATATAGTATGTATAAGCTGGAAGTAGAGGCCTAAGCGTTGTTGTTCACTAGTTTACTCCAATTAGGTAAGGGGTGGTGGGGTTGGAAAGTAATAAAGGGAAATATATATATTTTTTAAAGGATATGTACAGTTGAAGTCGGAAGTTTACATACACCTTAGCCAAATACATTTAAACTCAGTTTTTCACAATTCCTGACATTTAATCCTAGTAAAAATTCCCTGTCTTAGGTCAGTTAGGATCACCACTTTATTTTAAGAATGTGAAATGTCAAAATAATAGTAGAGAGAATGATTTATTTCAGCTTTTATTTCTTTCATCACATTCCCAGTGGGTCAGAAGTTTACATACACTCAATTAGTATTTGGTAGCATTGCCTTTAAATTGTTTAACTTGGGTCAAACGTTTCGGGTAGCCTTCCACAAGCTTCCCACAATAAGTTGGATGAATTTTGGCCCATTCCTCCTGGTGTAACTGAGTCAGGTCTGAAGGCCTCCTTGCTCGCACATGCTTTTTCAGTTCTGCCCACAAATGTTCTATAGGATTGAGGTCAGGGCTTTGTGATGGCCACTCCAATACCTTGACTTTGTTGTCCTTAAGCCATTTTGCCGCAACTTTGGAAGTATGCTTGGGGTCATTGTCCATTTGGAAGACCCATTTGCGACCAAGCTTTAACTTCCTGACTGATGTCTTGAGATGTTGCTTCAATATATCCACATCATTTTCATGATGCCATCTATTTTGTGAAGTGCACCAGTCCCTCCTGCAGCAAAGCACCCCCACAGCATTATGCTGCCACCCCCGTGCTTCACGGTTGGGATGGTGTTCTTCGGCTTGCAAGCACCCCCTTTTTCCTCCAAACATAACGATGGTCATTATGGCCAAACAGTTATATTTTTGTTTCATCAGACCAGAGGACATTTCTCAAAAAGTACGATCTTTGTCCACATGTGCAGTTGCAAACCGTAGTCTGGATATTTTATGGTGGTTTTGGAGCAGTGGCTTCTTCCTTGCTGAGCGGCCTTTCAGGTTATGTCGATATAGGACTCGTTTTATTGTGGATATAGATACTTTTATACCGGTTTCCTCCAGCATCTTCACAAGGTCCTTTGCTGTTGTTCTGGGATTGATTTGCACTTTTCGCACCAAAGTACGTTCATCTCTAGGAGACAGAACGCGTCTCCTTGCTGAGGGGTATGATGGCTGCGTGGTCCCATGGTGTTTATACCTGGGTCTATTGTTTGTACAGATGAACGTGGTACCTTCAGGCATTTGGAAATTGCTCCCAAGGATAAACCAGACTTGTGGAGGTCTACAATTTCTTTTCTGAGGTCTTGGCTGATTTCTTTTGATTTTCCCATGATGTCAAGCAAAGAGGCACTGAGTTTGAAGGTAGGCCTTGAAATACATCCACAGGTACACCTCCAATTGACTCAAATGATGTCAATTAGCCTATCAGAAGCTTCTAAAGCCATTACATCATTTTCTTGAATTTTTCAAGCTGTTTAAAGGCACATTCGATTTAGTGTATGTAAACTTCTGACCCACTGGAATTGTGATATAGTGAATTATAAGTGAGATAATCTGTCAGTAAACAATTGTTGGAAAAATTACTTGTGTCATGCACAAAGTAGATGTCCTAACCGACTTGCCAAAACTATAGTTTGTTAACAAGACATTTGTGGAGTGGTTGAAAAACGAGTTTTAATGACTCCAAACTAAGTGTATATAAACTTCTGACTTCAACTGTATATATATTTGCGAGAAAAAAAAAAAAACATATGGGGGATTGGAAGTGATGCAGACAATTACATTGATGGAAGTTACAATCTATCTGCAATATTAAAGCTGATATACCCCCAAGAAAAAAAAAAGATAAAAAAAAAAAACGTAAAAACAATGAGGGAGTGATTGCTTTCTACAAGAGCACAAAACGTGTGCATTTCTAGACATCTTTGAAAAGCGAGTCAGCTTTTGTTTTACTTAAAAGGGCAGTGTTGTATTTTGAGACAGGCTTGAATAATCTAAGTAGCCAATAGGCAGGGGGGTAGCATAATTTGTCTGATTCGCCATAATAATGGTATGGGAATAATGATGCATTTGATGGTTTCTTGCATCAAACAACACAACAACATTTTCAGTCACCTCCTTGTCTGAAAGACAAGTTGATAAACAGGTTAATGTCAAGCCCTGCATGTTTGTTTCAAAAGTCTCATGGAATGTAGGCCTACATTGAACACCACACATTGGCTGCTACTGTAGGCTGAACGATAGAACAGCAATTTCCATGTTAAAATGTTATGGGATGCATTTTCTCCATTCTCCACTCTGGTAGGCCTATGATCATATAGCCACAGTAGCCAACTTGACCACTGTTAAAACTAACTTAAAGTGGATAGAGCCTTAGTGTTCACAGTAAACACGCACCGGAAGTTGCACAGAATTTTCACAACGTTCAAGTTTGAGCTCAGCAGATCAGAAATTTGCTCAGTGACTAAAAGAATTAGAAGGAACATTGCTGAGCAGGTGAATCCAGATGAAAGCTACAGTATGATCCCTTATTGGTGTCACTTGTTAAATCCACTTCAATCAGTGTAGATGAAGGAGAGGAGACAGGTTAAAGAAGCATTTTTAAGCCTTGAGACAATTGTGACATGTATTGTGTATGTGTGCCATTCAGAGGGTGACTGGGCAAGACAAAAAATGTAAGTGCCTTTGAACGGGGTATGGTAGTAGGTGCCAGGCACACTGGTTTGAGTGTGTCAAGAACTGCAACACACATTCTCACGATCCACAGTTCCCGTGTGTATCAACAATGGTCCACCACCCAAAGGACATCCAGCCAACTTGACGCAACTGTGGGAAGCATGGAGTCAACATGGGCCAGCATCCCTGTGGAATGCTTTCGACACCTTGTAAAGTCTGTGTCCCGACGAATTGATGCTGTTCTACCGCGCGTGCATTGCAATGATGGTCCGAGGGGGGAAAACAGTGTTCGTTGTTTGCAGTAACTTCTTTGTTGTTGTAATATCCCAAACAGACGTGGCAGTTTCACCAATTAAGGATTCCAGCTTTAAGGTTTTGGGGAGGGTAAGCTGATCCTAGATCTGTGCATAAGGGTGACTTCTACCCTGATATTCCCTCCCAACCCAGCCTCTCACCCGTGTCTCATTAAATACTAAAGAGAGATTACAAAAATAACTTGGCAGAAAGAGCTTACACCACAGTGACACTTTCACAAGACCCACTCAGAGACACAGAGAGAGAGAGAGAGAGAGAGAGAGAGAGAGAGAGAGAGAGAGAGAGAGAGAGAGAGAGAGAGAGAGAGAGAGAGAGAGAGAGAGAGAGAGAGAGAGAGAGAGAGAGGGAGAGAGAGAGAGAGAGAGAGGGAGAGAGAGAGAGAGAGGGAGAGAGGGAGAGAGACATAGGGAAAGACGCAGTCGCATATGCAGAGTACACACACACAAAACACAATTGATACAAACACAAACACATTTTAGTGAGGTGTTGCTGTTTCTATTAGTTTTGGTTCTCTATGACTAATGTATATCCCTCTGGAAATGTGTGAGTGTGTGTGCATTGGGTTGTGAGCGGAGGACACAGATTTAGGCAACACACTCACAAGTTCTTCTGGGATTAGTCTTACAGTCTTATATGAAACTGTTCTGCATACATCTATCATCAATTACAACAGTCTCAGCTCACACTGGAAGCCAGTATAACCTTGAGGAGACTTTCATTCTGACACTGAAATACTATATAAACAAGGTTTGAATCACACAGGTGACTCTTAAAAAAGGTGGGCTTATGGGGGTCTC